>NC_059356.1:36569413-36929413 GCF_019703515.2 Myxocyprinus asiaticus | reverse complement strand
TTGACATATTGTCTTCACAGAACAGTTATGGATCAGGGTGTATAGAATCTCACCGGTTTATGACATAAAAAGTACTAAAAACTAGCAAAGTGTGCAGAGCTCTCCGTTCGCACGTCCAACCCTCGCATAGCACCACACGACTCCCCTATTTTTGCCTTTTTTAAAGAAAAGGAGGGACGAGTCAAAATACATTTTTGTGGTAATCAATATTATGCCACAAACGCTGTCGACTGAGCTTAACTTGTATCGAACCCGGAATATTCCTTTAATTGAATTACATTTATTTTTCTGACATAACTGCCAAATTATTTTGTCTTGTTTTTAACTAAACTGTATGAGATTTATGCTTAAAACAAGAGAAAACTCTTTGCTAATGGGGTAATAAACTTAATTCACAATATATTCTCTGAAAACAAGTCTCAGCCTAATACCTATTGCAATTCTGCTTCTAAAGTAAATTAATCCTGATTTAAAGATGTTTAGATTTTTTTTTTTTTTTTTTTCCTCTGGAAAACAAGACAAAAATACAGATTAAGATAATTAGGTTTTGCAGTGAACTGATCCAACACTGCACTTTAAAACTGTGGTATTAAGCAAAAGTTACATGAACATTTCAAGGTGTCCATCTCACCGTAGCTGATGAGCTTCCCCATTGGTTTCAGTAGGTTGTAGCCCTTATGGGTGTCAGAGCCTCCAAGAGGATCAAGAACAATATCCAATCCTGACAGACACAGACAGAGAGAAAGTGATGCTAGGTTACTCAATTAATTCTCTTCTTGCATTTACAAATTGCTATACTTCAGTAATTGTGATGCCAGTAGTGGCCTGGCTGATTAGGGTGCTGATATTTGTCCACTTTGAGATTCAGCATCAGCTGATAATGTGCACATTCTCCGTTTTCAAACACTTATACAGTAAACAATGGGTAGAATGGTCAAATATATTTCAGAAATCTTGCTGTTGTATTGAATATTTTGTTTAATTTCAGCAAAATTGTGGCTATAATTTATGGTATACATTGTGTACTGCAGATTCACTATATGTTTTCTCTGGATATCTTCAGCCATTCAGAAAGAAACCCATATCAGTTGGCCATTACTACTGTATGTGTACTGTAAAAACCTATCAAATGATTACACAAAAATCCATAATTCGAGATTGTTCCAAAACAAAGTGAGCTTCCATGCTGTTTACTCCCTACAAATGCAGCTCCCTTCTAAAGGGGGGGGTCACACATTGGACGTGTCTGGCGGACTACATGGCGCGTTCTAAAATTCGAAACGACCATTTTCAATGAAAGTACACACACCGCCGCTCACTGTCTGTCGGTGGCGCCCAGCTACGACTCCGGATGCTGGTCAAATTTCTGTCACGCCACGGATCGCAACTCTCATATTTCCCATTAAATTCGACCCAAATCATTATCAAAGAACATAAATTATTTACTCTTGCCTTGTTTATTCTTGAAGAAGGAAAAAACCTTGGTAACTTGTGCGTACTGTCTACCACCTGAACCGCATCGACGTGCCCTGTTTTTGATACCTGTGCCGTGTCCTAGCCGCGACAGCAGGGAGCTTCTCGATGGTGTGTGACCACCTTAAGGCGGCATTCTGAAATGGAACCTAACATGGATTTGGAACGCAATATACAACAACTCCTTGCATCAAATAAATAAAACTCCTCACGTGAAGAGCACAGCAGACTCAACTTTTAATAATTTCAACAGAGTTGAGTGTTAGCAAAACTCATATTATATATATAAAAAATAAATAAAAAAAGTGATACAAATTTTGTGTTACGTAGAATAATATTGTCAGGCACCAAGATTTCCAGACTCTCCATTTACAATACTGTATTTACCCTGATTTTGTGCTATTTACCCTGATTTTTTTTTTTTTTTTTTTTTTTTTTAAATTGTTAATTTTTTTTAAAGACTGTTCTTGATGGGTTAACACTGAGCTAATTTTGGTCAGAAAGGAATGTCATCATAGTGATAATGTGTTTCTACATTTCTAAGATTGTTATGTTCAGGTCAGTGAAAGAGCAAAACAAAAAATAATTTGTTTTGTACTCCTTGTGATAAGACAAGAGAGTAAACAACTTATTGGGCTGTGTGTTCGTTACGGCTAACTAAACACTCACAAAACCTCTCAATATCACATACAAAGATATCCAACCAAAAAACTCAAACGTAAAAAGGCAGAGTGGAAACATAAATTTCAAGATTAAATTGGCATGTAAACGGAGTGTTAGAGGTCACATAAAACTAGCTATTAAACATGAAAAAAGGTAATACATTTTCACATGCAAACATTCTCTGATTGGTGTACACACAACAGTATAACAGTGCATTCCTGACAGTCGTTCGTTTTATTTTATTTTATTTTTTTTTACAATGTGTTTTTGCCAGGGTCAATTTGACCCCATACATAAACAATGTTACTATACTGGAGAGGATACTTTGATACAACAGGAATTTGCTAGGCTTTTACACACATACAGCAGTACCCAAGGCAGTGCAATTTTCAAACACTCATATCTAGTGATTAAAGGGATAGTTCACCCAAAAATGAAAATTCTCTCATCATTTAATCACCCTCATGTCATCCCAGATCTGTATGACTTTCTTTCTTCAGCAGAACACAAAGATGTTTAGAAGAATATCTCAGCTCTGTAAGTCCATATACTTGAAGTGAATCAGACCTTTGTAGCTCCAATGTAAATGACGAAAGAATTTTCATGTTTGGGTGAACTATCCTTTTAAAGAACAGTGTCCAGACCAGATGCGACAAGTTTACAGCAATTTGTCCACACCAAACACTACATTTCTGCCCCATGTGACCAACACAGCCAAGGAGATATGTAATGTTTAATGCATCATTTATAAAGACAAATGTCCTGTCGCTTGTCGAGATTGCACCTGGTAAGCACAAAAAAAAAAAATTGTCGCTGTATCGCATGTGCTTGTTAGGACACATTGTTCGAAAACCTGCAGTAAATGTAAAAAAAACTGCACAAACAAGTCTTTCATGACCCACTCATGTTTAACTATAAATTTAAAACATTGATCTATGTCTATGCTCACCTTTGGGGCTTATTTTACGGACCTCCTCCACGTAATCACGTGTCCGGTAGTCGATTGGGTGCGTGACTCCACCCTGGCTGATGACCTCGTGTTTGCTGGCGGAGGCGGTGCCAAACACTGTGACATCATTTACCGTTTTACACAGCTGAGTGGCAGCGATACCCACCCCACCTACAGAGAGAGAGAAAGAAAGAAGGAAACAAACTATGAAACAAGAACAACCATTTATCAGAAACAGATTCAGAAATGAACATCTCCTCAAACATCTGAAATCACAGCGTTTAACTATTTCGTGTTTTATGGGTGTACGTTTATGGGAACTGTTTACGAGATGTGCAGTTAAAAAAAAAACACATTTTGCTACCGTTACTACTGACAAACAAAGCATTTGTTTGGCTGATTTCAAAGCATTGTATATTCGTGCTAAGCTGCAACCTCAAGGCTGAGAGTATGGGCTGCAGGTCACCAATCATGAGCTCTATCTGGGCTCTAATGTCTTAAAGATTCCATTTACATCACACAGGCTACATTCTTGGTAGATCCATTTAATCTTTTACTGTGTGAGTGAGTGAGTGAGTGAGTGAGTAAGAAAGAAAGAAAGAAAGAAAGAGAGCACTTGCCTAAAGGTCACTAGTACATGAACTTACAAAGGGTAAAGCTCATCTTATAACAAAATTAATAGAGCATGCACACAGTTATATTCATAAAATGTGATCAAGAACTCTAGGCCACCAATTTTGAAGAATTATGCTTGCAAAGACACACTTTTACTAGCTAAATGAGGACAAACCATAGACATTTATTGTTTGATATCAAAGCTAACTATAATTGCTACAGACTTAGGACAGAAACCTACTCTACGCAAGTATGCAAATACAGATTTGTGTGTTTGGCCAATGCACTACAAGCATGTGGTCCCAGTGTACATATGTAACATGTTCTTGCATTACTGTAGCACTAACAAACCTTCAAATATCTATGCATTTTAACCAGACATATTATTATTAAGGTAACTAGCATTAAATGTTTTTATAAGAACTAATTTGCTTAGCAAGATTATCTTGAAACATTTGACCTGAAGAAAATACTGACCATAGAAGCAGATTTGTCCAATAATGCTGACTGCATTGTGCATTGTGGCAATGCTGAGAATGCATCATGTACCTGCTCTGTCTTGTATATGCACACTGGCACATTTCATAAAGCAACAACACATGAAACTGACCTTGCACAGCTAGTCACTTTGTGTTCTTGTACTTTCATAAAGCATGTTTTGCACATTACCCTAACACATCGTCCTAATTAGGCATGACGCGATGTCACGACAAGCGATAACAGCACACTCTTTCACAAGAGTTTTTTCCTAACCAGACCCAAGTGCGAGAGGTTGCCCCGTCCACTGTGAAATCCCATTGGTCCAAAATCTCACTTCTGATAGCTGTACATTCAACATCAAATAAAATACAGTATTTTCTGATTGGCTGGGACTGTATCACATCATGCAGTAGTTTTGAGAGCTATGGAGTGCAACAGTCTGGGTCATAATTTAATGCTAACCTATAAAACTTTAAAGATGGTTGTTAATCGATGGTATATGCTCCTGTTGAAGCCATCAGTCCACATCATTTCAAAATTGTGTTTAGTAGTGGAATTCCTAAAGAAGAACTACACTATCCGTGAATCCTGAAGAGAATAGATCCACCAATCAGAGAGCCATGGCAAATAAATAGTGGCAAATGAGCTCTACAGCGCCCACACCCTCCAACGACACAATCCAGTTGGTCTCTCTACACTCTCAAACTACATATATATATGTATATATCTGAATATATACAACTTAATATCAATAGTTTTATACTGTATGTTTACATTGTATTTACATTCAATTATGTAATTCAAAATGCTTAATGGGATTGTAGTTCATTCCCTCAATAAATATTAGAGCCTGACCGATATTTTAGACCGATACCGATTTTAGAGGGGGAAGATTCACAGATTTCCGATATGGTGGCCAATATAGTTCATTTTTGAGCTGGAATGAAAACAGACCTTTTCTATGTGGATTGTGCCCCGATTATGCACCGATGTGACTATGCAAAGGTACTCAGAAGGCTGCTTTCTTAAACAAATATTTTTTATCAAAGAATATTTGACATTATTAATATACATTGTCAACAAATTCTAGAAATGAACACTGAGAAAATAAAGAATAAATAAAAATACAATAAATAGTTAAATAAACATCAGTAGTAGTGTTTAGTATCAGTCAAATGCTGACTATTTTAATATTACCAATCAGTTAGGGGCAGGTTGTAAAACAAGAAGCATTTACACCTGCCGAGTCAAGAGATAAACAGCGGCAGTGGTGTTACACCGTATTCTGCTATACAAGTTCAGGGGAACTTTCAATGGTGGAAAACCAGACTTTTAAATATTACATTTTGTAAATGCAACGACTGGAATTGTTCGGTTGAAGGGGGTACCAAACTGCAAACCCTGAATAAAACAGTTTGGTGAATACATGTTTACACATAAGCTTATAATATTGTGATTCACCTCAGAGGTGGTTGATTTGGTTCATTGCTTAAAACATTTTTATGAAGAATTTTATGAAATCTCTATGGAAACTATGAATGGGAAAAAACATGTCTGGAAACAATAAGGTTGAAAAAGTGGACGGATGCTGTTGCGCTCTACTGCTTGTGGCTGGAAACTTGCATTGCATCAAGTAATGACAACGTGTAACCCAAACTCTAAATTAAAATAATAATTTTGTCTTCAAACTATGACCTGCCCATGCACGCACACACACACACACACACACACACACACACACACACTCAGGCTGGCTGCAAGCAAATCAAGTATCCATCTTCTGTCCTCAATGGATCAGAGTTGAATGAAGGGTGACCCTGAGGGGTGATCAAACTCATGAAATGGTCATATACAGTGTCCTCTGTTCCATCACTTCATTAAACGAGCCCTCTCTTCATCTCCTCCTTTCACTAGGGGGTGAATGAAGTTTGTGTTGCCATGGAGACTCGGGATAGAGTTGATTTCTCTGAAAGCAGCGGGGCCGCCATTTTCTCTGTCAGGGGCTCTCAATGCATGAGAACACACGTCTCTCTCATGCTTTTTAACCTGCTGTCTCTCTCGTCTTGTCTCCTGTACCTTAGTGTTTAATGCCAGGCCGCCCCATGACCACTGAGCTCTGATCACAAGACCTGCAGCGGAGATGCTAAGAGAGACCCTGAACCAACCACACACACACACACACACACACACACACACAAAATGAACCTTTCATGTGTCCTCATATCTGCTAATCTCCAAAATATGTGCACTTTATATTTCATTCTCTTCCTCTCTCTCATTCCTGGCTTTTGCCAAGTCTTTTGGGGGAAATACACTTTCTGCACATGTAGGTGCAGTTACACTAGGCTTTGAGCATACAAAGTTACTTCGGACTTAATAAATATTAGGACATGATGGGAAACCTGTTTGATAATCATTATTTTTGCGATTATTTTTTTTGTTATACTTCTCTATTTTCTTGTAACACTGCAAACTATGCAGCTTTGAAGTTGCAATTCATTGCATTAAGAGGTCAGTCTGTGACATTTAGATCCTCTTTTTGAAACATCTGAAGCTCTGCAAATCAGGTCAGAGTTCACCAAACTTGAATTTTGGTATGCAGAGAAAGACGAAACTTCTACGCAAATGCTCCCACTCTCCCACATTAGCATGCAAATGAATGGTAGTGAGTGAAACACAAATTGTAGTGTGACTTCACCTTGTGTCACTTTAATTCATATAAAAAAAATAAACAAAATATGAATGAAATACAATAAGTGTACTGAATCTGATGAATTCTACTCCGGGGTTTGTGGAATGAGACAGAGAGACACACAGAGGAAGAGGACAAAGAATATGTAGCAACATAAGCAATTCTCCAGTTTAATTCCATTTGTTGCGCTCAGGATTGTCTGGCATTATTTTTTGAGAAAATGAAGTGCAATGTTCATCTAATCAGGTCGTTTTACACGAGGGTGTACAAGGACAACACACACACACACAGAGAACTCTTTTTGATTCCATCTATCCACACATTCACGCACACACAGATTTGGCAAGCAACAATCGCGACCGCAACAATATTTCCCTCCCAGCATCCCCCAAATCACGGAGGAATTCTACAGATTCCCAACATACGAGCGCTCAGCCCACACCCTCAGTGCAAACAGAGGACAGAGAGAGAGAGAGAGAGAGAGAGAGAGAGAGAGAGAGAGAGAGAGTGTGTGTGTGTGTGAGAGAGAGACTTGTTTTACTGCAAGTTGTTTGCCAGGATTCAAAAAGGAGATTGTGATTTTTTTGATAATCCATGAAAAGCTTCTTACCCGAATCTGGTTCTTGAACACTTCAAAAATGTATCTCAAACCGGCAAAAAAGGTAAAACTTCATTAAAACAAGTACAACAACCAAACATTGGTCAATTTAATTTGACACATAAATAAGACAATGAAGGAGCTGTACTCCGCTCTGATTGGTTAATTGGATGATTGACCACTGTTTTATAAATCCACAAGCCTAACAGATTTGTTTATGCCCTTCTTTCTAGGAGAGTGAGCTAAAGCCAAGATACAAGAATGCTTGAGATGTTTACATTTACATTCATTCATTTGGCAGATGCTTTTATCCAAAGCGTCTTACAAAGAGGAATAATACAACATAAGCGATTCATCTAAAGGAGACAGTAGTACGAAAAGTGCTGCATTAAAGTTTCAATTGCATCAGAACAATACTATCCAAGACAGATTAGAGTGCAACAAGATTAATAAATAAATATAATAATAAAAAAAGTATGAGTGTATGGTCAGGTGGTCATGGAAAAGATGTGTCTTCAGCTGTTTTTAGAAGACTGAAACGGAATCTGCTTCTAGAATAGAGTTGGGAAAGGCATTCCACCACCAAGATACAGTGAAACCAAAAGTCTGGGAAAGTGATTTGGTGCCTCTTTGTGTTGGTACAACAAGCTGCCACTCATTAGCTGACCACAGGCTTCTGGTGGGAACAAAGCTCTGCAGGAATTATTTTAGGTAACCTGGATCAAATCCAGTGACTGTTCTGTATGCCACCATCAGAGCGTTGAACTTGATATGTGAAGCAACCGGGAACCAGTGTAAAGAGACAAGGAGTGGTGTAACATGCACGCTTTTAGGTTCGTTGAAGACCAGACGTGCTGCTGCATTCTGGATCATTTGTAGAGGTCTAATTGCGCATGCAGGAAGGCCGGCAATGAGAGCATTACAGTAATCCAGTTTAGATGTGACAAGTGACTGAACAAGGAGTTTTGTGGCATGTTCAGAGATTACAGGTCTTATTTTCCTGATGTTGTAGAGTGCAAATCTACACGATCGTGCCATCTTTGAGATGTGGTCAGTGAAATTGAGTTGGTTGTCGATGGTTGCCCCTAGATTTCTGACCATTTTGGAAGGGGTTATGTGGATGAACCCAGCGGAACGGTGATGTTGTGGCTCAACAGCAGGGTTGGCTGGAACGACAAGCAGTTCAGGTTTCGCTAGGTTGAGTTGCAGGTGGTGATCCTTCATCCAGGCCAAGATTCGAGCCATCATCGTGGGGTCATCGGGGTGGAAAGACAAGTAGAGTTGTGTCATCGGCATAGCAGTGGTAAGAGAACCCATGCGCTTGAATGATGAGTCCCAGTGATGTTGTGTATATAGGGAAAAGAAGTGGTCCAAGCACTGAGCCCTGAGGTACCCCAGTAAGTAGCTGATGTGACTTGGAATCCTCACCTCTCCAGCCTACCTTGAAAGACCTACCTGAGAGATAGGACTTGAACCAGTTAAGCACGGTTCCAAAGATGTAACCGTAATTAACAAGGTTAAAGGAATAGTTCATCCAAAAATTTAAATGCCGGCATTTGCACAAAGTTTGACATCAATGTTGCCAAATAGACTTGTCACTATTTACAACATGCTAAGTTTAAAATGCAAAGTACACGAATTCTGAGAGTTGTGGCGACAAGGAAGATTTTCAGCACATTCCACCTTACTTTTGGCTTGTTCCTCACAAAAAAGCACTGTACAGCTTTAGAAGCCTTGAAACAAACGAGTTGTACATACTAGGCCTACATTTATGGCTTGTTTATTAATTCTTATTTTATTCTTCAAAATATGTTAGTTTATGTTGTACAGAAAAAAGTCAAGTGGGTATGGAATGACATAAGGGTGAGTAATTATTATTCCTTTAAAGAATTACAAGAAAACAGGATTCAAAAACACCTTTAGAAATCGATTTCACAAACATCAAATGCCAGACTGTGACTGTTCTTCCTGGATGTTGCAATCCTGGAAAGCTGTTTTTGGTCCGAGTGTAACATTTGTTTTATTTTACAAGCCTAGCACACAGAGATCCACATCTTTCCTTCAAGGTTCTCCAGCTACAAACTATTGTAACATACGAACAAATGAAAACCATAACATACAGAAAAGTAAGCCATAACACAAACATATGACAAATGTTTTTATTGCTCAATTCGTAGAGCATGGCACTAGCAACTTCAAGTTCATGGGTTCGACTCCCAGGTAATGCACATACTGAGAAAAAGTATACCTATGATTGATTGATTACCTTTGATGAAAAATTGATTTTCAAGACAAGTATTTTTGTCTTGTTTTCCATTAAAAATATATAAACATTCTTAAAGTGATTTACTGTTTGCCAATGGAGTAAGAAAAATAAACTTAAGAGAAAACAAGTTTATTTTGCTTACTTTGGCAGATTTTTCCCATTGTTTTGAGTCTAAAGTTCACTAAATTGTCAAATTTATCTTAAAACAAGACTTAATATCTTAAATAAATCACGTTAAGAATGTTTAAATAATTTTACAGGAAAACAAGACAAAAATACTTGTCTTGAAAATAATTTTTTGCAGTGTTGAGGGCAAATTGAGCTTAATTCACAAAACAGTTGCTCTACTTTTGCACATTGTATTATTAGAGCACAAACCTGTGTCTTATTCACTAACCACCCTCAAGCTAGTTTAAGCAGGTGCAATCAGTTCTGAAATGTCGCTGGACTTTAAACATTTAAATAACATTTAAAGTCATTATCATTCCTTTCCACACAAACACGCCTCCTTTCTAGGTAGGCTAAATTAGGCTCATTACAGATTGCGCTTTATTCACAGAACAGGTTACCCGATGCAATTAAGGCCACATCCACACTATTAAAGGGATAGTTCACCCAAAAATGAAAATTCTCTCATCATTCACAGTACTCACCCTCATGCCATCCCAGATGTATATGACTTTCTTTTTTTCCAATGGAACACATTAGAAAAATATCTCAGTTCAGTAGGTCCTTAAAATGCAAGTGGATGGTGATCAGACCTTTTAAGGACCTACTGAGTGAGCCAAGATATTTTCTTCAAATGTTTTCTGCAGAAGAAAGTTTTTGGGTGAACTAACCCTTTAACTTTTTTGTTTGGAAACGCATTAATTTTGCTACATTTTGGCCTTCCCTCCACATGGAGTCTTTTTGTCCAGCAAAGACAGAGCTTTTCGAAAATGCTCACCTAATTTGATACATTTGAAAATGGCGTATTCTGGTTGTAGTGAGGACAGGGAAAATGGAGATATTCGAAAACGATGACGTATTTGTTGTCATATGATGCAGTCTTTCGATCCATTCAACACAAAACAATCAAGATGATGGTGGCCCATGTTGTAGCGGCGGTGTTGTGCATGCTATCCACTTTGATAGATAGCGTTGTTAAAGAAAAATTTTACTTTGGACAACATTCACATTGTATTCCTTTCAAATGTGATGGGAAGTTTACTATGAATTGCTGTCCAGTGGTGGAACACAAAGACAATTGCGTTTCATACCATACATGGCAGGGCCATGCTTCTTACATTCTTACTTCTTCGTTTTGTCGCATGCGTAGCCTAACATCGTGCTATTACTGCCTTAGGAAACTAAGCACTTAATTTTTATTTTATTAAAAAAAAAAAAATGATGTTTGTGAATGCTTTGTATGTCGCTTAGGTAAAAAGGTAAGTATACCATAAGTAAACCATTGAAACCATTCAGCCAGTTCCCGCCTCCTCCTTGCCCAGCCTTTACCTGTTACAGTGGTGCCGAAACCCGGGAGGGAGGAGGGATGCGCTGCCACTCGGTCCTCAACCGCTCCTCCCCTTCTCGGCAGACGGCCACAGTTCCTCCTGCTCTCGGCGGCCAGCAGCTACCCCTCCGTCCCCAGGCAGATGGCCGCAGCTGCTCCCCTGGCGGATGGCAGAGGCGAGAACTCCACGACAGCGCATCCCTCCTCCTTCCCGGGTTTTGGCACCACTGTAACAGGTAAAGGCTGGGCAAGGAGGAGGTGGGAACTGGCTGAACAGTAAATTTAAAACCAACATAAACGTGCAGTGCGGCCGCGTGCATCTCTCTCTCTCGAACAGGCGTCTCCGACCGTGACTCTCACTCTCCCGCTGATCAGCTGATTCAGCGCCGGCCGTGCTCCATCATGGCCCGGCCATGCCCTCCTCCTCGTCACACAAACGCATCCTGTTTATACAAGAGATTAATCACTATATCCAAAACGTATATGTAATATTACAACTTACATCTGCACAGACAATAAAGCGAATGAACAGGTGAACTTGAACTAATTTACGCTCCAGTCATAATGAGTAACTTCTGCATAACTTGCTTTGTGAATACGCCGTTTTCGTAAAACCGTACACGCAATGTAATATCCTTAGTAAAGTCTCTAAATCATGAAAAATTCAGAATATAGTTCTAAAGAGTAATACTAAAACTAATATTAATACTCCTGTATATCCAATATTATTTCAGGAGCTCAGGTTTTCACAATAAGGACAGTTTTATTGGCCTGTATATGTTTGATAGATGTTTAAATTAAGAAAACATTTATGCATTTTTCTAAATGTTTGAATATTTGATTTAAGTTTGGTCTGTTACAGTCTGACACGTTTTTTGTCATTTTGCAAAAAATAATGAATTTAACATGACGAAATACTGACTAATTTTAAGATATAAAATAAAACTATGACTCCAACAAAAAACTGTGCAAAAATTAACACTGCACTACTGACAGAAATGACACCTTTCAAGTGAAGGTGTAAGATAGCGCTCTCTCTGTGAAACTCAAAGGAAACACATTTCAAATTTAACAGTGAATGAAAAAAAAAACAAACATCCTAAGCCCTGCGATATTGAGGGCTTCTTGAGCACAACACACTCGCATACACAACACATGCACTCCAACATTCATTCACACACACACATATAATCACACATGCACAAGAAAACACAGGCCTACATGCTGAAACATGGAGAGAGAGAGAGAGTTATAATTTCAAGAAACACGCAGTGCAACTACAGTTTACTCATCTGTGACTGTCTCTTTTTGTCTGTCTCCCCGCCTCCCTCTCAAAGATGACAGACCAGTGATCCATTTCTTTTGGTTTGATTTCTTTTCAAATCTTTGTGACTACTTTAATAAAACATTCTCTCCTTGTCTCCTTCGCCCTTTATGGGTGTGGTGGTTTAGAAGTTTGAGCTTTTTGAGAATTCTGGTTTCTGCAACTCTCCAGTTGGACAAGAGTGTTTCCTTCCACCCTGAGCCAAAGCTTAATCCACACCCACACGCACCCTGTCTGATGCATGTGTCCACCAATATATTCACACAGAGACACAGGATATCAGACACATTCCAGACCCCAGAGAGACATGAATGAGAATCTTCCAATTTCATATTTCTTTCTCTTTTTTTCTCATACTGGCAAAAACAGGAAGTTTTTTTTTTTTTTTTTTTTTTTTTTTTAGCACCAATGCAACAAAATGAAGAGAAAGCCACACATTAGGTGTGTAATTAATGCTTTATCTATCTATTTAATCATTTTTAATGCGGTTACATATAATGATTGGAAATTTAGTTTTATTGCACAATCCTGTCGCTTCATAAACCAGCTCAAATGAGTCTTATTTTGAGGCAAGCTTTATTGCCATTTTTCATTAACAGTACAAAAAATAATGCATACAAACTAAACTGCCCTGTCAAAATCCACAAGCAAAAAAGAATTACAGTATTACAAAAAACAATTTGCTTCCACCCTAATTCTCAAATCGACATCCCCAAACTCGGAAAGTCTGGGCTTAAAGAAAATCCCCCGTTTCCTACTTTTAATTACGACTTTGTGGTGGCGTTCACGTGCTCTCAACACGTAAATACGCTCATTCCGGCATGTGTCTGGCATGAACACACAGATAGACATGTCAGAAGTCCTCCAGGCAATTCTCAGGATGTTTTTTTTTAATCAGCTAATGCAGATAAGTGCTGCACACAGAACACTGAATTTCTTCTGCCAGGGTGTTTTGTACAACAAAAAAAAATGCTTTGGAAATTCTAGAAATGGATCTCTAAAGACTATCGTGAATTCTAGTTAAAATTAATTTAATTGAAATGTAACAATATAGCAAGACATAAGAAATATAGCTGCAAGCGGAAAAGTGCCAATCATTGATTTTGCTTTGCTGTAGTTGCTGCTAGAGTTTAATGGTTTTCATTCGATAGCTTTTTTCCTGCACGGTCTGAACATTATTAAAGCCAAATTTGATGAGAACTGGACACTTATTGTATGAGTAGCGAAATTCTACAGTTCGCTAGGTGCCGCTGTGTCCAAACTGCTCAGATACCCTCAGGATAAGTTTCATTTTGATATGACAAAGCATTGAAAACATTCTTCAGTTTATGATAACATTCAAAAATGCAAAGACAGAGTGCATTTACATGAACACCAACACGCTGATATCTACCAAAAATCTGTTAATACAAAAAATCCAAAACAAGAAAACCGTGCTTACATGTGTCATGATATCATCAGGTTATTTCCTGCTTTTGACATCAAAACATAACACTTGCACACATTGGATAAACCGAGAAGAATGCTGGTAAAGGTGTTTACATCCAACAATCTACCTGTGTCAATCATTTTTTTGAAGTAAACTGTATATTACCTTACCCTGATATAGGAATTCCATATAAGGCATTTACATGACACATTGTTGGCTTTTAAACATAATCAGTGTAAGATTGTAGAGCTGCACAATTTGGACAAAAAGTAATATTGTGATTATTTTGAAAAATATTGCAATTGCGATTTGAACTGTGATATGATGACAAAAATAAAAAACAACAAAATAAACTAGTAAGGGATTCATTTTGACCAAAATTTGGTAATATTTTGTGCATGTTCTACTGACAAAAAAGGGATCACATGAGTCCTCTTAAGAAGAAACAAACTGAGAACTTTATTACTTCAGCCACAAACAAACAAATAAATAAAACAGTGAAAAAAATAAATAAAAAAAACAAAACAAAAAAAAAATTAAAAAAAAAAATGTCTTTGTATTAAAATTGTACCGGTCCACTGTGTTTCTGCTGTTGGTAATACCATAGTTGTTGCTTAGTTTTTCCTGAGACAAATACTGTAGATTGGTTAAATAATCAAATAAACACACACAAAAATATTATTTTTTATGATAATTTTTTAATAGGCCTTTAAAACAAGTAGGATTTCACAAAATATTCTCTAATGTATATAAAGCTATTCAGGTTGTGGTCCATCTGGATTTTTCTGTGGGCTTTATAATGGCAGTTTTGGATTTAATAACAGATTTACTATAAAAATTATTATTATTATTATTATTATTACTGTATAAGTAAAATAAATTCTGTGGTAAACATCACTTTAAGATACATGGATGTTTTGTTCTACAACATAAATTACACAAAATCATACCCCAAATGTGAATTTTAAATTGTAAATTGCATACATATATTAAAAAACACACGGCGGCTTCAAAATTCACGTTTGAATTATTAATGTGTGTAATTTAAGTTCTAGAAAAAAACGTCCACATATCAAGTAATATTCATCACAGACCTAACCCATAAGTTCAAAAACTCCATAAGAAAATCCAGAAAACCCATGGCAAGTTAGCTTTCTGGGTTTGCCTACAAATGGACGTCACAGCTAAACAGTTCAATTAGGATATAAAGCTCTATAAAGCTTTATATATATTAGGATATATAGCTCTATAAAGAATGAGACAGTGTCAAACTGAAGTTAAACTGATAACCCATGTGTGTATTTAAACAGTTTGTTAGTAAGTCATTGTCACCATTTATTTATTTAATTTTTTATTTTATTTTAACAATGCATAATTTTATAGTATCTACATATATATATATATATATATATGTGTGTGTGTGTGTGTGTGTGTGTGTGTGTGTGTGTGTGTGTGTGTGTGTGTGTTCCATGCCTTTTCATTTTGTTGGATGCAATAATTTTAGTTCTGCTTTCACTTGTTCCGCTCGAGTGAGAATGAGGGGGAACACATGCTCTCTCCTGAGGTAAACAAATGACAGGAGAAAGGAGGAAGAGCACATGTTTCTGGACTCTACAGGTGCTACTGTTAATGCAGTTTGCTCAGTAATAATTTAATAAAGATGTTTGAATTATACCTTATCTTTTATCCCACGTTATTATTAGCCTACCTGTGTCCGGCGGAGACTGAGATGCTGCTACCACAGAGGATAATAAAAACCGCTTCACCCAGGATGCACAAGTTTCCCTGCTTTGCCTAAAAATAACACGCCCAGCGCACGTAAGCAAACGGAACTGAACATCTGTTACTCTGAGCATAAGATTGAGTTGTGGAGCTCAGAGCCACTCTGAAAACACTGTAATAATGCTCAGCCCACATAAACTCTGAAGGGAGCAGACTTTTAATTTATTTAATTAAATCGCAGCCCTTGGTGGTTTAAGAATCTCTACAGTGTGCAAAAGATGTGCACCAATTAGAATAGTGAATTACACAACAGAATTCTAAAGAAAAGAAAATAATAAAATTGCAGCTTGCTGCAGTTTAGAAATTGTACATGCTCATCTCATGATTATACTGTGACCACGATTAACTATGCAAGTGCGCAGCCCTAGTTTAATACTACAAAAATGTGTCAGATTGAACCAAATTGGTTATTTTTTGTCAAATAAGTTTATTAAATATAACAAAATAGACCCTCATGAGTAAAAAACTCAGCAATTTGCATTGCATCCAGATCACCTCATTTTGATTGGCTAAATCATTGTCAAAAACACGTTCAAGAACACACACACACAAACACTACCCTATTTCAAGAAGCTAACCCTTAATCACTTGAAATGTCACATGATTAAATGTATAATCATGTAATCACAGTTAATTTAACTAAATAACCATCATCCCAAGATCAGTCAACATCTTGAAACTTGACCAGACGATCTTTACTGTAGTCAGAATGTTGTCTAAACATTTATACTGTAAATTAAATGACTGCTAAGGGAAACAGTCAGATTAATTTATCTATATGCGGTAGGGTTACTCCGATACAAAAATGTTGCCTTCAGTATGATACCAGCCCTGGTACCTCGGTATCGATACCAACTCAATACTCAGGCAACAAATAAAAAAAAACTCTGATTTTTTATGAAATTACACAGAAAATGACATGACTAAAAAAAAAAAAAACTTCATAAAGTCTTATAGATACAAATTATGCCTTTCCTGTTTTATTTTTTCTGGATTCCATGTTAAATGTTTTAATTAAATGTTATGATCAAATAGTGTTTAATCAAATACATACTGTACAGCTTTAATCAAATAAAAATATAATACTTTTCAACTAATATATTAGTATATGGATACTATTGGACACACTGCATGAAAATCAAGCATTAATAGTGTGTTGCGTTTGTGTGTGTGTGTGAAGGAGATGACGGCAGAGAGTTGCCGCGCAGCGCATGCGACTGTATATTATTTCATTAAATGACATCCTTCTGCTGTTTAATGATCACACTTGGCCATATAGAGGCTTTATTATTATTTTCAAATGGTCTTTGATTTCATCTCAAATCTCTCACATTACATTTAATTTTGCTAATGACAGCATACTTTAATACGGAATCGAAATTAATACGATGATATCGTACCATTAAAATATTTTTGGTATCGCGATATTTCGTTAGTACCGGTTTACCACGCAACCCTAATATGCGCCTACAGGAATATTCTTTGAGAACTAATAAATCCATTCAACACTCGCACCTGCACTTCCAGTGTCTCCCAAAGTTCATTATTTGGAGAGCATAGATTCCTAAAACCCCCACACATACACACACCTGCACAGTGCTTACAGTGCACAAGATCCCTTAGGGAGGACACTTGGCTACAATTTTTTGCAATTGCCATAAGAGATTTGCTGATGCATTCTTACACACACACACACACACACACACGATGATGTGAGCGCATGAGTAAATATAAAACATTACTGTACTCTCTCGTTGAAATAAAAGCCCCAGGGTTCCCTTTCACCAGCTGCAAGCACACACACAAACACTTACACACACCTGCAAATGATGTACGTGTCCATTGTGCTGTTGGCTTGTGAAAATATAACTGCATTAGGTTGCATGTACATCAAAGTTATTTAGCCTGTATTACCTTCCATAATCTCCCAAACCACATACACACTCACTTACCTGCTGCCATATGGATGAGTACACTCTGGTTGGGACGCAGGTGTCCAAAATCAAAGAGCATCATGTAGGCAGTGATGTAATTCACAGGAAGTGCCGCTGCTTCCTCAAAGCTCATGCCCTCGGGCATCAGAAAGGTGTGTGTGGCTGCTACCACAACCACTTCCTGCCATAGTCCACTCCGGTTCAGAACCAGAACATTATCACCCACCTACAGATGAGAATATAGAGAGAGATCTGCTTAGGGAAGGTCTGGAAAACATCTCTGGAATGTTTCAGTAACATGTCTCAGTTTTTAAAGGAGTAGTTCACCCAAAAATGACAATTTTGTATACTTTTATTCACCCTCATGTCATTACAAACCTGTATGATGACCTGTCTTAAGTGGAACACAAAAGGAGAAGCTTAGCAGAATGTTTGAGCTGCTCTCTTTCATACAATTAACATGGATGGTGACCAGGGGATGACAAGCTCCCAACTAGGGCTGGGAATTGTAAGGAATTTAACAATTCCGGTTTCTGATTCCAATTCCTCTTAACGATTCAGGTACCTTAACGGTTCCATTAACAATTCCAGTAATATTTTTCTTACCTTTTTTAAAAAGAATTATTTGGAAATGAGAAATGCAATTCTTATTTTATTTACTACCCTCTGCTGTCTGTTACAATTCTTGTAAAAGGTGTGTTCACAGACTTTGAGACATAATGCAATCCAATAATTTATCCTAATTATATTTTAAAAAATCTAAACCAACAAGAAATATGATGGCATATATCATTAATTAATTTAATCTTTTATAAAATTCCACTTATTACACCAAAACTCGAGTATCTTTAATTATATAGTGGCAAATGAACAATCAGTCAATAACTGCACTTCTTGATTTAATAGAGACACAGGTCATCATTAAATAAAAAGAAACAGAGACAGTTTAGACTGTGTTTTGTAGTCTGATATTGTACTTCAGGATTGTGCAACTTCAACAGTTCTTACTTAATTTTGAGTTGGACATTCATAACTTGCACATCAGTCTAAGATTACTTGCATACCGGACTATAAACAGAAGCACTGTATGTTTCACATTGTAGATTCAAAAGAACTGGCTCATTACAATAATTATTTCGGGACCACAAGCACCATATGTTTTGTGCTGTAGATTCAAACGAAAAGGGAATAAGTCTTTCAGGAATTGAACTATACCGTAAGTGCATTTGTTTCATGCAGTAGATTCAAAAGAGCTGGCTCGAGAGTCGTTTGATCAGGAATCAAGTACACCCGAGGTATGCTAACTGACTTGAAGGATAATGACAACACAATGTATACAAAAGAATCCCCAGATTTGTGCAGTTGTTTTCCTGCCAAAAAAAAAAAAAAAAAAAAAAAAACATTAATGAACATCAAAACATTGAGCTAACAGCTAATGAACAAATAAATCACTGTTGTAAAGATTTGATGGTCATAATCAAATCTTTACAACAGTGATTTATTTGTTCATTAGCTGTTACCTCAATGTTTTGATGTTCATTAAAAATGTTTTTTTTTTTTTTTTTTTTTTTGGCAGTAAACAGCTGCACAAATCTGGGGATTCTCTTGTATACATTGTGTTGTCATTATCCTTCAAGTCAGTTAGCATACCTCAGCAAATATTTGAACCTGTAGTTGCTGTTGGCCATCTGGACTGCTTTCATTTTTATCTTCGAGGAGATAAATGTGCTTTGTTTGGGGTTGTTTGATAATGTCTGCCATAACTGAAAATCCTCCAATCACCATAGAATCCCATTCTCTCTCTCTCTCTCTCTACACACACACACACACACACACACACACACACACACACACACACACTAACTGAGCAGACTTCCACAACTTCCTCTGCATGTCAGATTCCTCGTATCTCCTTGTTCCAAACAAACACACACAAATTGTCAGACTTTGGGCCATCATGACTTCACAACTCAAATGTTTTATAAAGACAATTTTGTTTGGGTGCCTCCATTAATCTACATCCAAAAGGATTTTCTCTCCCATTTTATCGTCTGCCAAGTCTGATCACTTACAAAAAGTAACAGTACACTTCACCAACTTTGAGTTAGCATTCATGTCTGTTGTACAAATGGTAGAGAACGAGTTACATGCCTAAGTTTAATACTTATTATTAGGGGTTTGTTCAAACCCTAACCACATGTATGATCAATAGCAAGCCCTAATAATGAAAACTGTTGAAGGTGAAGAGTGATTATGAAAATTAAGTTGAAGCCACTGTGGCTTTTTTAAGAAATGTTCTAAATTAGGGGAAGTGACCCAATTAAGCCCACCCAAATCTAAGTTTTACATACTTACGTAAATGTTAACAGCCTTCCAATAAAGTGAGTTTTAAATCAAAGATTAATCCCTCATCTAAAATATCGTGACCAGTTAATTAAATATTTAGTCCTTACAATTTTTTCTCTGCCTCTTCATTTTCTTCCTGCGATGAAAATAGATTCAGTGTTTAGAGTTCACAATTAACTCAGTTTACAATTTTTTAATATGAGGTTCAATGGGTTATTTGCTCAGTGGGCTTATTATGAGGAATGGGGTTCGATGGAAAATAAACCTCAATAATTTATAGTAGTGTCAATGTAAACACAATGTTTTCTGATTAATAAAACACACTACATTTTACAATGTAGCGCATGTTTTTTATTGGTGTTTTAACAAATAAAATCATTATTCTTCCATTAGTCTATGACCAAACAGGTTTTTCAAAAGGTGCTGTTCCTTATAAAACCACATGAGAAGAAAGTTATATTTCTGGATAATTACAGACAGAGCACTAAATCCTGTGCAAGATACTTCTTAAATATTTTCATTTAATGTGGTTATCAGCAGTTATCATTTTTCTTTTACCGCATCTATCTTTGTGAGCGTCACTCAGGAAGTGTCCTGCACTAGCTCCAGATAAACATCAAATCCATATTTTCAAATACAAAGTATTGCTGTTAAATACAGAGAAAATAAATATTATCAAGTTGCATTTGATTTATTAATCTTTTAATTTGTTTTTGTTTTTTAATCATTCCTCATCCAGTTTGTTCATCTGACTCCAGAAAAAAAAAAAAATTTGTTTAGGTGTTCAAAACAGTTGATAAAAAGTTTGAGCAACTTCCAAAATGGCCACCAAACAGTGGTAGCACATGTTCTCAATTACTCAAGAACAAAACATTTGATTGGTTAAAAATAAAAATAAAAAAATAATCCAAACAAATATGGGCATTTCCTCTGCAACTAATTTTTCTATGTCTTGCTTTGTCTTTTTTTCCCATTTTAAAATAAAACAGTAAGTAAGGCTTATATGGTACATGGGTTTAATAGGATCACTTCCCCTACTTGCAGTTTAGAGCGTGCAGACAAAACGCTCTGACGAACTTCATGTTTGCTAGTGTTCAGCGGCAGATGCCTTACAGTATGTCTGGGAGTGAAAGCATGTCAGACAGTTCTGGGTGGTAATAGTAACCAATAATTTTGATGACAAGCATTTTAGAATAACCACAGCAAGATTTTAGATGCTTTTTGATGATAAAAAGCGAAATTATCGAAGCAAATTATGTATTCACATGGCTTATAAAGTCAAAGTCACAACATTTTATATGCGCGGCATTATTCCTTATCAATTCAATACGAATATACTTAGTAAATGTGCTTCCATTGTAGTTTATAAGCATGTCTTCATACCAAATAAAAAATGATCCACCTCATGCAAGAGCACAAGCTTTTTATGCACAATTTATAGACTGTTTCATATTGGTGTTTCCATCCAGCATTTTTTTATTCAAAATCATAAAATTTGCATTAAAAAGGTGCACTCAGCAATTACTGAGAAAACACTGTTGATATTCGAACTCAACTGCCAAAACAAACACACCCCTCCCTTCAGTGCTCCTTTGGAAGCTCCGCCCCCCAAATTCATGCACAAAAATGTATTCCTTTTGCCTCTCGAAGGTCTCTCCACCACTGAAAAGCCTCGCTGATGTTAATGCAGCTCCTAGCCCTCAACTTATCATAATCCTTCTTTAGTTTATGTTCGTCTGACCTTTTTCTCTCGGTCCGTTTCTCAGCCATTTGTCCTCCTTGGAGTTTAGAGAGTTCGCTCATCCAATGCCCCTACCCCCCATCCTGTGCACGTGCAAGAACCACCCCCTGTTGCTGATTGGCTGGAGTAGTGTTGTGTGGATCGGTCCGATCCACTTTGTTTTTGTCCCATTTACAGAGCCAGGACTGTGTACAAATACTAGATTTCTTTTCAGCCCATCCACAGAACGGACAGCTAGCAGACTGTGAGGTGATATTTGCAGAATTTGACAAAGTGTACTGGATTAGAATTACTGAGTGAACCCACTCAATTACTGTTCAAACATATTTCCCAAACATTTCTACAGTCTTCCATTGGTGGGATAAACAGACAGCACCACCATTGTTGGGCTGGTCTGAGACATCAAACAAATTGAGCAATATGGTTTTTATAGAGCCTCAGTGTTTTACTTTCAGCAGAATCAAACTATGATTGGCTTACTTATAGTTGCCTCTACATATTAAGCTGGGATAGGAAAAAGTAGGCTATTTTAACATTACAAAAATTACACACTTCACTTTTAAGCTGCGTTCAAAATGAATAAAGGCAGTGACACAAACTGATCCGACCTTTGTAATGCTCACAAACAAAAACACTTATGTTTCATCCTCCAGTTGTGTTTCCTTAATCAGTAGTATCATAAACATTCCACTTCCTCCTCCACACTTTCTCTGTCTATCAATTATTTTTATCTCCCATCTCCTATCTCTCTTTACCACTCTCTCCCCCTCCATCCCTCTTTATTTCTAAAAATCAGTTCCTCTCATCAGGGGGCAGGCAGATCCTTCAGCCTCAATGAGCTTGAGACAAAATGGTACGCACACAAATGGCAGAAAAGCACCTATACTTTTATTCTCCAAGGACACACAAACCTGGCACAAACGATCATCTGCAAACACACTCATTTACCCAGCATTTCCTTCACAGACAGGAAGGCACGCACAGTCTATTAGACCCTAGGGACACATGGGCATCTTTGTCTATACTGTCCAATTAGAGAGAGGGACTACTCCCAAGCCAATACATCTGTGCCCCAGTTCATCTCTCCCTTCTTCTCTTCGGTCTCTGTCTTGCTTTCTGCAGTCTGTCTCTGCCATTCCTCTTCCTCCTCCTCTTTTAATTGGATGATCAGCACATCAGAAATCAATGGACATTCAAGTCTTGACCAGGCTCCATGATCATGACTTACCAGATGGTGAAATCGTCCCTTTCTCCCTCCTCTTTCTTTCACACACACACACACACACACACACACACACTTTTGTCACAAACTTATACTTTGTATTCTGAGCTTGTACAATCAGACACACACAAACACACTTTTCAGCCGAGATAGCAAAGATCAAGGCCAGCTGAAGGTCTTGCGAGATGTTTGTCACTGGCTGCGCTCCTCCCTGAGTCTCTCCTGTCGCTTCTTTTCCTTCCATTTACATGCACGTACACTCACCCACACATGCATATCTACACACAGACATTTGAGGGCAAAGTAGTCCGCATAGCAAGGCTTTTGACTTCTGGCATAAAGTCTGGTCCAGTTTGCAACGTGTTCTGACCAAAAGCTTCCCACTAAGACGGGAAAGGTCTAACCAACAAAAACGACAAATCGCATTCTTTTTGCTTTTTCAGAGTATTATGGTATCAGCTATTGTAATGTAATTTAGGCATTCTATATAGTCGCTTTCCCAACTTCAGTCCCAATACTTTTCCCTTAGTAGCTGAACTCTTTTTTTTTTTTTTTGCAGACTGCTTTTCACAACACACATCGTTTCAAAGCAGCTTTACAGGAAATCATGCATATAGTCTTCGTAGGCAGCATTTTCCAGTTACCGTACACAACCTGGTCCTCAGGTTAAGTTTTTAAATTGGGTGTGCGAGCCGTGCGTGCGGTGTACTTAAAGCCAGAGTGAGTGGAGAGAAAATGCACTATAAACCTATTTATCAACACGACTTTTTACAATAAAGGCATTTGTGACTCAACATAAAATACTTTCCTGAACTACTCACTCATTTACTAAAACAAAGACTTTTAACCACGCAGTAACAGGCACGCAACACTTTCGTCATGTAAATTAGACTTCATGACAGTTAAGTTTATAACAGATTTAATTTACCTACTCTTGATAAACACCTTATTTATAACCTTTAACGCTGGTGGGAAAAAAAAAACAATGTAGTAATCCAGAAATCACTTTATTTTCTGTATAGTCAAAGTCCAGATGCGATAAAACTTGAGCATCTCCCGATGAAGTCATGCAGTAGCTCTGCTCACCCCTCACACACACATATGTGAAAGAGGCGATACTCTTTGGATACAGCTGGTTTTATGTTATTTCTGTTAAGGAAATTGGAAAATTAGCACAGTCCTCTAAATAGCAAGCTAGCGGCTACAAGTTTGTTTATTCTTGGCAGCTGCTGACTCCCCGCGTTTGTGCTTCAAACAGGCTGCGGCACGCCTCACAGTCCCTCTATGCCCCCCAAAAGTACACACTCTGGAGTAGAAGCTAAAAAGTCCATCTAAAGTCCCTCTTAACGGCTAAGAGGAACTATAGTTCCTCACGTGTGAAAACAATGAAAAGTACTAGTTCTGGGGAAAGTACCTAAAATGGGCTTTAGTTCCTGAAGTAGTAAAGGGATTCCACAATAACAAACCAGCATAAAAAATACAGCAGAGTCGGCCTGTGACTGAATGTACAGAAAACACAGAAGAAATTGCAGAAATGTTGTGTGTGTGTGTGTGCATTTGTGGCCATTTTGTGGGAATACCATCTGATACTAGAGATAAAAACTCATGCAATATGTCTATCGGTAAACATCTAACCATGTTGCTGTGGAAAGGAGTAGCATTCTCCTCCATATCTTGGCTTATTAAAGCTGTGGTGTCTTCCAGCACTGATTCTGTCGATTAGATCTGTTTGTTTTGTATGGGATGGAAGTAGCCCTACGGTTAAGGCTCAGGGCAGCTGACAAAAAGGACACTGTCTCCGAAATGTCAAGTAGGGGTGGATAGATATTGAGATCACAATCCTGTTTTATTAACACTGTGCCTTTGAGCAAGACACTCAACCCTGGCGTTTGGGTGTTTTTGTGTGTGTGTTGGGGGGGAATCATATCCCTGCAATTGCAGTGCTGTTGCTTTAGA
Organism: Myxocyprinus asiaticus; assembly: GCF_019703515.2. Classification (NCBI taxonomy): domain Eukaryota; kingdom Metazoa; phylum Chordata; class Actinopteri; order Cypriniformes; family Catostomidae; genus Myxocyprinus; species Myxocyprinus asiaticus. The sequence goes on along the minus strand of NC_059356.1, from coordinate 36,904,448 downwards.
TTAAAAGCACGTAGTAAATTAACTAGAGAAAAAAAAAAAAAAAAAAAAAAAAAAAAAACACAAATTTAAGCACTATCCTAAAAAAACAAAAAAAAAAAAACATATACTAATATATATATATATATATACACACACACACACACACACACACACACACACACACACATACACACACATACACACTTCCTGTTTGGGACCATGTTTCTGTTGTATTCTATTATTTATATCTATTCTGCATTTTAACAAATAAACTTAACATTTTGCAGGCAATATAGTACACAATTTCATACAGGAATCACAGGACTGCATTAAAAAAAATTACAGAAAAGGAATGTAGTTTTATTAGGGCTGCGACACACAACCCCCACCCCCACTCGCTCAACAACTTTTGGGCCAGTTTCTATGTAAAATCCAAGGCCGATTTCTCTTCCCAGTCCGCCCCTGAACATAACTCATGCATTGGTCTACAGTACACAGCAATCCATTTTGCAATTTAATTCGTCAATCTGTCCAAAACAGATTGATTAAAAGTGCTTTTTGAAGGATGCGTCAGAGTACACATGCATCAGACAGATACATTTAGAGAATCTTACTTTGGATGCATTGCATCATAAACAGCATTTCTAGGATGCCGTTTTAATTTAAAAATAGATTTAAACTTAGAAAAACATGTCTTGAGAGCCCTGCATTCTGAGTTATGCTCCGTCCAGTTGTGCTTAAATGCAAGGCGTCCTCGTCTTTAGCTGTCTGCTGTGGTTCGTCTATACAGCTGCACTTTACCTGTTAAGGTGGAGTTGAGCTTACTGCCCCTGCTGACTGAGACTCAAAAAAACATGAAGGTGGTACTTAAAGCATGAATTGCTCCCATGGTAGGAAATTCCTTATTACAGTCAGGGAGAATTACTAATTGCGCCATTTTTTGTATAATTAAATCGCACTGAAATAACACGTTAAATAGACAGCCCTAATTTTATATGTACTTATCCACAGTTAATCTGACCGCAGCCATAATGCATCTGGACTCTGTTTTCTGGTTCCTGTCTCCCTGAGAAGCAATGTAAAAACCATTGAAACAAGTGATTCAGATGGAGAACAAGGACCAGTTTAAATGTCAGAGTAAAAATTAGTTCAGGCTCAACTTGTGCAGTTTTTGGATGTCATAACTTAAAGTAACCTGGAAACTAACCTCGATTCGTCGCTTTATTTCATCTACCCACTCCTTAAACTTTGATGGGTGAGGCACTGTCAAAAGATGGTCGTTGCAACTCTATAAAGTATGTGCACTATGGAGCTTTAGGCCAATTTGTAATCATTTAATATGCTAAACATCACATTATCTGCTCAGAACATCTGCAGATGCGAGTAAAAACACTGGAGACAGGAAAACAAAAACGGAAAAGAGGGACACTTCCACGTTTAGGGAAAAGGTGGATAAAATAGATGGATCTGGCTCTAAATTATGATTTGATGAGCCCTGTTTGAAGTCATTGAAAAATCCAGATAAACGCACACCTGTCATTGCACATTCTACATTAATGGTCCAATTTGCTATGTTGCTTGGCAACCATAAACATCAGTTAATGAACACCCCTTTTCTGTTGTAAAAACACCGTAATACACAGCCTCTCATGACTCTTTGATTTAAAGTGTCATAAAACCCCCTTTCCAATTGCTCATCATTTTAAATCAAGCTTTTTTTTTTTTTGTCAATTTCCCATTTTATTCTTGCTTGTTTTTATGATTTTTTTTTAAAAATAACACAGCTTTTAATATTTTAATGTGAAACCGTGTTTAGTCACTTTAACCACATCTGCTCTGTTTAAGCCGCAATTGTAAAATTAGGTCATATTTCCATCATAGCACCAGCATTATTACATCACAGAGACTCTTCTGTTCAACCATTGTGAAACATTGTCACCCATTCTTGTTATACTGTGACATTATGATGAAGTGAAACTTTTTATTATTTTTCCACAATGAAACAACTCTAAATATGATTCTTCTTTTAGTACCACTAACTGAAAAATCTCAGCCTACAACTCACAAATCCATAAATCTTTTTTTATTGCATAGATAAACTGCTCTTAAATGGGAGTAACACTACACTTGAAACATCATGTTCCAGTGTCAAATAATACCCAAATCTCCTTTTCGTTATACTTTTCCTAGACCAGAAATGTTCCACAGCACCAGATTCAACTAAAACAGCCAATGTCCCTGCTGTTCACTTATTGATAATCTCTGCATCACTGTTTATCACCGACCTGTCAAATCACACACACACACACACACACACACGGAGGGAGAAAGTGTGAGCAAGAAAGAGGAAATTCCAGACTGACAATGTGGTCCAGAGGAAGATAATTGTGAACAGATGCATCTGATCCTTGCAGCAAAACTTTGATAAATATTGTGTGTGTGTGTGTGTGTGTAAGCGACATGTATTATGAATAATTCATTATGAAAATGCTAATACCAAGCCAAGAGTGGGCACAAGAGGGCAGTTTAGGCATAACATCTGTCAGGTCTTGTGAGAGGGTGTCATGAACTTCAACATTCTCCTCTACAGTTCTCAAGAGTGTTTAGAGAGATGTTTATAACAGAGACTACTGATGTCAAAAGCACCAGTACTTTGGTACCAAGTTGATACTGAAATAAAAATAAAAATCACAATACCAGTGTTTCTGCAGTACCGAGCACCGGCTTAATTTGGTCCTAGTGTGCTGTCTAATTGACACACGACTGCTTTCAAATGCTTAGGTGCTTAAGCGTGTGCTCCGTTACTCCTTTTACACTGAAATGCACAATCAAATTAAAATCGTGATATGTCCTAGTGTGATTATTAAACCACGAAAGCCAGCATTCTTAGTCTGCATCCGAGCTGACTGCTTTAAATGAATGTGTGAAGCTGACCACTCATAACTCCAAACTCCACAGAATCATGTGCACTTTGTGTTGTGAGAGGACAGAGCAGAGCGCTCATTGACTGTGAAGCGCACAGCACATATACATTATATATTTATATAATTAAATCACAGCATTTGCACTTTAATGATTACACTGGACCATGTAGTGAACTGTTCTTTCTGAGAAGTAAAGCTTCCGTCAAATACACGTCAAAATAAAAGCATGATTCAAAATAAAAGCATGATGCCTGAAATTGAAGAAATTGCAACAAAAATATATTACAACTGTACACTAAAATGTAATATTCACTGTAGTAATATTATTAATAATAATAAATAATGATTAATAATAATAAAGTTTGTTAAAAAAAATTCTGTTATGTTGAAAATAACCGTTCTATTTTCACTGTTAAAAGTTTTGAGAATTAATTTGATTAGACACCGTTTTGATGGTGAAATTTAGTTGAATTTTAAAACATGGAATTCTGAAAAAAATAAAAGGAAAACAAGATTTTGGAAATATATTTCATTAGGCCCTACTCAGTAACTCTTGCAATGCATACTTAACTGAGAAACACTTGAAGGAAACATGCACTTCTTTTCATTTATTATTTATATTGAAATGTAACTTTAAATACGCTAAAGAAGTGTGTTCAAAACCACATTACCATATGAGCATATTTTTGCTGTGAACCGTGAAATTTCACAGGTATCAGTACGGACTACTGAAATGTTGGTATCGTGACAACACTAACAGAGACAGTGGCATTGTCTCTCCATGTCTTCCTCTAAGAAAGAGTCATTTTCCGGACATCGTGATCAGCAAATTCCTCTCCTCACATGCTCCAAACAACATTAGCTTCCCAAAACACATATCAAATCTCCAAATGTGAGAAGAAACAATTGTTTGCTTGCTGACATGGTAATAAAGAGAGAAAGAGAGGGTGAGAAAGAGAAAGGGGTGGATGATGACCTTTTAAATTCAATATCGTTGACAGACGAGGCTGAGGAAGGACTAAACCAATATCCTCCTCCTCTGCATCACCAACCAGCCAACGCCTTAGTGCTCACCCTCTCTCTCTCTCTCCCTTTCATGTTAAACACATTACTAGATTTAAAGGGGTTGTTCAACCATAAATGCCAATTCTGTTATCAATTACACATCTTCATGTTTTTCCAAACCCTCCAAACACAAAAACATGACAACCTCAAAAGCCATACGCTTTCATTGATATATTTTTTTTTCCATACAATGAAAGTGAATGGTGAATGAGGCTGCCGCTAAGATCTCCTTTTGTGTTCCACGGATGAAAGAAAGTAATATGGGTTTGGAACAACATGAGGGTGAGTAAATGATGACAATTAAATATATTTATTTGTTATTTTTATTTTTTATTTTTTTTTGAGGGGGGAGGGGGTGGAGAACTTTCCCTTTAAATTTGCATTTTCGCTGTTTAAAGTGACTGGTTTTCATTAAACACGTTTATTCTGTGTAAAACAAATATCACTCCTTTCAGCCAACTCTCACAATGACAGAGGCAGCGCCGGTGTATGGCGTTGCCATGAAACGTTGTCATGGAGACCAGCGCAACGACCACCAGGCATGACTCATCGATTTGTTCATATGGAGCACGTAGAAAGGCTCGAGTCAATTAGTCCACCTCATAATAAGACTACGCTGTTTTCTATGAACCGTTTAAAAGCACTGTAACCCGATAATTAGGGTTTATTTACAGTTTTAATCATACAGAATCATCCCGGTCAACTAAATCAAAGTCTGTTTAATCAGATGGTAATACTAAGAAATTGTTTTTCACTGGCGTGATGCCAGCACAAATAGGCGTTGACGTTTAAAGGAGGGGGGGGGGGGAGCTTTAATTACTGTTTGAAATGAGAAAAGAGGAGAAAAATCTGGCATGAATGATGAATGATGTCACAATGCGCGAGGCAGATGACAAAGAGCGCGTGTGATTAGTATTCTCCCTCGCGCGCCTCGCCCTTTTTTTCTGCGCGTGGGGAGACTCTCCACGCGCCCACATGACACTGGGCATCGCTGGCACAAATCGGTGACAGTTCAGAAAAAAAAAAAAAAAATGTACAAACCATTCCCAAGTTACTTTAGTATGCTTGCAAGACATAAATCATCCACGCTCTTGGATGATGCACGCCTCAGGTGCGACAAGCTGTCACATATCTCCAGCGCGCGCAAGTGGGGCGGTGGTTCTATCCACACTGAATGCGACGCGACGAGAACGCCGTCATTATAATCAAAGAAAAAAATATATTGTGGTGTTGATTATAATTAAGGCGTTCATCAGTCAACCAGCTACCGTCAACTAACTGCGAACGAGCGGTGAAGAGGCGGTGTGTTACTTTTAAGCAACTCAAAAGCAAAGCTCGCTCTTAGGTCAACGCGACAAGAGCTTCGGTGCTACCGGCGCCCCTCCCGCTCCCCTTTTGTCTCCGGTGCAGAACGAGTGAGTGATTAAGACAGGAGTTTGAGAACGAGTATTTTTGCAAACAATTCTCAATGTTAGAAATTATAAATAGTCTACTTACATGAACACTAAAAGAAAAAGAAAAAAAAACAGCACAAATTAAATGCGTTGTGAATATTTGCAATGTTAAAATAGCTGCCAAACAAGCTCTTGTAAGATCTAAAGAAATACTCTAAACAGATGTCTGTCAAAGTGCACAGTTACTCACTTTTCTGTCCTTCACATCTTCCCCGACTGCCTCGATGATCCCGGAGCAGTCCATGCCCGGGGTGACCGGCGGGGAGGGGAGCCGATCGTACAGTCCCTGTCTCGCCATCAGATCGGCGAAGTTCAGCCCGCACATTTTCACGCGCACCATCACCTCGCCGCTCTTGAGCGCCGGCTTGCCCTTCTTCACCTGGAGCTTCACCTTATCATAGCCGCCGTAACCGGTGAGCACCAGAGCCCGGTAGGTGAACGTGTCCTCCTCGGGGACTTTCTCAGCGGCGGGCGCTGGGGTGGCGGTGGCGGTGGCGGCCTCGGTGGACGCGCTGGTGGGCGGTGGGTCAGGTTTGCTCTCGGTTTTCGGGGACTCGGCGGGCGTCTTGGTCTCCTGTTGTTGCTGCTGCTGCTGCTTTTGCTCCTCGGCGTTTTGCTGCTGGGCAGGTGCGTCTTCGCCGGACATGGTCGGAATTTGAGCTGAGAACTTTTTAGTAGAAAAGCGTGGAGATTTGTGTTTGTTTTTCTGCCTCGCGCAGGCGGATGAAAGAGCGCTCTGTGCCCACAAAATACTTCAAAATGGTTTAAAGCCTAACCAAGCCTTTGCAAAAGGATGCTGGAGCCTGAGAAGGTCAGGGAGACAGAGAGAGAAAGGGAGTGGAAGATGCCTCACGACAACTAACGTGTGACCCGAGGCTCTGACAACTATTGAGGGAAAAAAACGAGGCGAGGCGTGGCGAGCTGCAAAGCCCGGATAAATGGAATCGTTCAGGGGGCAGAATAAATGGATTGAGGAGTGCAATTAGGGAGTTTGTGTTGACAGGCAGCTGTGCTGACTTCAATTTAGTAAATGCAGTCAAGTTGTTTTTAACTACTCAGCTGAAATTCTGACGAGAGAATGAGAGGAAGAGGAATTCTGATTGTTATGCACTTTTAGAAATGAGTTCTTTTAGAAAGGAATATTCAGGTTCAATTCAAGTTAAGCTCAATCGTCAGTATTTTTGGCATAATATTGATTACCACAAAATTAATTTTGGCTTGCCCCTCCTTTTCCCTCCAAAATTTGGCCCTATTCAGTTCCATTGTAAGTGTCTTACTGTAACCTCGATTTTTTATTTTATTTTTTTAAGAAAAGGAGGGACCAGTTGAAAACAATTTTTGTAATAATCAACAGAATGCCACAAATGCTGTCGATTAACAATTCACAAATTAAAAACTATACAAATAAAAATCATTTGACTTGTTTTGACTTTTATGTTACAATGTTTTTTTCTACTTTGGCAACAAAATCTGTCATCAGAAATTTGCATAATTCTGATACAAGTAATGGCCAGCATCGTCCAATTACTGCCAACTATGTTAAAATAAAATGATACATTATACATTCTGAATCTAAGTACTGATTACTATTGTCCCATGTCTGCCAACCATGTTGACTGGTGCAAACATCATCTGCAGCCTGAAACTGATGCACCGCAGTAAAGATAGTTTGCGGTTTGAAATTCAGATTTGATTGGCTATAAACCCGCTATGCGCTGTCTTAGATATGTAAATAATGTTGCATGTTATTCTTCATGATTTGTGAATTCAGATGACATAATCCTCCGCTCTGCCATCGGTCGTTTAAATTTTATGACTCTTCATTTTCTAATGCAAATAGCTCCAAAAGTTGAACACCTAGAAGACTGAAACCACTCTCATCTTGACCAGTCTGATTTGTGAATTTTTTCATAGCAGTTTGTTTTCCTGTCAACCCATTTTAAGTCCATGAGTCGGGATGGTGACAAATAAGCGATCTTCACTTTTCAGGCTTCACTTTCACATTTCCAGCAAACACACAGTCTGTGTTCATGCAAATTGACTTGTTTTAGATAGAGCCTGATTTGTGAAAACATTCACAATCACATTTGGTCATGTTTGAATACCCCCATTGTATTGAGTAATAATAGGAAATCAGCTTATAATTCTAAAAACTGACCATCTACACAGGTCACAGTAGACTCAAAAAGACCTTGATGATTTGAGAATGTTTTCACAGATCAGTTTTTGTCTCTTAGCCCATTTTCTGAGTTCTGGAGTCAACAGTTTACCTAAAAAAAACTGTTATAGGATTTGAGAGGTCTCATTCTTGAAACAGGATAATTATGGTGGAAAAACATTAGTTTCACAAAGATTTGTGAAAACTTGAACAGACTGATTGTAGTCCTTTTAATGTCTCCATGCATATTGGCATTGTGAAAAATTAAGGATATATGCCATAAAAGTAATAAAAGGCCTAAAATCCTAAAAACAGATGGGTCATAGTAAGCTCAAATTGACCTTCATGATTTGTGAATTTTTTTCACAGATCAGTTTTTGTCACTTAATCCTTTTTTGAGTTCTGGAGTCAACAGTTTACCTGGAAAATCTGTATTATAGGCTTTGAGAGGTCACATTCTTGAAACATGATAATTATGATAGAAAAACACTAGTTTCACACAACACTGGATTTGTTAAAACTTTTGCAGATTGATTTTACTCAGTTTGAAGGCTTCATGCATATTGGCATTGTAAAAATGAATTTTCTATGCCATAAAACCAATAAACATTTTATAATTCTACAAAATGAGCACCTAGACGTGTTACACTAGGCTTAAATAAACCATCCTGATTTGTGAATTTTTTCACAGATCAGTTTTTGTCATTTAAACAATTTTCTGAGTTCCTGGGTCAACAGTTTACCTGAAAAATAAGAGTTATAGGCTTAGTGTCATAATTGCTCTGTGTTTTAGTCTTTCCCATTCATTTCCTATTATGAAAATCAAAATCAAAAATGACCTGGAATATCATGAGTGTTACTTTTTTTGTCATGTGGCCTAAACTTATTGAATACAGTCCAATTTATTTGTGTGTTCAGATGGAAAATGTAGGAAAAGTAACCAAGCCTTGGCCCACAAGATGAAGGATACCATAATTATTAAAGAAACTAAATCAAATGGCTAAAAAATAACCCGAACACTGCACAAGGGTTAAACAAAATGACTAGCTAGTTGACGAATCAGAATCATCCATATCAAAATTTAAATTGTCAACAAACCAAAGCCATCAAACTGAGTAAAATCAATCTGTGAAAGTTTTCACAAATCCAGTTTTGTGTGAAACTAGTGCTTTTCCACCATAATTATCATGTTTCAAGAATGTGACCTCTCAGAGTTTATAACACAGATTTTTCAGGTAAACTGTTGACCCAAGCACTCAAACAAGGGTTAAGAGACAAAAACTGATCTGTTAAAAAAATGCACAAATCAAGATGGTCTATTTACGCCTAGTGTGACCTGTCCAGATGGTCATTTTGTAGAATTCTAAGAAGTTTACTGGTTTTATGGCTTATTTTATTCATATTTCACAATGCCAATATGCATAAAGCCATCAAAATTAGTAAAATAGATCTGTGAAAGATTTCACAAATCCAGTTTTGTCTGAAACAAGTGTTTTTCCCTGATTATAAGCAGTGTGCTTTATAAAATGGCCTCCCAAGGCCTAAATCATCTTTTTTTTTCTGATGAATTGTTGACTTTAGAACTCAAAAAGTGGGCTAAGAGACAAAAACTGATCTGTGAAAACATTCTCAAATCATCAAGGTCTTTTTGAGTCTACTGTGACCTGTGTAGATGGTCAGTTTTTAGAATTATAAGCTGATTTCCTATTATTACTCAAGGCAATGGGGGTAGAGCAGTAAGACACATTCAAACGTGACCAAATGTGATTGTGAATGTTTTGACAAATCAGGCTCTATCTAAAACAAGTCAATTTGCATGAACACAGACTGTGTGTTTGCTGGAAATGTGAAAGTGAAGCCTGAAAAGTGAAGAGCACTTATTTGTCACCATCCCGACTCATGGACTTAAAATGGGTTGACAGGAAAACAAACTGCTATGAAAAAATTCACAAATCAGACTGGTCAAGATGAGAGTGGTTTCAGTCTTCTAGGTGTTCAACTTCTGGAGATATTTGCATTAGAAAATGAAGAGTCATAAAATTTAAACAACTGATTGCAGAGCGGAGGATTATGTCATCTGAATTCACAAATCATGAAGAATAACATGCAACATTATTTACATGTCTACGACAGCACATAGCGGGTTTATAGCCAAAGTCTGAATTTCAAAGCACATACTATCTTTACCACGGTGTCGGATGTTAGGAGTGAATGCACTTGGCAGCATAGGAAAGCTATAGGGTGCTCCCTGTTTAGTGACGCAATGGGTGAAAGGTGCCATGTGTTGTTCCTGGCAGGCTACTCAGCCTTACAAGCTCCAAATGGGAGGGTTAGGATATCTGCTGCCTCCCAGGAACAAACTGAGGCATCTTTGTACAATGGGCATTTAGTGACTGACTTCACCTCCAGTGTGCTATCTGCCTGCACTGGTCTCAGAACGGTTTGAAATGCACATTATTTTCATCTAAACTATATAAAGCTTCTGAAAGCAAAATTTTTCAGATTTTGGATGAACCCATTGATTCTCAATGTGATAATGCACAATAAATATTGGATTTCTAAGGGGAAAATAGTCCTATAGTCCACTATAGTGGTCATTGTGTTTAACAGTTTGCTGTTTTGCAATAAATCGCTCAAATTTTTAAAATGGCACCTTGGATGAAACTAGAGACTCTTTTCTTAGACAGATTTCAATGTAAAAACTTAATTAGGTTTCATACCAGACGTAGTTTTGTTGGCATTTCTCCCAAAGGCAAACTTCACTGAGATTGGCGGTATGTATTTTTTTATCACATGACTCCGTGGGTCAAAAGTTTAACCCTTTACTGACAGCCCAGAGTGTCCTGAACTGAAATCAGTGAGTTTAAATTAAATTAAATTATGCATAGCATTTAGCAAAAACAAAACACATAGTCCACGCAGAATGATGCAGGGTTGCACGAGGCTAAAAGTGCACTCATGAGCACTAACATGAGATGAAGACTCCAGTCATATCAGTAACCTTATAAAAGCTGTTTTATTCTACATGGAGAGGGTCTACTCATAGGGGCTGCCATGTTGGATCACATGACCAGCCGAATACTACTCGCTTAATCTCAGTAACAGCCCTGTTATTGGACACTTTCATGTGTATTAAATTAATCATGGCTGACTGTGAATAGTGATTTTCTACAACAGCATCTTTAACTAAAAACTATTGCGTTTAAATAATGCTGTCTCCATCCCACTAGGTGTCAGTTTAAATCCAAGACGACATGAACAAAAACTTACTGAGTGCACCTTTAAATTCAAACAAACATGCATGATTGTAATGTATATAGAATGTATGGTTTTAACATACATTAGTTTTGTATGTGTGTTTAGAAATGAATACAATTTGTTGTACAAATCTGAAAAATAATTCACAAATGTAGGCTAATTCTTAATATATTAACACAAACTTTGTTGTAAAAACATAATGAAATCCTCCCTCCACAGTGATGTCTCCTCAGCAGTGTTGGATGTAATCTGATTACAAAGTATCTTATTGCTGTAATCGAATTACTTTTTTAATCAAAAAGTAGTGTAACGCATGACATTTTAAATTCCTGTAATCAGATTACAGTTACTGACCTTCAAATAAGTTATTTACTTTTAAGTACATTACTTGTGTTACAAATATTTCTAAAATAATATTGCTCATGTAGAATACACTTGCAATATGAATTGTTTATATGCACAATAAACAAGAAGGAAATATGGCTGCGTTTCCCAAAAGCATCGTAAGCCTAAGTAGATCGTTGAAACCATTAGCATCAATGGTCATTATGATCAACTTAAGCTTGCGATGCTTTTGAGAAACGCAACCCTGGACATTATTTTGAATTTGTTGAGTGGAAAATCTTTTTTGTGAAAACTTTAAGTAATTCATAATCTAAGATTTTTTTTTTTTTGATTAAGTAATCTGATTACAGAAGAGAAGTGATTAGTAAGTGGATTACTTTTATGAGCAACTTACTCAACACTGCTCCTCAGACTACAAAACCAAACTTTATTTACAATAAAAACATCATATTGTAAAATTATTTAAAATGTTCATGTTGCGTTCATAGTTTAATTACCATTTAAGACAATATACAACATGACATTACAATCTTCACACAGCCGAGTTAAGCCTGCTAAAAATTCTGTGTAAAGAAGCAATGCTGCATAAAAGCCAGAATAAATTATGCCTGCTCTGACCCACCTCAGCCCCTGGTATCAAAGGCAGTTCTGATGCTGCTTTGGTTCTGTGTAAATGAAATGCAGCATCAGAGCAGCCTTAAACTTTGTAATTGATAGACAGAGCATATATTTCATTATTTAGTTTCATATTTATAAGTTTGATTTCATATTTCCATTAATTTTATATTTCTATATTAAGAATTTGATATTTAAAACATTTATCTCATATTTATTTATTATTATTTACATTATTTATGCAATTGTAATTGCTGTGTAAATGCATTTATGCCACCTCTGTGCAGCATTAAACAGCCACTTCAAATGCAGCTTCTGTGCCACCTTTTCAGTGTAATGATGGTTTTAGAAGTGTAAAACAACACAAAACAACCAAAACAACATAAGACTTTACAAATCCTGAAAGCAATACAGGATTTAATATGTTCATATTCATGTCAGTGTGAGGACAAAAAGAACTATACCTCTTAAGGAAATCAAAATGGTGCACAATGTCAGACAGCATTGTGTTTTCTATTTGACTACTGTGTTTACACTGTGTATGTGTGTAAAAGAATGAGACAACTGCATGTTAACACTGCATTTTATAGCAACTACATTATGTGCAGTTTTACGTGTATTTACATTAAATGGAATGTAATGGAACAGAATGGATGTGTGCATCTGTGTGCATGTGTGTAAAAGTGTGTACTTGTTTGCGTGTGCTTGTCCTTCACATGGCTTTGGGGGCGTGCTTATGTGCATGTTTGTGTGTAACCAGAAGGCCAAGAGGAAATGTCTATTTATTCCTTCTATTCTCCAAGACAGAACTGGAAATCACAGTAAATGCACAAACCATTGTCAACACTTGAAGGCAGTTTATTGCGTCAATGTTTTTGTGAGTGCTCTGACATAAAACAACTACCAACCACCCTTGTCAAAATAGGCATATGCACACTCTATCACCCACCCCACCCTGACACATTTGCACAAGCATACAGTACATACACCCACCCACAATTATAGTAAAGGTCACTGAAACTGCACTCTGAGTCATCAACAAGTGCAAAGGAAGTGCTTTGAGAGAAACAGGAAATGATCTGTAGGTCGTGGGGCTGAATGAGTTTTGAAGCTATATAGATCACATCAGAAGAAAAATTAAATAACTGGAATGCTATTTCCTTTTATCAGGTCACCAGCATTCTAGAAACACCAACAATAATAAATAGCTTTAGAGGTCTTAAAATTGTGGCAATCTTGGAAACCACCCAATGTCTCTCTGCAGCTTAGCTGCTTGAGCTCTGGTCTTAAATCTTTGCAAACGAGGTCTGGTCTGGAGCTTGTGTGCCAGTCTTACTGCACCTGCCAATGGGGACGTAAATCCTCTAATAGCAAAAGAGTCGGGCAAAGTCCTGTTGGCAGGCAACACCTGTGCGCCAAATAATATGAAATTCACCTAGCTCGAGCAGTTAAAATATAAACATGGATGCCACACACTAGATTTCTTACTTTCATTAAAATATGATTATGGGTGAGAATTTTATGAGAAAGAATCAATTATTAACAAGGGTGCATCACAAAATAGCGACTGTAACCTTCTGGAAATTAAAACATCAGGGTTCATCTCTGTCCTGAGTGACAAATAAGGGGTAATAAAAGTTTACGAGGCTATTTGTAGATTGATATGGAGTAGATTGGAAGAAGTGAGCGAGCGAGCGAGAGACATCCTGAGTTAAACCCAGACCATATCTCTGAGTGAATAGGCTCCCTCTGCAGTCTTGTTAAGCTGTAAGTGGGTTACATTGTGTGTATAGCAATGCAGTTGATGCATTTTGGCCACACCTACACACACATACAAAGAAGGGAGAATGGGGCTAGAGTGGTGGATGATTGAGTGGTGAATTAACTTTCCTTGGCCCCTTGGGATCTAGAGACACAAGCTACACGCACACACACACTTCAGTTGTAAATTAAGTGGGCTGCTTGTTTAAACCTGCTCAAGTTTGTGACAAGATTTACAGAAGTGTCATACACAATAAAAAGTGGATGACTCTACTGTTTGTAGGGGGCTAAGTCACTATATATTAATATATATATATATATATATATATATATATATATATATATATATATATATATATATATATATATTTAAAAGTTTGGAATAATGTACAGATTTTGCTCTTATGGAAAGAAATTGGTACTTTTATTCAACAAAGTGGCATTCAACTGATCACAATGTAAAGTCAGGACATTAATAACATGAAAAATTACTATTAAACTTTAAAAAAAAAAAATGAAATAAAACTACTTAAAAGAGTTCTCATCAAAAAATCCTCCACGTGCAGCAATGACAGCTTTGCAGATCCTTGGCATTCTAGCTGTCAGTTTGTCCAGATACTCAGGTGACATTTCACCCCACACTTACTGTAGCACTTGCCATAGATGTGGCTGTCTTGTCGGGCACTTCTCACACACCTTACAGTCTAGCTGATCCCACAAAAGCTCAACGGGGTTAAGATCCATAACACTCTTTTCCAATTATCTGTTGTCCAATGTCTGTATTTCTATGCCCACTCTAACCTTTTCTTTTTGTTTTAAAAGTGGCTTTTTCTTTGCAATTCTCCCCATAAGGCCTGCACCCCTGAGTCTTCTCTTTACTGTTGTACAAGAAACTGGTGTTGAGTGGGTAGAATGCAATGAAGCTGTCAGCTGAGGACATGTGAGGCATCTATTTCTCAAACTAGAGACTCTGATGTACTTATCAATTTAGCATGATTACTCAAGAATAAGGTGTTGGAGTGATGGCTGCTGGAAATGGGACCTGTCTAGATTTGATAAAAATTGACTTTTTTCAAATAGGGATGGTGCTGTTTTTACATCAGTAAAAAACCTGACCTGACTATTCTTTGTGATCAGTTGAATGCCATAAATATACAGTGTATACATATATATATATATATATATATATATATATATACATACACACACACAACAGTTAGTTCCTAGATTCTGATTGGACGAGAGACATTCTATGAGTACTGATGTCTCAGAACATCTGCACTCGGACGCTTCACTGTTTGTACCACTCCTATTGTATAAGAGCAGTGCAGATGTGTAACTAGATGTGTCACTTTACATTTATTTTTGTGACATTGCAGATTTTAGCCAGCACAAGGCAGCAAAAGACTTAATAACTCAAACACAAGGTGCTTACCTCTTACCGGAGTTTCCACATTGGAGAGGAAATACTGTTCAAAATGGCAGAGGACATTGCGGATTCTATAGTGAATGACTCGTGCGCACCAGCTACCACAAAATAGAGAGGAATACCCTGCTCGGATGGCTATTTTTCCACAGAGAAAATAGGATGCATTTGACAAAAATGATATTATCTTCAGAGAACTGACTTACACACTACAGCATCTTTCCTTGGGAGTGACAACAGAGACAGGTGATCGCACACGCTCCATCTCTCTCTCTCTCTCTCTCTCTCTCTCTCTCTCTCACACACACACACACACACACACACACACAAACACACACACACACACATCCTTGTTTCTCCAATAACTTGTTAGAAACAGTCCAAGCCGTGATACTAGTTCTAAAGTGATGTTTTTGAGAGGCTTGGAAACATCATTTGGTTTGAACCAGCAACAGCAGATTCTAAACCGCCGCATAAGAAAGTAGTTTCATGCACAAATGCGGTTTTGTGACCGTACTCAGTTTTTCCTATTTTTTTTATTTTTTATTTACTTGTTCATTGAACTGTTGTATATAAGCAATATCACACTAACTGCTACATGGCCCTAAATCAGCACTGCTGTGAGCAGTGCTGATGTAGAGCCATATCGCACTCTTGCTCGTGTGATATTGCTTAAAATATATGCACATACAAAAAAAGTGTTTGTACCACTATAAAACCTTGACCATACAGTACCTTAAGTTTATACCCCACTTTTGAAGCACTCTCTATTGTTGGACATTGTTTAAGGATTTACTAAATATCCATTGACTGCTCTGGACATGACCAGCAATTCAGAAAACAAGCTTCTGGAATAGTTATATATTTAGAGAGACAGTCTTTCATGTAATCCAGTCCACAACAAGCTCATTCAGTACTGCAGTACCAAGCAAACAAACAATCAAAAAAAAAAACAAATACAAATTCTAATAAGTGTCTGACTGATTAAAAAAATACAACATTAAAAAGAGTGCATGGGTAATTGCCATGACATTTTCAGCAGTGACATGCTGCTATACTTAATCTAAATCTATTTTAACGTGTTTTTTTTTTTTTTTTTTTAATAAGTGATCATCTAACAAATAATAGTTTTGATTGATGGTTACTTTTCTTGGGGTTATTTCCTTGTTTCGCCAAGAAATTAAGGTCTTACAGTAATCTAGAATGAGAGGATGTTTAAGTGGCATAACATTTTTTAAAGTCTCAAAATATCAAATCTTCTCTTTTAAATCATTGCTGTATTTGTTTTATTTATTTAGCTTATCTTGAAGTCAACATCTGCATCTTGTTTTAGGACCTTCTTACAGGCTCTTACAATGTGCTATTTAGGCTTCACAAATTATTGTGAAAACAAGTGATTAAATTATATAATAATATACTTGCATGGATTTTGCAGTGCAAACTTGGCATTTAAATTGTTACGCTAATTTGTGGTCTACTGACAATGGTCTTTGTCTCCCCCTGTTGTTAACAGCAGGAGGATGCTTAACGGGTGTGGCTGGCCTCTAGACTTCATGAGGATCTCATTCTGGAAGATGGTTGAGTAGGGTGTGAACTGAATGCCTGAGGCAAAATTATATATTGTAAGTACTTTGATACTGTGGAATACATCGTTGAGTACAATTTAAATGTATTACCAAATCTGGTTGAAATGATAAGAATAGTTTTAAAAAGTAGATTGTGTGACATTACTACCTTTAAATGTGATATAATCATTTGGTGTATATTCAATTAAATTTCAATTTTAAAGTACTTTATTAGCATGACTGTGTTTACATACAATATTGACAAAACATTCATACACAAAACAGATAGAAAATTATAATAAAACAGTAAAAAATAAAATAAATAAATAAATAAATATAATTATAATAAGGTGCCATGTAATGAATAAAATAAAATAAAAACATACTGTATATATAATATTGATTCAGACCCCACTAGGACAATAAACAAATGAAAACAAATAATTATTATATTTGTGCACAAATCATGCAGTGCACTAAACAGAGCAATATGAAAGGCGAAATTCATATTTACGCTCATTATAGCATTCTGAATGTATTCTAGTATTACTTTAGAGTTTAAGATTTCAAAAGTGATTAAATAAGTCACGGCCTCTTCCACACCACCCTCAATAGATAAATCATTTGATCATTTACGTTGAGCAGAGCGCGTCACCCTGGGACACTGCTATACCATTATCTACCAGCAGATGTCAGTAGTACTTTCAATATGACTGCGAAAATCAACTATTTTTTTTTATTTTTATTTTATAATGCTTTACTATCAACAAATAGCTTGTACAAGACTAATTACCATATTGAAACAGAGAGACATATCACATGCTTCACAATACAATAGAGATTATATATATATATATATATATATATATATATATATATATATATATATATATATATATATATATATATATTAAAAAAATAATAATTCTAGTTTGCCAGAATAAACATGTCATTTTTTTATTGTTATTTTTTTATTTCACACCTTTGTCTGTCTACTAACAAAATAAATGTCAAAACCCAGCATACATAGTTCCTATTTTCCACAATTAGTGTTTGAAGACAGACAAGGAGTACATTTGTTAAAACGGTCCTCATGCTGGGTCCTGTTGTAACTCTACCCCGGGACAGTTGTAACACCCATTTGTAATGTGCTAAAAAAAAAAAAAAAAAAAAAGGCATTAGGCCTAACTTAAGTGAAATATATTTCATAGACACATTTTATACTCTGTGATTGTTTTCTAATACTTCTAATCAGTCCTTATACGCATATTACGCAGTCTGCATAGGGCACCAGAAACTCTGTCTATCTATCTATCTGTCTGTCTATCTATCTATCTATCTATCTATCTATCTATCTATCTATCTATCTATCTATCTATCTATCTATGTCTGTCTGTCTGTCTGCCTGTCTGTCTATGTCTGTCTGTCTGTCTGTCTGTCTATCTATGTATCTATCTATCTCTGTCTGTCTGTCTGTCTGTCTATCTATCTATCTATCTATCTCTGTCTGTCTGTCTCTCTGTCTGTCTATCTGTCTATCTATCTATCTCTATTTTTCTCTGTCTGTCTGTCTGTCCGTCTGTCTACAGTATAATTTATGTCTATCTTGTTTTTTACCAATCATTAATTCATTTCTTTGTCTGGCTCACTTATCTAAGTTTTCTGACTGAATATAACACATTTATCATCTATATATTTATTTTTTTCTGGTTATTTGTTTTGCATGCTTTTCCTTCTGGATGGCACATTTTGTTCTGGACATTTAAAATATAACATCGGATTATTCAGCCAAGCAAGCTCACAGACAAGTAAACAATGGCTCATTTTTTTTATTTTATTTTTTTTAGAAAAAGCAGAGAGAAACAAGGATGTGTGTGTGTGTGTGTGTGTGTGTGTGTGAGAGAGAGAGAGAGAGAGAGAGAGAGAGAGAGAGAAAGATGTATCATGTGCGATCACCTGTCTCTGTTGCCTCTGCCAAGCAAAGATGCTATAGTGTGTTAGTCAGCTCTCTGAAGATAATGTCATTTTTGTGAAGTGCATCCTATTTTCTCTGTGGAAAAACAGCCGTCCAAGCGGGGTCCGAGCTTTCATTTGATATATGACTTGTCCATTTTGGTGCTATGTGAAGGACTTCTATTTTTATATAAATATTTCTACACCATTACCTCTAAGGGGCGCTAATTTTCAACACGAATGTTTTGAGGCCTTATTTTGTTATTTTAAGTAACATAAATGCAGAAGGATGGATATCTCTGAAAAGTTCGGATTCTAAGCTTTCAAATGATACCTCATATGCCTGACTTATGCATACAGATACTTTATCATTTTAAGCGTAAACTTTTTTCTCGATATAGCGCCCCCCTTTGGATCCGCCGGCGGGTCCATAGAGTTCGCATGAGATAGAAAATGTTAATAGTGTTACAGCTGTTCTCCATTACAACTGTTATCAGTCTACCCTAACGCAGAACATTCAACCTTTTTACTCCAATATTTAGAAGAAGAGAATTAGAGAATATCAGATTTTGAAAAACAATACTTTTAGCCTATACAGTTGTACATATTAGGCCTATAGGTTTAAATAGCTATAGTCAATTAGCCTACAACTCTCAGTTGTAGGCTCTTGCATGATGGTCAGGGTTCCTTTTGAACAAAACATTTGCATGACTTTTCCAGTTTCTGTTCATGATTAGCCTACTGAATAAGCCTTTTTAAAAATCACTTTAAAGAGACTGCAATGTCTTGCCGATTAAGTTTAGAGATGAGCATAGACATTTTTTATTTTTATTTTATTCAAGCAAGAATTCACAATTTAAAAATTCCATGCTATTTCCAGATTTTTCATGACCGTGAGAGCCCTATATGGGGAATTCTATTTCCATGTGGGACAAGAGCCCGAGGGGTCATTTAATTTACACCATGCATGCACATACCACAGCTGGAATGAATGAACACAGTGGTTATTACCAGTATCTTTAGAAGACAACAGTAGCCTATTGAACGCAAAGAGGGAGCAGCACGACCCGCATGCCCGGCTCGTGACGCGCGAGAGGGGTGAGACTCAGCGCGTGGTTTCACCGTGGGAACCAGGAGACTGACTGGAGCTCAGGGGAGGGGCGCGCGCCAGGGTGAGTGGACTCTATCCCTGGCACAGACCCGTCCACTCTCAGAGACAGATCGCGTGTCGCACACAGACTGTCTCTCCTATGATTCATTCATTCAGCATTAAAAAGGACCGTTATCAGGCAGCGGATGGTGATCGTGAAGCGCTAGGCGGGCGGACAGTGCTGCTAATGATGGAGGGACAGTGCAGTCGCTGTAAGATCGTGGTGGTCGGTGACACACAGTGTGGGAAAACGGCGCTGCTGCATGTGTTCGCCAAGGACAGCTATCCAGAGGTGATCTGATCATATTTTTACATTATGGAAAATCAGTTACTTAATTAAGGCGAGTGGTGAGAGACAGCAGGCAGAGTAAATGTTTTAGCTAATATGTGGCCGTTTTAAATGGGCTTTACCTGTAGGTCGTTACTTAAAAGTTCATTTAATAATGCGATTCAAGTTCATGCAATGTTATGATGAGTTCAATTACATGATGCCCAGCCGGCAGACGTGTAAAGGGCCAAATATTCCGGGTTCGGTACATGTTAAGCTCAGTTAATAGCATTTGTGGCATAATGTTGATTACCACAAAAAAACAAACAAAAAACAACAACAACAATAATAATAATTTTATTATACTTAATATATTATGCCATTTTGCTTGTCAAATAAATATATTTTATTTGAAGAATATTTCAATATTTTTACTGGAATACAAGACTAAAATACTAATTAAGAAAACCCTAAAACGACTGTAACAGTGACGATTTAAACAACCTTACAGCTCAAATAATAAACTAGTTTTAACAGAAGAATGAATAAAAAAGTGCTTTAATAAAATTATAAGCTTCACATTTCTGCCTTTAAACCTGTCTAAAACTGGCTCCATTCACTTCCATTGTAAGTGCCTCACTGTAACCTCAATTTATTTATTTATTTACAGTATTTATAGAAAGAAGGGCCAAATGCTGTCGCTTGAGCTTAACTTGTATTGAACCCAGAATATTCCTTTAAATCCTGATGCAGTATGGCCTAGGTACAGTACTTGTAGTGGAAACCAGTAGAATTTCTATAGCTTTTTTATTTTTTTTTTTATTTATTTATTTTTTTTTGCAGCAGGGAACTGAGACCAACAGTAAAATAAAATAAAAAATAATCAATAACGCAGATGGAGAGCAACAACCAAAATATTAAAACATTTCATCAATATATTTTTTTTACATGATGTAGCTCTGCACTGTCCATTTACTACATGTGACATCGGTAATCAAAATAAGTATATGATTACCAGTAATGTGACTTTTTTGCTTTGACTAATTGAAAGATATTTAATTGCAGAGTTATGTGCCCACGGTGTTTGAGAATTACACAGCAAGCTTTGAGATCGATAAACATCGCATCGAGCTGAACATGTGGGACACATCAGGTGAGATTCGTTATACAGCCGTGACATCAGATCAAACAGTGGCACACTGTGACTCAAGCACTGTGGCGTCAAACAGATTTGGCTAGTCTGAGAGCGTAAACACAGAAACCTCATGATCTGTTAAAGAGTCCAAAAGAAAATGTTACAGAAGCTGCTCTTTCATTGCTCATGTAGTTTTCAATAATGATTTACTTCAGTATCAACTTTAAAAATACAAACAACTGAGACAATTTTTGACCTACATCAAGAGTATTGATGAGCTTTAAAATTACTGTGGGAATGGCCCTTTGGATGCTTTTTAAGTTCCTATGCCTATGGGAATGTTTTCCTCTCATGTTGTTGTTGTTGGTCTGGGTTTAGCTGGGTCAAACTGTAACCCTGTCGAGAATAAATCTTCTCTTTACGGTAACTTTAGACAAGGTCTACATTTGCTGTCCAATTAAACTCATTGTTGTCAAGGAAGAGCGATTGAGACATTAAAGAGATCTCGTCTGCGAATTTCCTTTGCTGCAATAGTGTGAGAGTGTATGACACATTAGAGAGAGACAAAAACAAAAGTTTGCTCTAACAAATCGTGGTGCCAGCCATGTCCATGCATGGATGTTGTTCATTCCTGTCCCTGCTGGCAGCTGATCGCTCCTGTGGCCTGGGTGAACCCTTGTGCATTTTTATAAAAGAAAATGAACATGATAGTTTGGTTCTCGACAGTGACTCTCTGATCTCTGACGCTGAGCTTTTTCAAGAGTGCTTCAGACATCTCAGATATGTGACGTCTGAACCACAAAGAGTCGGTTATCAGAACTCTCACTGCTTTGATAGAGCAATTTACAATTGACAATACTGGGTTTATGAGACTGAGTGTATAAGAGTGGGATACGATCCTGTTATATTGCTCTTTTGTTATTGAGTTCTGGACTGTATGGATAGCTAATATAAATGGCTTTATGTGAATTCTAGCTTTTCTTCTATGTAGGGTTCCCACATGTTTTGACTTTTCCATGACCTCTCCAGTGATTTGTGATAACTGGATAAGGGCTTTTTAAAATCATTCAAATTCAGACAGATATGCTAATAAATCATTTAGACCAATTTATGAACCACTTTGATCGATTCATTGAAAAGAACTAGCTGAAAAGAACAATTCACATTTCTCACAAATTAGACTATAGCTTGAGCACAATTTACTCTACACAAGATTAATATATAGCCGATGAAACATTTCTGAGCACAGCATACATAGAACAATTTGGAGTCCCTTGGAGGATAGGGAGGGAATCTATTTTCCAAAACAGTTTTTGCATTCCCTCGCATTAGCCCTCACAAAAAGTTTTGTGTTCTGCACAGCCTGATCTCATGAAAATAGTGTGAAAATAGACTGTGGCAACATTTTTGCAAAATGAAATTACGTGGTTCGTTACACGTATTGCTGCAGTTTCAAGATGAAATGTCCACCGAGGGGTATTCTCCCAAAAAGATGATGTTCAATAATGTCAAAAATGTGAGATGATAGAACATTAACCTTAAAAACCTTTTTTTTCTAGTTTTAAACAAAACTGACGTCCCTACTCTAAATCCTACATCTAAACCTAACCAATAGTGTCATGAAAGCAAATGTGAGGCAAACAAAACATACATCCTAACCCTAAACCCCTCACCTAAACCCATAAAAGCAAACATGTGTGTGGTTGCTGTGCTGTGCTGATGTCGAACCCGAGACTTCCTCTTTCAAAGTCCAACACTGTCAGATGTGCCACCATGCAAACTTAGTCACACTTGTAAATGTAGTTTATATAATGCACGTTAAAATGTGTCATCTTTGAAATCATGCATTAAAGTAAATGGGTTTCAATGTCAAAAGATAGTATTGTGTGGGGAACAGAGTGAAAAAGTGTTTATGAAGTGTTAGAATGGTTATAATTATTACCATAGTTTTGGGTTTCCTGTATTACTACTAAGGTTTTACCATGGTTATAATATATTAATTGTTGTAAAACTATGCTACATTTATTAGCTATGGTTTTGCTACAGATACAATAGTTGAACTATACAGTAGTTTCTGTAGTACAACCATGGTAAATTTTGTGGTTACAATGGTTTTACTGCAAATTCCATATGTGACACCACGTCAGGGTTCATGTGTGGAGACGGGGAGCAGTGACACACTTCAGGTACGGCTTTTATTTTCTTTGCCTTTGTGTGCAGCATATGCACTCTTTTCAATGTTTTCACTCAGTTCAATAATCAACACTCTCAAAATAAACATAAACTTCTTCAAAATACTCGACAGATTCAACACTCAATGTATACAACACTGCACACTCGTTCTCTCTCTCTCTTCTCTGGGGTGTTCAGCTGTTTTAAGGGCTCTCTCCGCTATCACTGTAATGAGAAACAGCTGTTAGAAATCATGTCAACCAGCTTGACGAGCCACACCACTCCCTCTCTCATGCAAACAGACACGGCCTCCATCACCACACCATAGTTCAACTCTGTTAACTGCAGTAGAACCATGGTTAATTTTCGTAAGGGATGAGTAAAGGTACAGTATTGCGGGGAATGCAAAACATATTGCAAGTGAATGCAAAAATTACTGGCAGGGAACACAAAGTATTGCAAGTGAATGTGAAACAAAACAATTTCAGAAAATAAATTCCCTCCCCATCCTCGATGGGGCTCCGCAGAAAAATGTACAGTATATTCACTATAGAAATGTCCATTACTTTTCCAGGTCTGGATAACACAATTTTAAAGAGGCCCTATTATGCTTTTTGGGATTTTACCTTTTCTTTAGTGTGTAATATAGCTGTTTGTGCATGTAAAATTCTGCAAAGTTACAAAGCACAAAGTCCACGCCAAAGGAAGTTACTCTCTCCCACAGAAAACACTGCTCCTGAACTGCCCGAATCGCCTGGTTGGCAGTCCAGCCATTACTTCCGTGACTTAGCTACGTCACTAGGTAACACATTTGCATAATGCCTGCCTCAGGAATGCACTGCTCAGGAAGCCTCGGGCGCTGACACTCGGTTATGGTAAGGGACATTACATTTCCGACATACGCTCTAAGCTGTTGACCAATCACAACAGACTGGGCCAGCTGACCAATCAGAGCAGACTGGGCTTTTCAGAAAGGGGGGCTTTAAAGAGACATGAGCTACAACAAAGCGTTTCAGACAGAGGGTGAAAAGAGGTGCTGCAGCAATGTATAATATGAGAAAAATTTATCATACTGTATGTTTTTTGAACATTAAAGCATGTAAACCTATTCTAGTAGCCCCCCAAAATAAAATATGAACCTGTAAATGAGCATAATATGGGCTCTTTAAAATTCCCTAATATTTCCAGGTTTTCCATGACAGTGAAACTTTGTCTATGAAACAAACCAACAAGTTAGCTAGAACTCAAGCCATGTCTATGTTCACGGCTGAGCCTGTGTGTTTGGACATCACTGTCAGGTTGGATTTTTAGCACACTGGTTAAGCTACACCACTGGTGACACACACTCGCCCTGACACACACTTTAGGGTTTTTTCAGCAAGTGTGACCCATAAATCCCTCACTCTAGGCATCTGCATGTTTCCCCACCCTGCTATAAAAGTCCTTTATGGGAATTTCTTTTCTTGTCATCTCCTTTTTTAAAGTTCCTATGGGAATGTTATCCTCGCTGCTGTTGTTGTTGGTCTGTAGGGTTTAGCTGGGTCAGACTGTAACCTTCGAGCGTAAAGTTACTGTAAGCTCTCTCATACCAGAGTCTGGGACACAAGACTCCATGTTTCAGAATGGGCCACTAAATGAACTCCATGAAGTTCAACTGGTTGTAAACTCTTTCATGTTTAAAAATAAGCCCTCTTCACAAGTCTGGCACCCAGAAGCCTTTGTGTGCAAAAGTAAATGTATATTTAGATTTATTTTAGTGGCCTATAGTTTCTTACCAAAGTGACCAACAAAAAATGAAATGTTTAAATTGGTCTGACAGATGTTCCTTGTTGGCGCCATTAGACATATTTAAAGGCAAACAGAATAAAAGTGTGTAAATACTTAACTGAAGCATTTTCCCAATATATTGTCATATGCATTAGCATTAAAGGTGCTTTGTATAAATTCTGCATCTCTAGCACCGCTGTACAGAATTGCAGACATAATGTTTGGAATAGTATACTACCATACTACTCTTACCAGCTCTGCAGTATAGAGTATTTTCTGTTTACTGTGCACCGTAGTATGCAAATGTTCTGTATACCCAGATGTCCTACTTTATTTGTCAAAGTGTGCAGCATACAACAGAGCACACAGCACGCAATACTGCATCCAACAACATAATGTACTTGACATGACTTTCCATTTCTAGTGTGATGAAGTAAAATCAAGCCAGAAGGAAGATCAGCTGTGATTTCTTACATATCTTTCACAAACTCATTACTTCATCGGACTTCCAAATGTTAATATATTCTTACATAAAACTGGATAAAAAAAAAAAAGGAAAATAACCATTTGTATTTCCAAGATGATAACTAGTAAAGTGCTACCTGAATTGTTAGGGTTAGGTTTTGGAGTTGGGTTAGGGTTGCTGGTTGGGTTATAGTTTCTGTGACTAATCAGGTAATGCTTTCATGATGAATATTACTGAATTGTCCAATCAGCTATTGCTTTCCTCATGAATTTAAATAACTCATCCCTTTCATTAAACATTTTAGAAATTCGCTAACTGGACGCGATGAGGTCACGTGACAAAATGTAGCATCGTACTCTTAGAAATATTTTGTGTAAATTATTTTTTTTGTTTAATTTAAATTTTAATTTTTTATAATAATGGTAAATAAATAATAAACATGTAATAATGATAAGAAATGGGAGCATACATCAATTGTGGGTATTTACAGCTGAGGAATCCAGTGCTGGATGAGTGGCTTTTTGATGACTGATCAGAAATGAGTAATGAGACTGTTGAATGGCTGAGATGGTCCCTTTGCTTCATTGTGTGTGCTTTGTTGTGTATGCTTTCTTCAGACTTGTTGACAGTAGTCCACTAACAATTGAAGTCAATGGGGCAGTAGGTGTATGTTTGACTCTTACACTTCCATTGTAATCAATTAGTTTTCTGACAACATAAACTCCTGCTTTACAGTTGAACCTTTTGCACATCTCCCTAAGATCTGTTCATATATGTGAAAATGCAAACACACATCAAAATAAACACACAGGTGTGGTGTGTGTCAAAGTGTGTGAGAGAATATGTGTGGTGCTGCTGAGGTAACCGACCTTTGTGCTGAAGGCTGCATCTACAAAAATCTCTAATGACATCCCATAGAGTTCTGCTTCACACGCACGCACACACACACACACACACACACACACACACACACACACACACACACACAAACAGACTTGTTTTTATATCATTGTGGGGACTCTCCATAGACTTCCATGCATTTTATGGATTTTATACATATCTAACGATAATTTCTATCCCCTAACCCTCACAGAAAACTTTTTGCATTTTTACATTTTCAAAAAAACATAATTTAATATGTTTAATAAGCCATTTCCCTCGTGGGGACCGCTGGCTGGGCCTCACAAGCTAGATGATCTCAGGTTGTACTATCCTTGTGGGGACATTTGGTCCCCACAATGTAGTATAAACATGTACACACACACACACACACACAGCGGCACAGCTGGAGAGAGGTGAACCCAGGGACTGGAAGGGGAGAATGTTTACCGCCAAAGATTCAGGTCAGCGTTTCACACGGACACACTGTTCTTAAAAAGATATAAATTATGTCTAGTACTACAGAAGTAATCACAGTAATCACAGCTCGAACACAACACACACACACAGACACACACGCAAAGAAACCCAGCTGAGATCTCAAGCAGTGACATTTAACACCCACTACAAACAAGACATGAACTAAATGGTTTTGATGTGATTAACGGAGGACAGTGACCAAGAATGAATAAAAATAAAAAAAAGCCAACAGGGAAGTTAAGAAATGAGAATACACACAAAGACGTTGGGAGGAGGAGCAGCTGAGAGTTAACACAGTATGCGTGTGTTTGTCTCTGTGTGTGTGTCTCTCTCTGTGTGTGTGTGTGTGTCTGTGTGTGTGTTTGTCTCTCTCTGTTTGTGTGTGTGTGTGTGTGGGCAGGTTTAAGTGGTTTACGAGGACTTTTTTTTAGGTTACAAACTGGTAATTATAAGGGTATTATGCTATAAATGTGGTTTATGATTCAAATCGCTTAAAAAACATACTAAACGATGTTCTACTGAAAATGTAAAAATGCAGAAAGTTTTTTGTGAGGGTTAGGTTTAGGGGTAGGAGTAGGGTTAGGGTTAGGGTTAGAATCTATAGTTCGTACAGTATAAAAATCATTATGTCTATGGAGAGTCCTCATAATTATGCACCAACATGTGTGTGTCGTGTGTGTGTGTGTGTGTGTGTGTGATTTAGAAGCTGTTATACAGAGAACTGAAAATTATTTTTGCATTCCTATTTCTTTTGACTTGTGCATACACAAACTTGGAGATATATAGTGCCCCCAAAAAGTATTACACCTACACCACACTTAAAAATGTATGAATGTCTTTGCGTTATATAACTAAATAATATCAAACCAAGTGGAGTTTATTTCAGGGCCCCCGCTAAAATTCACGGGACCCAGGATCAAGTCTTTTTGGTTGTGCCCCTTCTTTCCCAAACATTTTTAATTAAAGCATTTTATAAGTTTGTTGGGTTTTAAATGATAAAATAGTATGTTTTAAAAATTAAGACACAAAAAAATTGGATACTTTTTTTGCCAAACTATGAGGAACATCAAATGCAATGACATTTTTGTGTGTGTGTGACTTAAAGGGATAGTTAACCCAAAAATTCTGTCTGTATGACTTACTTTCTTTTGTGAACCACAACAGTTGCTGTTAGACAGAATGTTAACCTCAGTCACCATTCACTTTCATTGTATCCAAAAAGATTTAATGAAAGTGAAAGGTGACTAAAGGCCCGGGTATACTTTGTTTTTCTCTGTTCTGGATCAGATTGTGCCCGGCCGACCACGTTGCCTTTCTGAGTATATTCTTCTGACCACGAGCAAATACAAATGGCCGGCGCATGCACTGACGAAGTACACAGACGAAGAACACGTCCGCAGGTCAAGAAAATCTGGGTTGATGACGAAATTTGCGTCACGCATACTGTGCGTGGAGCGATCAGCAACACGAACAACCGAAGTACACTCAGGCCTTTAGATTAACATTATGCCTAACGTCCTTTTGTCATTCGGTTTCAAAACAACATAAGGGTGAATAAATGACAACAGAATAACTATCCCTTTAAAGGGATAGTTGACCCAAAAAATTTAATTATGCGATCATTTACTCGACCTCATGCCATCCCAGATGTGTATGACTTTCTTCTTTTGAACACAAATTTCTATCTTGCTGACCATCTTTCCTTGGCTGTGGTTGACAGACCTGCTAGAGGGGATTGTGGGACTTGCGGCTCATTGGGTGGCTCTCCTGAGGCCAGCCTACAATAAACAATAGCTTTGATCAGCACTTCAAACACTCATTGTCACTCTCACACTTGCTCTCACTCGATCTCTCTCGATCTATCTCTGGATTTGTGTCCTCACTCGAGGGAAGGACAGCAGAGTGAGAGACGAATGCAAAGTTAAAGAGAGGAGATGAGCAAAGACAGAGGGGATGCCAATTTTAGACAATGGCAGTTCACAACTAGATTCACAGTATGTTTACTGTACATATAGTATGTGAATTTTGTATTTGCATGAAATATCCGAATGATCCGTTTGCATGTTTGATTGACGAAAATGGCATTAAACTCTGTGGTGTCATTTGCATGCTGTCATTGACAATTTTTTATTATAGTTGTGCATTTTCAAAAATGTTACCCTAAGGATTTTTACTGATCACCTAGCTTTTGGTCCTGTACATACCTTGTTCCTCTCTCATCATTTACTCACCATTATGTCGTTTTAACCTTCTTTCTTCTTCTTCGGTGGATAAATTGAGATTTTTGGATGTAGAAATTATGTGGCAATGTCCATACAATGCAAGTCAATGAGAACCAACACTTCCAAGCTCCAGAAAGGACATAAAGGCAGCATAAAGTTAGTCCATATGACTTGTGTGGTTTAATCCATGGGTGTGTCTCAATCAGCTCCCTAATTCAGTAGTCAGGGCACTGATCAGTGAGTCAGTCATTTCTAGGGCTTTCTCAATCGCAAAATTGCTCCAGGGCACTGAAACATTCGCTCCTTAAAAAATCTCACAATACCCCGTAAAAACCAGGGAGTATTGTTGCTCACTATGTGTCAGGCCCTCGTCAGTCTCTGCTCCCTCTCTTCCCTGCTCCAACTCTCCCGATTACTAATTACACTCACCTGATCTCCATTAGTCATGTCATCAAGAACACTATAAATTGGGGGCCTGGGTAGCTCAGCAAGTATTGACGTTGACTACTACCCCTGGAGTTGCGAGTTCAAATCCAGGGTATGCTGAGTGACTCCAGCCAGGACTAAGCAACCAAATTGGCCCGGTTGCTAGGCAGGGTAGAGTCACATGGGGTGACTCCTCGTGGTCGCTATAATGTGTGGTTCTCACTCTCGGTGGGGCGTGTGGTGAGTTGGGTGTGGATGCCGCGGTGAATAGCGTGAAGCCTCCACACGCGCTACGTCTCCTTGGTAACACGCTCAACAAGCCACACGATAAAATGCCCGGATTGACGGTCTCAGACGCGGAGGCAACTGAGATTCGTCCTCCGCCACCTGGATTGAGGCGAGTCACTACGCCATCACGAGGACTTAGAGCGCATTGGGAATTGGGCATTCCAAAAAAAAAAAAAGAAAAAAAGAACACTATAAATACTCACCTCAGGCTCTCATTCATTGTCTAGTCTCGTTTGGACTCCTCATGTGTTTGCCATACCTCCTTGTGAAAGTTCTAGAAGATAATCTCCTGTATTTGAGTTATATTTGTAGTTTGTTTGGCTTCGCCTTTGTTTTTGCATTCAGTTCGTTTTCCCGTGTATACCCGTGTTTTCTTTGTGTTTGTTAATAAATCTGCATTTGGGTTCACCACTTCTGTCATTCTCTTCCTCTGAGCATAACACTATGTTCCCTTACCGGAAACGTCGTGTCTTCTGAAGTCGAGCAAAACTGTAAATATATGATGTCAAAGCTTTCTTTTCTCTTTTGTTGTTTTTTTTGTAATGTCTTTTATCCATAATTACAATGAAAGGGAAACAATCTTAAAACTGTTTTGTTAAAATTGTTAAAATATTTAAGTTGTTAAAAGAATGTTTAAAATACACTCCTTTATATTTTTATTTCTTTATTTATACCATTTATCTGTTATAACACTGTACATTTGAATATCTTCAATGAAAATTAACAATAGTGTCATATATATACAGCAATGATTAATAACAGCTGAGCTTGAATGCACAAGATCGTTAACGTGTCGCAGGTAATTGAGTCATAAGTTTCCCAATGTTCAGTGGATGAACACCCTTGCCAGTGCCCAAATTTGTGTTCACGATATACTGATTTACAACGCAGGGAGCTGATTGAGACCCACCCCTTGTCTTCTAATGCGATACAGTCGATTTTGAGTGAGAACAGACAAAAATTTAACTAATTATTCACTATAAATCTTGACATTCTTTTATGTTCCACAGAAGCAAGAAAGTCATACGAGTTCGAGATTGCATAAGGGTGACTAAATGAGAGAATTATCATTTTTGGCTGAACTATTCTTTTAATATTATGGCTTTGTTCATGCATAGCTTTAAAACGGAACTTTTGCGGTAATGTTACAACCTCTAATTCCAGGCAACTTCTGGGTACTCCCAAAGGGTCCTGTTCATACATGACCTCTCTCTCTCTCGCTCTCTCTCAAAAAAAAAAAAAGACTTTTATTTTCCGCAAAACTCTGTATGAGTGAAATTGCCTAATATCATTAATACATTTCACAATTTATTGAACATGGCTGTTTCTGAATTCTTTTGTGTTCTTACGTACTCGTGGACTCGTTCTACGTCATTATCCACTGCCAAAGTTTAATTCCAATAGTCAAAACGCAAGTACCAAAAAACACATAAAATTACCCGGAGGTGTTCCTGATCAGGCCGAATATCGAGGATGCATCGGATGGTGACTTGTGGGCAATAACCTGCTACTACGATGAAAGACAAAGGACATTTATCGCTGTGTTTTCCCTCAAGAGTCTGACGGCATGTGAGAGTTGTTATATTCCGTCAACTATGTAAGGTATAATGTACTGTCAGCCAGTTGTTATTGCACAATAAACTCCAAAAGGGTGACCAGGACCCGAAGCAGAGGGGTCTTTTATCACCATGAAGGGGTTTATTTTGCAATAACATCCATCTGACTGAACATTATCCAGCTTAGTACATGGCTACTAACCAAATAAATAAAAGCATGGACATATAATATTGATTTGCATTGAAATTATGTAATTTGAGAAGAAATTGCTGAACAGCTGAAATCAACCTCCGGTTTGCTTTGGAGTTCTGTTGATGTTTATTTTGTGAAAATGACCATCTGACTGCTCATTATTCAGCCTATTACAAAACTACTTGCCTAATAAACAAATTCAAAGATGAGTGGTCTTATACGTGGATGTGCGGTTGTTACAGAGCAATATTGGACCGCGGAATGGCTCCATTGACCAATCAGAATCGAGTATTCCAGAGAGCCTTGTAATAATACTTGTTAATAATGTAATAAACACATGGAAAAACAAGTGTTAACAGACTTTATTCTTTTAACGTGTCACTAGTCCTCCAAAACCACACTGGTGTGATAATGCCAGTATTCCTGTCATTGGGAACAAATGTGCTGGGAGTCTGGGATGGTCAATTGTGCAACAGGAAGATCACAGCACATCTCAAAGCTTGCAATGGATACATCCTGCGTCTTCCTCAGTTCACACAAAGTCTACTGAGCAAAGTCAGGTCACTCTGCGGCCATCTTTGGAACGCTCCCAGGCAGCTATTTTCTATGTAAACAAGCAGCATACAAGTGCAGCTCCTATGTACTTAAATGTGGAAAGACAGAAATCTCAAAAAATGGTTGGTCAAGATTACAGTAAAAGAACTTCAAATCAGCAGTAAATTCTGACAAAACTGGTATCATAAATTGTGCTTCTTTACCTCAGATTACACAAAAAATACAAATTTTCCCAGCTTGTGTAACTAATGCGCATGCATGTTCTAGAGTTGATTGACAGGCGATGTCTGTATCTAAAAGGTGATTGGCTTGTTTGCCTTTAGGGTGGGACTTCCTTTTTACAGTACATCCATTGACCATTGGGCATTCCAATTTCTCCCATTCATTTAATAGAAGTGACCCGTCTCTGCTAAATAGTTTCTGGTTCATTCTTCCAAGGTAGCTTGGCAAGACTGGTCTTCGTAAGAAGATCGTTTTCTGCGCCATTCGCACTGAGAAACACCCCATGTCTTTGATCATATTGATGTTGCCACCATTGTATAAAAAAGTGATTTTACCATGGGTAAGGAGTGTTTTAGGCACAACATGTAATGCACAATTTTCTTTCAACAAAAATGTGTTAACTGTTGATTAAATAACTGCAATGAAAGATCAAGTCATGTGTGTCGCATTATGGGACAGTATTCTGTGCAGTCAATGTACTTTGATTGTATACTGCTACATTTTGGCAAATGTAGTAAGTCATTTGGGTATTCCATGCATACAGAAAATGTGTATACTGTGAACAGCACACATGCAATATATTGCAGAAACAGTAAGAGTAGTATGCTAGTATGCTATTCCATATATAGCCAAAGAGAATGACAAAAGTATTTACTCTCTATGTATCTTCCTCTCTTTGTCTTGAGGTGGAATTAAAGTGACCTCTTCCTCCTGCTCAGGCCCTCACCACAGGAGCAACAACAGTCTTTAATATCATCTATCCTGCTGATAACCCTGTGTATATAATTTGTGTGCCACAGCATTTGTGAGCACCATTAGCACCGGTTTGCTCTTTGAGTTGAAGATCAATGTTATCATAATGAAGTGTTTTCATCCTGACCCCTCACTGTGTGTTTGTGTGTGTGTGTGTGTGTGTGTGTGTGTGTGTGTGTGTGTGCGCGCGTGTTCTGTAGGGTCCTCGTATTATGATAATGTACGGCCTCTGGCGTATCCAGACTCTGATGCTGTGCTCATCTGTTTTGATATCAGCAGACCAGAGACCTTGGACAGCATCCCTAAGAAGGTCAGGCTCTCCTCTCCCTTCCTTGCCTCTCTTTTAATCTTCTCTGCTTTGCTTTCCTTCCCTCTATTTTCCTCTCCTCTCTTTTCTCTCATAATGAGATGAAAACATCAGCATTGTAAAAGGGTAGGATATTCAGTGTATATATGTGACAGTGCATTTTGGAATGACAATGTGAGCTTGTAGTTATAAACACACACACATTCTTGCCGCATTAGTGTCCCGCTCTGAAAACAAAATATAACTGTTGACTAAGATAATTTTTGTTTGTAATTTTATTATTTTTTTATTTTTATTTTTTTTGCAGCGGGAGGATGACGGCATAGTGGATTTACACAAAAACACAAGCTTTATCTGAACACAGATGTCAACAATTTTGTGGTGTTGAGGGTGTGAGTCTAGTGCTGAAGGGTTTGAATGTGCGTTTCAATTTTGAGTCTATATATGATTGTATATGACTGGTGAAAATGAGATATTCCCATGAAGTAGGGGTAGGC
Organism: Myxocyprinus asiaticus; assembly: GCF_019703515.2. Taxonomy (NCBI): domain Eukaryota; kingdom Metazoa; phylum Chordata; class Actinopteri; order Cypriniformes; family Catostomidae; genus Myxocyprinus; species Myxocyprinus asiaticus. Next base: position 36,870,609 of record NC_059356.1, on the reverse strand, counting down.
GTGATGAGTATGATGCATGTAAAATTAAGTATGAGTAATTTTATGTCATGATATATGTTACTTGCTTCAGATCTGACTTTGACCCAGAAACACATCTTGTGTTTTAAGCACTAAGATAAAAAGGAAAGCCTTAGCCAAAATTTAAATGATTATTTCTTGATTTGGAGTAGAAAAAAAATTATTAATTAGAAAGCTGATACTTTTTACTTCAGCGCTTGAAACTCAAAATATGTGTTTTTTTTTTGTTTTTTTTGGGTCAAAGTGACTCAAAACTATGGAATAGGTCACAGTATCATGAGCAGGTGAAGGGTTACCACAATTTTAAGCGTTCGCCTTTTATATATTGTAAATCAAGCTAGGTAAAAATATAGATTTTCCGATCAATCACAATCTTTATTTGAAAGGTCCTGATATTGATTCTTAAAATCCCAAGATCGATCTTTTAATTTTATTTTAAAGATCACTTCAGTTTTGGTTGTGTTGATTATTGTACTGTATCTGTTAAAAAAAAAAAAAAAAAAAAAAACGCCACTGAATTGCATAGTTTGTGCCCTCTGGTAAATGTACTAGTTAGAAGGTCCTCTAAGGTATAATTAACAGCATAAGCTGAGAGAGAATTTCTTTTTTTATATGTAAGCAAAATGAGCATTATAACTGAAATATACCCACATGAACCAGAATTAGGGCTGGGTATTGATACAGATTTCCCAGTTGGATTAGATTCCGATTTACAGTTCTCGATTCGATTAGATTTCGATTCTGATTCAATTTGATGTATATTTCTGTTATAATGTTAATTTTACTTATAAGATAGATTCTCTCTCTGCTTTTACTGTTAATTATACAGGGGACCTTCTACCTATTTAAATGACAAAAATATTTATTAAAAAATTTAACCCAAACCTAAGCAATTTGTTTTGATTTTTAACAGATATAATCCTATTTTATCATTAGTTTATCATTTGTCACATTTTAGCTTTAAAAAATTTACAAATCCATCAATAAATATGATGTCTTGAAATTACATAAATTGTACAGTAGGCCTACTGTGCAAAGTTTTAGTCACTTGTGAAAAATGTTGCATAGTGAGGATTTCTTAAAAAATAATGACATAAATAGTTTTCATTTATCACTTAATGTCATACAAAGTCCAGTAAACATAAAAAAGCTAAATCAATATTCGGTGTGACCACCTTTGCCTTTATAACAGCCCCAATTCTCCTAGGTACACCTGGACACAGTTTTTCTTTGTTGTTGGCAGATAGGATGTTCCAAGCTTCTTGGAGAATTCGCCACAGTTCTTTTATCTATTTAGGCTGTCTCAATTGCTTCTGTCTCTTTATGTAATCTCAGACTGACACGATGTTCAGTGAGGGGCTTTGTGGGGGACATGACATCTGTTGCAGGGCTCCCTGTTCTTCTATTCTAATCTTTTCTATTTGCAAAAGTAATGTTTGGGAGTCTAACATTTATATTTCCTATTGACACACTAAAGCTAAAGATATAAATAACCATCTTAAGACAAATGCTTTTGTGAAACATCTTATGTGCCTAAGACTTTTGCACAGTACTCTATATACATATTGTTACATGTTTATTGTTTACATGCATAATTTGAACTACTTACAAGTATTTACTTTGATTTGTAGAACATGCTAAATACTGCCTGGTACTGTCACTTTAAGATTACCCTTGTAGGGTTATTCTGGCGCAACTTCACAAAACCAACAAAGTGCTTGGAAAAAAAATAAGAGTAAAATTGTAAAGCAAATCCAGCTGCACTTGTAGAGTGGAAAATATTTCAAACTTTATTTTGCCAATGCGTTTCAGCATCTAAGCCTTCATCGGGGCTAAAAAATACATGTAGATAAAATAATTTTTCAAATACAGACAAGGCGAGTACAAATGAACAAACAACCAATCAATGGGCTAGAATGAAATCACATGGTATAGTACCTTCCAGTTATATCACAGTGAGAAGAAAACATGTGATTAACTTTCAACCAATGGTATCTTCTTGTAAATTGTAAAAATGTTTCTCATCTAATAAAAATAAATACAAAACAAACATTTTGAAAAATACATGAACAACTGTAATATGCATAAAACAATTATAAACAACAAGTTGATAAAATTAGGAATTTAAAATAATTGAAAAATTCATAAGAATTCTTTTAAAACCAATTCTTCATTCATCCCTTCTGGGAACAGACTCTTTATATAAAAAGTCTTTTCAGCAGTTCAGCAAAGAGTGTCTGCAACGTTTAACAGCAGGAACAGAATGTAGATGAAAAGAACCCAAGCGCAGTTGAATTGCATAAAATGAGATCCAAAACATGAAAGTAGCAAAACAAAACCATGACAGGAAAAACCAATCACAATAAAAAACAAAGGCAAACATGAGGGCTTAAATACAGAGTCTGGGGCAACCAAGATAACCAATGACAAGCTAGAACTGATAACAAGATAACTAGACAATGAAACAAGAACCAATGACAAAACAGAACTAATAATCCAAGGAACCAGTAAGAACAAAACACTTGAAACATGGCGGGAACAGGAAATCACATGACATGAACAGGAACTAAGAAGTAAAAGTAACTTAAAAATAAAAGACATAGAATCCAAAACATGAACAAAACACACACAAACGTTACAGCGTCTCCGTGTTTTGGCTGAGCACATATTAACAAAGGAAGAGTAAAATGGCTTTTTTACCTCATCCATGTAATGCGTGATTACAATTAAATGTTTATTTTTTGTTTTTGACAACTGACAGTAGAGAACAGAATATTAAAAGAGACATCATTCAGTGACAAATGGAATAAGTGGATCTCTTTGGACACTCATTACACACGGAACATCTTTTACTCTTAACATGAATGCAGTTATTCAATATACTACTCTATCATGGTGAGTGAAATCTAAAAATTTACCAGTCAGTGGCTAATTATAGATTTCTTTAGTTGCGTAACACCAAATTTGGTCGCATTTGTGAGTGATTTACTCGTAATGTAGGGGTGTTGCGCACAGAATACAATATTGATCTTGGGATTTAAAAATCGATATCACTATCTTTCAAATGAAAATCTCGATGCACTGGAAAATCTATATTTTTACCCAGTCCTAATCAGAATCTAATAAAATTGTAGTAGAATCTAATTGAATCAAGAACTTGTGTATCGACATGAATCAAACCAAACCAGAATAGCTTATCGATACCCAGCTCTAATTATAAATTAGAGTATATTGATTGAGTTTTAGGGGTGTAAGTCTGTCAAACAAAAACCCTTTCAAAAGTTATCCATGGTAACCATTGCTTCTGCCATAATGAATAGCTAAAGTTATTGTTACTGCAATAAAGTGTGGTCACTTGGTATTACCCCCATTAAAAAAAAGGATATTCTGAACGCTTCTTAAACTGTTTGAAGGAGACACATAATTAAATTATTATTAATTTACAGCCATATGATGTATTGGTGGACAGCTAAATACATGTAAAAATGTAAATCATGGTTACCATGGTAAATGCGGGTAGGGGAAAATCACACCACCCCATTAATTATAGTGACAGAGAGATCTGACGTAATGATTTCAAACTCCTCTCCAAATGCCTTTTGAAACCCCTCCTGATAGGCATTCCATAACCTCTAACCTCTCACTGTTCCTCTGGTGTCCCTGCACACTGAACACATTGAAAGTTTTTTTTTTCACCAATGACTACAGCATCTCACCTCTGATCACTCCCACGGCTGAGGCCACAGGGGCGGAGCACAAGCCTGATGTGGAATGTTGAAAGGCCGCAGGAGGCCTCTGATTGGCCAGTGAAGGGTGGCATTTAAGGTTAAAGATCACAGTGTTGTTCTGATGGATGGCTGAACACATTCAGAAGCTGTGAAATAGTGCCATAGCTGACATAGTTGAACCTTAGCAGAGGCCAGTGGACTGCACACACAAACGCCCATGCATTCTCACACACAGCCCGTTTGAACAACTGGCTCTGGCTGGTTCTGCATTAACAGGAATGTTTCTGATAAGGGCTTATTGTGGTCATTCTGATCCACACTGGCTATAAAAGGAGTGTGGAGCTGTCGTTGTTTGCTATACTGTATAGTAATTAGGTGTGAATACTGTATGATTTAGTTTGGATGGGCATGAGTGTGAATGTTTGTAACAAATTAGACAAGAGCTGGGCAATTTGCTTCCCTCATCCTCTTACTCTTTCACACATATCTAATTTGCATTTATTCATTTAACAGATGCTTTTGTGCAAAGCGACTTATATATGATAATTTGTAAGCACATTATGCACTAGCGCACATAAATTTTTTTGGTAACACATTCTGTGAAGCCCATATTTATAATGCATTGTAAAGGCATTTGTTCCGGATTCAAGAATGGCAAAGGAGGAAGCTGGAACCGACTTGACACAACACATTGACATTTACTGCACATAAACTTTTCAGTGTAACACAATAAGGCTTTTCAGCCATAACACTCAATACACATGCTGCTTTTCAGCAGACACATTCAACATAAAGACACAAACACATTGCTTCATGCGTATCTCTCTCCTCACTGCCGTCTGGCTTGCTCTTAAAACCCATCTCCACTCTCACTGCAATTACACACAGCTGTTAGAGACAATCATTGCCAGGTGATGATCCTTACCATTCTCATCTCCTGATCTCGCTCTCCCTTCACAAGCCGGCGCTCAACCATGCCTCCACCACCACATCATTATACATGCATTATACTGCATTCATAATGTCTCATAATACACTTTGCAATAAGTTTTATCTTCTCATAAATAATTATAACTAGTTATAGTACATTATAAGACTTCCCATATTCATAGTTATACTTAAGAGTATAATGCATTATAAAACAAGCAACATCCAATTTTAATGCAGCAGAAGCTAATAAAGTTAATTGTATGAGTGCTGTCAAAGCTGCTTTGTGTAAACAGTCAAAAGGCTTTATGGCATGATCATATTATAAGTGGTCTTTGCCTGCTTTAAGTAAAGTTACAAAAGCAATATCTTCTTATAAACAGCCATAATATAAACTTGTAACATACAATACATTACAAGTCAAACTTATACAGTGGAAGTTATATATGAAATAAGTCTCCAAATAAGATTCACAAACATTAAAGTTTATTGGATAGAGTCCATAGAACGAGTTGGATTATTTATTTATTTATTTTTTATTATTATTCTTTACACCCAAGAAGTCTGGCTACATGTGTGATCAACATAAAAAAAAAAAAAAATAATCTGTTTTTGGTAATATCTCAGAATTACTGGACATTACTAATGCATTATAATGATTTTACAATACATTATAAATATGGGCTTCATAGATAGTGTTACCATTCTTTCTTTCTTTCTTTCTTTCAGTGGCAGGTCGAGGCTCAGGAGTATTGTCCTAATGCAAAGTTGGTGTTGGTTGGCTGTAAGCTGGATATGAGAACAGATGTCAGCACCTTACGAGAACTGTCCAAACAGAGGCTCATACCAGTCACACATGAACAGGTGAGCATACACACATACACACAGGGGACTGTAATATGAAGAAAAAGAGAGTTTGGTTGAAACTTGCTTTTTACCCCACCACTACACACACATGCACAAAAAAGCACAAAGGGATCAACATTGGCATTTACAGGATGTGGTTAGCATAGTAAACAGATAAATGAACCCTATTTATTAAGAGTTTAGATGATGTGCTGATAATGTATGGTTGGAATGCAAGTACAGTGGTATGGTACTGTACACATGCACACAGAAACTGATGACGCAAGTCTTCTACACTGACACAATGTGGTTAGTATTTCGAAACACACACACAAATGTATGCGATTTTAAATGAGGTTTAGAGGAGTGTTTCGGATTCAATACAAGTTAAGCTTATTGAACAGAATATGCAGCATAATGTTGATTTCCACAAAAAGAATTCTGACTTATCACTCCTTTATTTAAAAAAATTTAAACTCACGATTACAGTGAGGCAATTACAATGGAAGTGAATGGAGCCAGTCCATAAACATTAAAATACTCACCCTTTCAAAAGTATAGCCACAAGACATAAACATTATAATGTACATGTTAACATGATTTGAGTGTTATAAAATGTAATACTAAGCTTATCTGTGTAAAGTAATATAATATTGCAACTTCGTAGTCATGACAACAAAACCCTGTTTTTCCAGTATTGGATATGACTTTACACAGATAAGGTAAGTAATTGATGTTATCAAACTAAAATCATGCAAACATATATAATGATTACATCTTGTGGCCATACTTTTGAAATGGTGTGTATTTTTAATGTATATGGACTGGCCCAATTTACCTCCATTGTTTGTGCCTTATGGTTAGAGCCCGACCGATATGGGATTTTTGAGACGATACCGATTTTAGAGGGGGAAAATTCACAGATTACCAATATGGTGGCCGATATATTTAATTTGAGCTGGAATGAAAACAGACCTTTTCAGTGTGGATTGTGCCCCGATTTTGCACCGACATGACTATGCAATGGTACTCAGAAGGCTGCTTTCTTAAACAATTTTTTTTATCAAAGAATATTTGACATTATTATTATACATTGTCAACAAATTCTAGAAATGAACACTGAGAAAATAAAGAATAAATAAAAATACAATAAATAGCTTAATAAACATCAGTACTGTATGTTCAGTATCAGTCAGTTGCTGACCATTTAAATAAAGAATAAAAATAAAATAAATAGCTAAATAAACATCAGTACTGTTTAGTATCAGTCAATTGCTGACCATTAAAATAAAGAATAAATAAAAATACAATAAATGGCTAAATAAACATCAGTACTGTTTAGTATAAGTCAATTGCTGACCATTAAAATAAAGAATAAATAAAAATACATTAAATAGCTAAATAAACATCAGTACTGTTTAGTATCAGTCAATTGCTGACTATTTGAATACTGCCAGTGAAATAGGGACATGTTGTAAAACAAGAAGCATTTACACCTGCCGAGTCAAGAGATAAAAAGCGGCAGCGGTGTTGCACTGTATTATGCTATACAAGTTCAGGGGAAACTTTCTACAGTGGAAAACCAGACTTTTAAATATTACATTTTATAAATGCAATGACTGGAATTGTTCGGTTGAAGGGGGTACCAAACTGTGAATGCTGAACAAAACAGTGTGTTGAATACATGTTTACACATTAGCTTCCACTCAGTTGACAAGCAATGAAAATAGCTACGTGGTTAGCTAGTTAGCTATAAGCTCGTTGTCACGGAGAGTAAAATATGGACCAGTGTTAAGTCTCACCAACTAGGTAACAATGTAGCGTGAAATCAACATTCAACAGACACAATCCACCGCTGCACCGTTGTCTGCTGAGCTCATGGAGTCAGCCAATTCTAAAGCATTGTTTTCTGCATTATTTGTTCTGAAAAAAGTTTTCATATCTGCGCATATCAGTAAACATATACGCCGATACCGATATATCGGTAAAAAGGCTAATAATATCGGCCGACCGATATATCAGTGGGGCACTACTTGCTGTAATCACTTTTTTTTTTTAAGCAAGGGGTGAAAATGTATTTTATTGTCAGCATTATGCCACAAATGTTAAATGAGTTTTACTTGTATTGAACCTGTTGCCTATACCATGAAGCTCACTGAACAAACTCAGGGTTACAGGATTGGTTACAAATTGACAAAACCAAACCAATCCAATCAGGCTTTACTGGTACCATTATGCTGCTCATCGACTTTCTCTGTCAACTCAGGCTTTGATCCTGAGTTTAAGATTCGTTCACGGACTCGTGCACATGAATGAGTGATGACTGCAGCGAACAACCAATCGCGTGAAACATGGAGAGAAAGAGCGTGAATGAGATTCACTTCTCGTGAGAGTTGGCGGTATTTATCTCTTCGCTGAAAGCCAATCATTATGAAAATGTGAAGAATTTAAATACATTTAATCAGCACAGCAGGAGATTGTTATTAAAATATGAAAAATTAAAACAAATTTACACTGCACATTAGATTGCCATTAAATCACTAAGGATTAAATCATGATGATTTACACAGCACAAGGGATCACTGTACAATTATAAGCTATAGAAATTAAAGACATTTACACAGCAAGAAGAAACACCGCAGCTGCTGCAAGAGCTCAAGAGGACTGCTGGAAAAAAATTCTGAATGTGATAAAAATATAAAACAGCTGTTATATCAATGCGTATGTGAATTCATAAATGTCCACAACAAGAACACACAGGATTATTAATTTTAAAAGCTTAAAAACCTATATTCATTTAAATTGAAAGCTTAATATCATTTATTACTATTATAAATTAATATAGGCTATTAAATAATTAAAAAGTGAGCTCTTGCAATACTGAATGCAATAATTAGTATGCAATACGAACACATAATTGTTCACCACCTATATTGAGTTTCATTCATCTCTATTCCAAGAAACAAAGACATTTGGGAGGCATTCATTCCTTTTTTATAGCCATCATGTACAGCGATTAAACTTTTTATTTTTAAAAATCGAACATTATTGGCAGACATTTTATTAATCCATCTTACTAGCTCTTTTATAGAAAGCCTAATATTATATTTATGTTTATATTTTTATAGATATTTTATTTTTTTGGCGAGTAGGTAAATAAAAATCCTTCCTTCCTTCCATCCTTCCAGGGGAGTCTACGAGCCCGTGAGTTGGGCGCAGTTGCATATGTGGAGTGTTCGTCCCGTATGTGCGTGAACAGCGTCCGAGACGTCTTTCACATCACCACGCTCGTGTCTGTCAGACGTGGCCCCGCCCCAAGCCTCAAGCGAAGCTCATCACGCCGCACTCTCAAGCGCATATCTAATCAGCCTCTACTGCCAGTCAGCTCAGAAGCCACACCCCTTGAACCCGCCCCTACCCTCAGGGAGGACAGAGCCAAGAGCTGCACAATCATGTAGACTCAAATGCACGTACTTATGCACATCTGCACATGCACACACAGTCACAGTGGTGTGTATGAATTGAGAAGATATGTGCAGAAAACAGACTGATTCTCTGTATTTACGGGACATTGAGGGTCATATTTTTTTTCATATATGGCCTATAGGACTGTACAGAACAGTGTGAATACATAATACAGAGGAGTTCTATTTATTAATTCTTACTTTGCTTTTATTTTTGTCATTGTGTTTTATGTAGCAGACCTAAGTGTCACAAAGTGTGTAAAGCATAAGTAAAAGAATAAAAAAAAATATTTGGAATATTATGTGTTAAATATTTACTTTGATGTGATTACCATATTTTTATATAATGGTATAGTGTTTTTAAAAGTTACTCCACCACATGTCCAAAAACATAGTAACATTGAAGTAATTGGTACTTTAGTGCTGCTTTCTTTTTGTTTTTATAATGTAATTTTTTCATTCTCATTTCCCATTTGGTACACACAATGATTTGCATTAGCGTATAAAAACAAAGACATCTGTGACTTTTGCTGTACGCTCTTTTACATATATGACAGAACAATCAGTCATGCTCTGTGACATCAAAAAGACCACATTCACACTATAATGAAACACCAATGCAAATCCTGTGAATGATCTCAGGAATTACGGATTGTCATTTAAACTTTAAATGGTTTAAATCACAAGGATTCAAATTTTCCTTGATCTTTTGAGAGAAAAGAATTCATTGTGCTATGAAAACATACTATAATTTTCATAACTCCAAGATGATTTATTGAAACTAAGCTGAAAAATGTCTGTTTCTGTTCTTCCACAACTTTGTGATAGACTAAAACCTTTGAGCACATGCACATGACCCATCACGCCTTTTCTGTTTGCAGAAAATTGGCTTGCCCACTTCCAGTCACAGTTTAGTAAGAAGAATGTAACAGGGCTGCACAATTAATAAAATAAACAAAAAACATTACAATTACAGCTGCCACAGTTAACAAATCTTGAAATGTTTCAATTACAGCATTCCGTTTATGTATACTCTCAACGATTTCTACTGTTTGAATATTGTAGCCAATCACAGACATGTCTGTTGCTCGGTTTCTGTGAAATACCACAAAATATCTCGAAATTATTTGCAATTACAATGTCAAGGGAAACAATTGACAATTATGATTTCTGTCATAACCTGCAGGCTTAGAAAGTAGTATAGATACTATCCTAAATACTAGAATAACTAATGCTGTCCCTGGCTGAGTTGCACCTATAGGATCCCTATGTTTGAAACAAGTGTTTTGTGAATCTTCACAGTATAATTCAGGTTTTGTAAAGAGGCTGTTATTGATGGATGAGATGGTTAAACATTATACTGAAGCTGATAGCAAACCTGCACTGTATCTCATTTCACATGAGAAGAGAGAGTTTACATCAGAGTTTTAAAGGAACAGCAATAAATATATAAATAAATTAAAGGTTGAATTCTAATGGTCAAAATGATGGTGGAAAATGCTCATTAAAAAACTTCACTAACATTGTAAGTGGTTCTCTAGGAAACAGTTAATAAATGTATTTCATTAAAAAATTAAATACTTAAACTGTATTGACATAGAAAATCATCTCAATTTTGTCCCTCAGTTTGTAAAAACAAGCAAAAATCTTGACTGCAGAAAGGCACTTGCTGTACAATGAAAGAACATGGGGCACAGCATTGCACCAGAATAAATGTTGAAAGTATTGCCACAATACTTTACAGTATATGGTTTGACATTCTAGTGATAAAATCAGTTACTAACCTTGTCTGTGCCAAATTTTTAATCCAGTATTTCAACTCCTGTCATGACCATGTAAAGCCTCTTAAGCAGATAACTTGCACGTTATGTGCAAAGATCAACCCGGTCTCCCAGGAAGTCGTAATGATGGTACGAGATGGAAAAATCGTAAGAAAAACATATATATATATACTAACAAACAATGTTTAAACCCTAAACCTAACCATGTTTTTAATAGGAAAATCATTGTTGTGTACCACCAAAGAAAGAGAAACATTGGGGTTAGATACCAACGCGTACCAACGATTTTTCCAAAGTTTAAACCCAAAACCCTAAACCTAACAATGACTTAAATAGAAAAACAACTTTTGTGTATGAAACACAACTTTCATGTTTCTTTCTATTTTGTTCACGAAAGAAAGAACACAACAGGGTTTGGAATGAGATGAGGGAAGCGTATTGCAGGTTATGTACATGAATCAGTTATAAAGTACATTTACATTTAGTAAATTAGCAGACGCTTTTATCCAAAGCAACTTACAAATGAGATATATTAACAAGCAATTTGTCATACAAAAGTCAACAAAATCTGCAGTATCGCACTGCCAAATTCTCACTGTAGCTTGAGTACTAAAGACGCTAGCACAGAAGAAAGAGACAAACAAGGAATTTTTTATGTTAAAAGTCGTGCATTTAGTGTGAATTAACTAAGTGCTCACAGAACAGATGTGTTTTCAGCTGTTTCTTGAATGCTGAGATCATATCAGCAGACCGTGTGGAGGTTGGAAGATCATTCCACCACAGAGGAACAGAGAGAGTGAATGACTGAATGAATGACTTTGTGCCTCTTTGAGATGGGACCACCAGGCACCGCTCGTTCATTGACCACAGACAGCAAGTTGGGACATGGACCTGGAGGAGTGAATTGAAGTAAGAGGGTGCGGTTCCATTGGCTGTCCTGAAGGCCAGAGTCAAAGAGTTGAATTTGATGCGGGCAGCTACTGGCAGTCTGTGGAATGAAATTAATAGTGGTGTGACGTGAGCCCTCTTTGACTGATTGAAGACCAGACATGCTGCTGCAGTGGCTTAATTGTGCTAGCTGGCAGACCGGCCAGCAGGGCATTACAGTAGTCCAGTCTTGAAATGACCAGAGCTTGAATCAGGAGCTGAGTAGCATTTTCAGACAGAAAACATCTAATTTTCCTGATGTTGTAAAGTGTGAACCTGTAAGACAGGGCGGTTGTTGAGACGTTGGCAGTGAAGTTAAGCTGGTCATCCACCACCACTCCCAAGTTCTGGGCTGTCATAGTTGGCATTGTCATAGTTGAACCAAGATGAATAGAGAGGTTGTGGTCAACAGATGGGTTGGCTGAGATCACAAAAAGTTCTGTCTTGGCAAGGTTGAGCTGTAGATGACGTTCCTTCATCCAGGCCGAGATCTCCAAGAGGCAGGCAGAGATATGAGCTGAGACAGTGGGGTTGTCAGCCTGGAACCACAGGTAGAGCTGCGTATCATCTGTGTAGTAGTGGTAGGAGAAGCCATGTGCCTTAATGATATGTCTGAGAGATGTAATGTAGATCAAGAAGAGAGGGTCCAAGCACTGGTCCCTGAGCAACACCAGTGGTCAGCTGGTGTCTCTAGGACACCTCTCCTCTCCAGGAAACCTTGAAAGTTCTGCCAGTGAGGTATGACTCTGTGACGAGGAGGAGGATGTTTAGGGCTAGGTCATGATGGAGCATGGCCAGCGCTGAATCAGCAGCAAGGACTCCTTGATGGCGCATCCTTCCTCTTTCCCCGGTTTTGGCACCAGTGTAACAGTTTAAAGGACAGGCAAGGAGGAGGCGGGAACCGGCTGAACAGTAAACAAAGTTTTTATGAGAACGTAACAAACACAGACACATATGCAACGCAGCCGCGTGTGTCTCTCTCTCTCTCGAACTGGCGTCTCCAGCTGCCCTTTATCTCGCTCTCCCGCTGATCAGCTGATTCAGCACTGGCCATCCTCCATCACGGCCCGGCCATGCCCTCCTCCTTGTCACAGTCATCTAAGTGCAGTTCCTGTGATGCCCAGATCAGAGAGAGTGGACAAGAGAATCTGGTAGCTCACTGTGTCGAAAGCAGCAGACAAGTCAATGAGGATGAGGACAGATGATCTGAAGTTAGTTCTCACTAGTCACAGGGTTTCAGCTACTGACAAGAGGGCAGTCTCCGATGAGTGTCCTTTTTTAAAGCCAGACTGATGTCTGTCGAGTAGGTTATTTTGTGAAAGAAAAGCAGATAAAAAGCAGATTTTAACTGGTTAAAAACAACCCTCTCAAGATTTTTCGCTAGGAAAGGTAGGAGAGAGACCGGTCTGTAATTATCAACAACTGTGGGGTTATACGGTATGTTGGTTTTTTGAGCCGTGGGGTTACTCGAGCCTGCTTGAATGTGTTGGGAAAATTTCCAGTTGTAAGAGCTGTGTTAATGATGTGTGTGAGTGCAGGAAATATGATGAAGTGGCAGCTTGCAGAAGATGGGAAGGTATAGGGTCAAAGGGACAGGTGGTATGGTGGTTAGAAAGAAGCACTTTAGAGATCTCAGTCTCAGAGAGAGAAGAGAAAGAGGAAAATAGAGGATGAGATGTGGGAAGAGAGCAGTTGTGGGTATGTGGTGTAGAGAACTGTCTGCTGATGCTCACTCTATTGTCACTAAAAACATGGCAAAGTCAGAGTAACCAAATTTGTTCACTGACGTTTCCTTTCTTAAAATAAAGTGTTGAAAATAGGAGGCTAGATAAAATTTTAATGCCTGTATTGTATCGATTTGAAATTCTGTTTGTTGACTGGGATGGGGAAAAAAGTCAAGTCATGCATTATCATACAAATTATTACAAGACGAAATTGGCTAAGATACCTGAAAGGGACACAACATAACTATTCGCAAAGTACTGTTTAAATGGAAAATGAACAAATGATCCACATGGACTTTATGAATGTTTACAGTGTAAAATTATGATTTTGATTCAATAACTTGAATAGAATGAACGAGGTGATTGTTCAAGCACTTATTTAATATGTTGCTTTTTACATCTATTCATATTTGGAATACAACCATAATACAACCTCAAAGATAAGCAACTCCAGCTCAAAATCCAGCTTTGAGCAGCATTACAATGTGCTGGTTACAACAAACTGTGGTTATTTCTATATGTAAATTCTCTTGGAGTCAGTTAGATGCACAAAAAACCACCAGGGCTTCGTTCATCAGAAATACGCAGTCATTGTCAAGGCAACTGTGTACTGCCTTTGTGACATCACAAATGTAGTGTGAGTGGAATGCTGTTGCTGTGGTTTCTGAAGGCTTGACAAAGAAGTCAATTTATTTGCACAAAGAGAAAAATACATTTGAACACACATGCATACACACACACAAATGGAGGGCATACATTCAACCCTGTTTATAGTGTTGAGTGACAGCTTTTAGGATAAAAAAATAAATAAAATTAATTTACTCACCCTCAAGTTGTTCCAAACCCAGAATTTTAATTTTTGGGTGAATTGTCCCTTTAAACACTCATTTTAACGTGTTCTATATTATCAAAATTGTATGCAAACATGTTCAAATGTGGTCTCATGTCATGTCACAAACACACACACACAGAAACATGTGGCATGGCAGGTAGATGAGTCTGTCAGCGACAGTCATGACCAACTGAGCCCTACAGCTCAGCCTGAGAGTAAGAGGATTAGTCAATGTGTCTGAGTGTGTGACAGTTAGTCATCATGTGCTCTCTGAATATTCAAAGACACATTCTTCCCTTCAAAGTCCTAACCAGTGTTTTGACTGTAGAATGTGAAATTACTAATTTCCCAAGCAAAAAAAGGAACGAAACTCAGGAGCATGTAAACACACACAAACAAAATTTTTTGAAGTCATGGCTGATCAAGTATGTCTCTAGGGTATGTTTTTGAGAGCATGTGTGTGTTCTTGGCAGGCAGATCGTGTTGAATGGCAAAATGCCTTTTTATCTAAAGGAAACCAAAAGAACTGATGACAAGAGTGAGTAAGCATTGGCATTAGTATTCTGCATTATTTAATGCATTGTGTTTAATATGTTTAACAAATTACATTTATTGTAACATGTACAGTTTATATTTAAAAATGTATAATATTTTTATACATTTGAAATGTTTAAATCTTAAAAAAATTAATTAAAAAAAGTTATGTAGATGCTTGTTTCACCCCTCACACGGCCTGATCTGTGTTTTGTTTTTGTATTTTCTGATTTTTTTTTTATAAAGCAAGCAGGCGGACAAGAGAGAGAGATAAGATTTATATATATTTTTTAACTGCACAATTAGGGTGCTTCTCAAAGGAAGACTGCAGCCTAGTAAGGTTGTGTCCTTCCTAGACCAGTCCTTTTGAGGCTAGACACCTCCTCAGCACTCAATGCTAGAATGAGACAGTCTAGTAAGTGTGCATGGTGAACCATAAACATGTGATATTTTGCTTTGTTTAGAAAACGTCATGGTTACTGGTGTAACCTCCGTTCCCTGATGGAGGGAACGAGACGTTGGTGTCGATGTAGTGACACTAGGGGTCACTCTTGGAAGCCCGAGACACCTCTGGTCTTTGATAAAAGGCCAATGAAAATTGGCGAGTGGTATTTGAATGCAACTCCCCCGGACATACGGGTATAAAAGGAGCTGGTATGCAACCACTCATTCAGGTTTTACACTGAGGAGCCGATATAAGGTCCGGCCATTTCAGCGGGTAGTTCAGCGTTGTAACCATGACGTTCCCTATCTGTCACTCACTCGACGTTGGTGTCGATGTAGTGACACTAGGGGTCCCTATACAAAACGCCACAAGGCTGAACTGTGTTGCGTGAACTGGCGGTGTGTGGTGGGCAGACTTGCTGTGTGCCTCATAGCCAGCACACCAGGTCGACACGTAACCTCCCCCAACACAGTTATGAGTGTCGAACAGCCCTTTCTGGGGACAAGTCGACTACCCAAAGATAGAGACAGGCTTAACCCAGTCGTGGCCTCTTTTACCCTTCTCTTTTTCCAATCCCTAAAAAAGAAGGGGGATTATCCGACTGGGCCTCCAGGTCTAGTCGGGGGGTGTCCCTCCCAAGGGGAGGACACCGCGGAGACCACACCTCGCCCCAAGAGAGGGGGGGATATTTAAGTGGAAGAATACATCACATGGTCTTTCCAACCATGTGGAGAGCCTTCAAGGTAGATCCTGCCCAATGGGGGAGGAGTTACTACAAACATGGAGACTGGGGCAGAGGGGCTCTGCCCAAGGAAGATGCAGTTTGCCAGCAGGGAAACAAATTAGTGGAAGATATAGATCGCATGGGGTTAGCCTTACAGGGAACCGCCACATGCGGAGCACCTACCCCAGAACAGGGCTCTTAGTTAGCGCGTGTACTGGGCCGGCAGCGAGTCTCTCTGAAAACTCGACTGCCACAGGGCTCGGAGGAAGTCAACCAGGGAACAAATATTGTGAACACTACTGGGAATTAACGGTGCATGTCTTCAGCTCAAAAGGAGGTGGAAGGCGCTATGTGCAAGCGATACACCCGGCCGGCTATCCCAGGCTTATCCGCTTGTGTTGCGTGCCACTACCTGGGATGAAACCGGTTCCACCCGGAGGTTGTAGAACCTTGCAAAGGTGTTGGGTGTTGCCCAGCCCGCTGCTCTGCAAATGTCTGTTAGAGAGGCACCTCTGGCCAAGGCCCAAGAAGCTGCTACACCACGGGTAGAATGGGCTCGTAGCCCTACCGGGGGCGGCATGTTTTGGGCGAGATATGCCATAGTTATGGCATCAACGAGCCAGTGGGCGATCCTCTGCTTGGAGACAGCGCTTCCTTTCCGCTGTGCACCAAAATCAGACAAAGAGCTGCCCAGAGATTCTAAAACTCTTCGCACGATCCAAATAGATGTGTAAAGCGTGCACCGGACACAGCGACGACAGGGCTGGGCCTGCCTCCTCCTGGGGCAGCACTTGCAGGTTCACCACCTGGTCCCTAAAGGGGTGGTGGGAACCTTGGGCACATAGCCCGGTCAGGGTCTCAGGATCACGTGAGAGTAACCTGGACCAAACTCCAGGCACATTTCGCTGACAGAGAACGTTTGCAGGTCACCTACCCTCTTGATGGAAGTGAGCGCAGTCAGGAGGGCAGTCTTCAAGGAGAGTGCCTTAAGCTCGGCTGACTGCAAAGGCTCAAAGGGGGCTCTCTGTAGACCCTGAAGAACTACAGAGGTCCGATGAGGGAACGAGGTGCGGCCTGGAGGGATTCAGCCTCCTGGCGCCTCTTAGGAACCTGATGATCAGGTCGTGCTTCCCTAAGGACTTACTGTCGACTGCGTCGTGGTGTGCTGCTATGGCAGCAACATACACCTTCAAGGTGGAAGGAGACAGCCTCCCTTCCAACCTCTCTTGCAGGAAGGAAAGCACTGATCTGACTGCGCATCTCTGGGGGTCTTCCCGACGGGAAGAACACCACTTAGCGAACAGACAACACTTAAAAGGCATACAGGTGCCTCGTAGAGGAAGCCCTAGCCTGAGTGATCGTGTCTACCATCGCAGGTGGGAGACAGCTTAGGTCTTCCGCATCCCGTCCAGGGGCCAGATATGGAGATTCCAGAGGCCTGGGCGCGGATGCCGGATGGTGCCCCTTCCCTGAGAAAGGTCCTTCCTCAGGGGAATTTGCCGGGGGGAGCTGTCGCGAGGAGCGTGAATCGACTGTGCCTGTCGAATCAACTCCAAATCAGCTGGACCACCTGAAGGTGGAGTCTCCACTCTCCCCTGAAGGTAACCTGTTGTGACGGTGCATCCGCCGTCATGTTGAGGTTGCCCGGGATGTGAGTGGCTTGCAGCAACTTGAGTGGCTTGCAGCGACTTGAGGTGCTACTGACACCAGAGGAGGAGACAGCGGACGAGTTGTGACATACAATGAGAGTGCAAACCACCTTGGCGGTTGACATATGCTACCGTTGTCGTGTTGTCTGTCCGAAGTAACACGTGCTTGCCCTGGATCAACGGCTGAAACCTCCACAGGGCAAGCAGAATTGCCAACAACTCGAGGCAGTTGATGTGCCTATGCAGTCGTGGACCCATCCAGAGGCCGGCGGCTGCGTGCCCGTTGCAAACGGTGCCCCAGCCCGTTTTGGAGGCGTCTGTCGTGACCACAACGCGCCTGGGGACCAGTTCTAGAGGAACACCTGCCCGTAGGAACGAGAGGTCGGTCCAAGGGCTGAAAAGACGGTGACAGACCAACGTGATGGCCACGCAGTGTGTCCCGTGGCGCCATGGCCATCTCGGGACTCGAGTCTGGAGCCAGTGCTGAAGCGGCCTCATATGCATCAACCCGAGCGGGGTGGCCACCGCCGAGGATGCCATATGCCCCAGGAGCCTCTGAGGGAGTTTCAGTGGAACCGCTGTTCCCTGTTTGAACGCCTTCAAACAGGCCAACACCAACTGGGCGCACTCGTTCGTAAGGCGCGCCATCAAGGAGACTGAGTCCAACTCCAAACTGAGAAAAGAGATGCTCTGAACCGAGAGGAGCTTTCTCTTTTCCCAGTTGACCCGAAGCCCTAGTCGGCTGAGGTGTGAGAGCACCAGGTCCCTGTGTGTGCACAACACGTATCGAGAGTGAGCTAGGATTAGCCAGTCATCGAGATGGTTGAGAATGCGAATGCCCACCTCCCTTAACGGGGCAAAGGCAGCCTCGGCGACCTTCGTAAAGACGCGAGGAGACAGGGACAGGCCGAAAGGGAGGACTTTGTTCTGATACGTCTGACCCTCGAACGCGAACCGCAGGAAGGGTCTGTGTCGAGGAAGGATCGAGGCATGGAAGTACGCATCCTTCAGGTCTACCACCACAAACCAATCTTGATGCCAGACGCTTGCCAAAATGTGTTTTTGCGTCAGCATCTTGAAAGGGAGTCTGTGTAAAGCCTAGTTCAGAACTTACAGGTCCAAGATTGGCCTCAACCCACCGCTTTTTTTCGGTACGATGAAGTAGGGGCTGAAAAAACGCCGGGGCCGGGTCGAAGGGGTTGGCTGCGGCGGAGCTGGTGCAGTCACCGCAGGGGGACGCCCTTGGCGATGAGTAGATGGGGTGCAGGATCTTGAGCCGCGCCGGGGCAGGATATGCCGGCTAGCATCCATCTACTGTTCTACCATCGAGAACTGCTGGGCAAAGTCCTTGACGATGTCGCCGAATAGGCCCGCCTGGGAAATGGGGGCAGCAAGGAATCGTGTCTTGTCGGCCTCACCCATCTCGACCAGGTTGAGCCAAAGGTGGCGCTCCTGGACCACTAGTGTGGCCATCGTCCACCCGAGAGACTGCGCCGTGACCTCCGTCGCTCGGAGAGCGAGGTCGGTCGCCGAGCGCAGTTCCTGCATCAATCCCGGGGCGGAACTACCCTCGTGCAGTTCCTTTAGCGCCTTGGCGGACTTGCAGGAGAGCCATGGTGTGCAGGGCGGAGGCGGCTTGTCCAGCGGCACCGTAGGCCTTGGCTGTCAGAGACGACGTAAACCTACAGGCCTTGGACGGGGGCTTTGGGCACCCGCACCAGGTTGCAGCACTCTGCGGGCATAGGTGCACCACGAGCGCCTTTATCCACCGGGGGATTGCCGAATAGCCTTTGGCAGCCCCACCATCGAGGGTAGTGAGAGCGGGGAAGCTAAAAAGATCGGGACCGGGCAGTAAAAAGTGCCTCCCGCGACCTTGTCAGCTCTTCATGCACTTCCGGGAAGAAAGGAACGGGGGCGGGGCGTGGCTTTGAGCGGCGCCGCGAGCCCAGGAACCAATCACCGAGCCGCGAGGGTTCAGGGAAGAGCGGTGAAATCCACTCTAACCGACGCTCGCGGCTGCCCGGGAAAGCATGTCATCATCTCCGTGTCAGCCTGTGACTGGGCAATCGACCCCGAAGGGAGGAGCCCAGCTGAGGCTTCCGACTGGACGAGCCCGCTCTCCGATGCTGCGCTCGAGAGCTCATCACTTTCGCGGGCTCCGAATAAGAGGTCGAACTCGCCATGAGACGAGCCGGCAGACTCACCCAGAAGCCTGATCGGGGCAGACGAGCGTGCTGGGGAATGGGAGGTCCGCGGGGGGATACCCGGCGGAGGCGGTCCCATTGGGGTCCCCAAATCACCCCCAGTGTTAGCCGCGCTGGCCTCATGCCCGTGGGTAAAAGGACCGAGGCGGGAGCCTCTGGGGTGGCTCGCTTTCTTACGAAGGCGAGCCGCGACTGCAACGTTGCCATGGACATATTCTCGCAATGAGAACATGACCATCCACGAACGCTGTCTCCGCGTAAGCAGTGCCCAGACACGAAAGACAGTGATCGTGACCATTAGAAGGCGAGAGATAATGAGCACAATCAGGAATAACACACAATCGGAAAAGCATCTTTAAAAAGACGTTCCGTGTGTGCGCTTTTTTAGAGAAATATATACTCTTTTAGAGGGGAAAAATGCTCTTTCAGAAAATATACTCTCTAGTTTTTCTGCCGAGGCGCCCAGGGGCGTTCTCTGCAGTGCACCAGTGCAGAGGGGGTAGAAGCCGCTGAAATGCGCCGTCAGATCCAGCAGAGGTGAATGAACCGTAGTATTCAGCTCAATGAGCATGACCGTTCGGCTCCGAAGAGAAAATCTGAATGAGTGGTTGCATACCAGCTCCTTTTATACCCGTATGTCCAGGGGAGTGGCATGCAAATACCACTCGCCAATTTTCATTGGCCTTTTATCAAAGACCAGAGGTGTCTCGGGCTCCCAAGAGTGACCCCTAGTGTCACTACATTGACACCAACGTCGAGTGAGTGACAGATAGGGAACCCATATACTTCAGAAAATGAGAAATATGTCCTTAATCCCTTAATTGTTTTAGCAAAATATTTTATTCACAAAGCTAGTCACTCAAAAAAGCCTTTATATAATACATTTTGCAACACTGATCTTAGAATTTATATTTTAACCCTTTCAAATATGAAAAAAAAAAAACCCTAGATTGTAAAAACTATAAAACTTTTAAAGCTTTTCAAATTCATGTAAATGGCCTTTTATTAATTTTATTTATTTATTTATTTATGCTTTGTATCTTCTAATTTTTTGTATTGTCTAAACTACTAGCATATTTAATTTTTCTACACATTGTCTTTGTGCAAATGTGAATAAAAACTTGAAGAGAAAAAGAAAAAAGTAAGCAGTGTCATAAAGTTTTCCGCCTCTGTGGTCACGCAACTTGTTTTCCACCCTTTTTTTAAAATAATTTGGGACATGTGCAAAGGATCGTGGGTGACTGAAGGCCACAAAGGATACACTAGTGATGGGAAGTCTGATTCTTTTCTGCGAACCGGTTCTTTCGGACAGTTCGTTTCAATGAACTGATTCAAAAAACCGATTCACCAGTTAATTTATGTCATCACTTAATGATGTCACTATATTAGAATTAGAATACCTTTATTGTCATTGCACAACTGTACAACGAAATTTAGTGCTTCTCCTCAGTGGTATATAATGCTAATATGCCGGCGTCGTAGAATACATGCACAAACACATTCAATAAAGCCATATATAAGCGCATATTGCTGATTATAATATTTTATTTAATTAAGTTATAATAATAAGGGTGTTTATTGTCATCAGTGTTTCATTCAGTGATCTTACAGTACATCTACAGTGCACTTAAAGCACCCAATACTGACACTGATATACAAATGTGGATGTTCTACACATGTTTAAAGCATAAAAAGTGATTAAACTAGTCTTAATCAACTCACCCTTTTTTTACAGAAACCATGTTCCAGCTCATCACAACTTCAGATATAATCTGCATGCACAATACTCAATAGTAAAATTTGTTCACATCTCTCGACTGAAACGTTTCGCCCCCTCATTCAAGTCCTCAGTTAACGCATGTTCATCAGCTGCTCGACTCAAAGTACTGCTGACGCCAGAGCTGCTGTCCTCGGATCAGTGTACTGCTGACACGAGAACTTCTGCGAACGACTCACTGTACTGTTGACTCAAGAGCTGCTGTCCTTGGATCAGTGTACTGTTGACTCGAGAACTGCTGTGATCGACTCAATGTACTGTTGACTCAAGAGTTGCTGTCCTCAGATCAGTGTACTATTGACTCGAGAACTGCTGTGATCGACTCAATGTACTGCTGACATGAGAGCTGCTATGCTCAGATCAGTGTACTGTTGACTCTAGAACTGCTGTAATCGACTCAATGTACAGCTGACATGAGAGCTGCTATGCTCAGATCAATGTACTGTTGACTCGAGAACTGCTGTGATCGACTCAATGTACTGTTGACGCAAGAGCTGCTGTCCTTGGATCGGTGTAGTTTTGAGTCAAGAACTGCTGCGAACGAATCACTGTACTGTTGAATCAAGAGCTGCTGTCCTCGGATCAGTGTACTGTTGACTCGAGAACTGCTGCGAACAACTAACTGTACTGTTGAATCAAGAGCTGCTGTCCTCAGATCAGTGTACTGTTGACTCGAGAACTGCTGTGATCGACCCAATGTACTGTTGACTCAAGAACTGCTGTCCTTGGATCGGTGTATTTTTGACTCGAGAACTGCTGTGATCGACTCAATGTACTGTTGACATGAGAACTGCTGTGCTCAGATCAGTGTACTGTTGACTCGAGAACTGCTGTGATCGACTCAATGTACTCTAGACGCAAGAGCTGCTGTCCACGGATCAGTGCACTGTTGACTCGAGAACTGCTGCGAACGACTCAATATACTGTTGACTCGAGAGCTGTAGACTGGATCATCATACGTTGATAAAACAGTAATACAATCAAGTCATAAACATATTTCCAGTATGTTTTATTTGTTACACACTGTTCAGCAAAATACACCTGAAACATACATTTCACCCCTTAATCACACACATGCTCAATGTCAGCAGCTCATCGGTTCTCAGTATGTCAGACACCTCCGAAAGAGGCGATTCTCAGTTCAGTGAACTGTTGACTCGAGAACTGTTACGAGCAACTTGTTGTACAGTTGACTCGAGAACTGTTGCGACCCGAGCGTTCAGTCCGATTTGTGAACTAGTTGGAGCGGTTAATTGCAAAGAAGAGTTGGCATCATATTACTCCCGGTTATGGGCTCATTTAGATTCGGAGTGTCAGACACATCCGAGAGACAGGTTAAGATAGAGTAACTTGTGGATCAGTGTTGACTCGAGAGGCAAACTGTTTCAAACGATTCAGTCTGATTTGGTGAACTAGTTCGACTCATTCACTAAAAAGACCCAGTTCAAAAAAAACTATTCGTTCATGAACTGGATATCACTAGGATACACCCGATGCATCCTCCAAAATATGGCAAAGAGGGCTGCGAAACAAGGCTGCCTTCCAAGTGTCCTCACAATTGAGACGGCCTTTGATGGTGCTTGATGACGTGGCAGCCGAGATATCCAGCCTCAAGAGGCTGCAGCCTTCCGATTGAGAAGTACCCTTAGTCTGCCGCTCTCTGTCAGAATAATCACGTAAGGACAAGTGAACACGAAAACTGGTCAGAGTATCAACTACACAGAATATATGACAGTCCTAACTGCACATCAATATGAAGAAAGATAAATCCCAGACATTTATAGCCAATTCTGAAATCCCGGCCGGCACTTTTTCAGGTCCAAAAAAAGAGGACATGTCCGGGGAAAAGAGAACATATGGTCACCCTAAACAGTTTGTTGTTTGCAAGTTGCTAAGCTAATGGTGTGATACTCTAATAAGATAAAAATACAAAGTACACACAAATATTGAGTAAAATTGTGTATTTTTTTTTTTTTTATTACAATTAAGTATTTTTTTATCAATACTTTTTGGAAATGAATGATCGTGGATGGATTTATTTGCTGAGGAAAAATGTGATGCTGCGTAAATTTGGCAAAATCTTAGGAAGCAGAATAATTAAGAAGTCTACCTTTGGAAAAGCCTTGTAGTATCTATAATGCCTTACAAATCCCCACGTTATCAAAACTGAGAATGTGCCTTTTAGTCCATGTTTGTTAGCCATAAGGCCATCTATATATTAACAGAACAGATTCTTGCAAACGGTGTGTTTCCACAGATTTTTTTATTGTATTATTCATTCATATTTTTTTTCCAACAACAGTAATTTATTCAAGAATCAGACTACTATGATCACACTGTATTTCACGCGTTGATTCAAAAGAACCAACTCCTAAGAGTAATTAATTAAAAAAATTAGATACACTGGACACACTTTGTTTCGCACTGTAGATTCAGTAACGGGGCAGTGTTGCCACGTTATAGCTCAGCAGGAAACTCTGTTAGAGTCTTTTAGTACAATTTTGCATCCGCGGAAAATTGCATGTGCGGGAACCATCAACAGAACCAGAAGTAATGAAAATCATACGGTTCCAGTACCCTAAGTTGCCCGTGTGTCAAACACATGAGTATGGGCTCGCAATCAAAAGAGTATACTTTGAAAGGCTAGAGAGCTTGACTTTGCATGAGATTTTACGGCACATGGAAAAACAAAGTTTATCTTAGCCTTTAAAACTCCATGAATTTTTAGCCCTTGTCTGTTAGCTTTAAGGCCATCAATATTTCATTGATCTTTCTCTTCCAGGAAAACGGACCAAAATACCACCCCAACCTGTTTCCAACCTGGTCTCATAGAATGAACGTTACTCTATACACATTTTTGCAAACTGACTTATACATGCCACTCTCTATGTTTCGCCTCCTGGTGAAATGAACACTAGAGGCACTAAAACAACTGTGTGGTATAATCATTGTCACACAAATCACAAGTAAATTGCTGATTTTTATCTTATAAAAACGTACATATACACACTTATTCCTATATTATTAGCTTGCTTGGTAGCTCACCTGATAGAGTGTTGGACTTTGAGATTGATGACTGAGATTAAATTCCAGCCAAAGATGCACATAAGTGAAAGTAGAACAGAAGTGACACAACATGACGTGGTTGCTTCAGTTCATGTGTATTTTTATTTATTTATTTATTTATTTTTGCATTTTAAAACACTATCGGTTAGGGTTAGGTTTTGGTTAAGGGTAAGGATGTCTGTTTTGTTTAACTCTCATTTATCTTTTCGGACACTACTGGTTAGGTTTTGGGAAAATTTTTATGTTAGGGAGGTACGTTTAACTTATTAAAACCTCCATCTAAAATTCACCTTAAAAACTTCATCTGATTACAACCTCATTTCACTCGGTTTTGGCGCCTCCCGATGGATATTTCACTTTAAGCTGCAGTGAAACGTGTAATGAAGCACATAATTTCAGTTTTGCAAAAATGTTGCAATGCTCACGTAAATTTCATAGGACCAGGCTGTCTGTTTCTAACTAGCAACAAGTAGCGAATCATGGATCATGGCTGGGATTTAAACTAAAAGCAACTGGCTATTTAAAAAGGAGTCTAGGGGTGTGACGGTGGCAGTTTTTTACCACCGCGGTGGTAAATGACAAACTACCGGCAGCGGTGGTGCGGGGATTATATATATGTACAATATCAAAATTATATAGGCCTAAATTAAATACAATTTAAATATAAAAAAATAAAAATAAATGAGGCTCAAACATCCGTTTTTATTTATTTTAGCACTACCGTCAGTGAAACAACACAATACAACCTATACAAATTTAAATAAATATCAGTAAATAATGGTAACCTAAATAATATAACAAAAGTTAAATATTAAATTAAGAAAACATTACATGGGGGGCCTGGGTAGCTCAGAGAGTATTGACACTGATTACCACCCCTGGAGTCGCGAGTTGGAATCCAGGGTGCGCTAAGCTACTCCAGCCAGGTCTCCTAAGCAACCAAATTGGCCCAGTTGCTAGGGAGGTTAGAGTCACATGGGGTAACCTCCTCGTGGTCGCTATAATGTGGTTCACTCTCGGTGGGGCGCGTGGTGAGTTGTGCGTGGATGCCGCGGAGAACAGTATGAAGCCTCCATACCCGCTATGTATCCGCTGTAACACGCTCAACAAGCCACATGATAAGATGCGCAGATTGACGTCTCAGAAGTGGAGGCAACTGAGATTCATCCTTTGCCACCCGGATTGAGGTGAGTCACTAAGCCACCACAAGGATGTAGAGTGCATTGGGAATTGGTCATTCCAAATTGGGGAGAAAAAGGGAAGGGAAAAAAAAACATTACATTGCAGTAACAACTTCAGTCACATGCTGGAAAAAAAAACAGCGTACTAACGTTTAACGTCATCAACTTTTAAAGCTTTTAAAGATATTAATTAAATGGTTCAAGCCTACCTTGGCTTTTCTATTCAGATTTTAAATTATTTGATAGAAAAACTAACATATTGACATTGTCCAGTTTAAGAGAGGACCTCACTGAGGTTACGATGTTTCCAGCTGCACTGAATACGCATTCAGACGGTGTGCTTG
Organism: Myxocyprinus asiaticus; assembly: GCF_019703515.2. Lineage (NCBI taxonomy): Eukaryota > Metazoa > Chordata > Actinopteri > Cypriniformes > Catostomidae > Myxocyprinus > Myxocyprinus asiaticus. Next base: position 36,844,438 of record NC_059356.1, on the reverse strand, counting down.
TAGCACAAATAGACAGATACTTTTTCGCAACCATGGCCAAGAGAGGGTATCTTGCTTCATTGTTCCGCCGCCAAGCAAGCGGGTCATTGCTGGTATCAATTGCCACCTCTTGCAAATAGCGCGTTAACATACGCACTCTTTGGAATGGGACTCGTGGCCTTCGTTTTTCTTTTCCCGAGCAGCTGTCAGAGATTCATTTTCTTGACAGCAGGTGCTGCGCATGTTCCTTCCCCTGCATCCAATGACTCCTCAGTTTCAGTGTTTTCTGGCAGATCTTTGGTAATCTGCATAATCTCTTTGATGAGTTCGTCTTTGGCATCTTCCTCCTCAAAATTATTCCTGTATCTAGGATCCAAAGTAGTTGCTTTCAGTAGCATTTTTTGTCCTTCTAAAGCTTTGTATTTACCCTCCAAGACAGCAATCATCTTTGCTTTGAGGTTTTTTGTTAAGTCACTGTCTTCTGGCGAAGGGTCCAGGAGATCATTGGTCAGCAGTCTCACAGGTCTAACAGATGACGCAGTGACAACTTTCTCATTCGATAAAACATTGGTAAATTCTGCAACTGGCTTAAGTGCTGCATTTATTGACTCAAGCACTGCAATGTCCTGCCATGTCAGGTTAAGGTGTTTTTGGCGTCAGTCATCCAGCACTCTTTTAATTGTGTGGGATTGCTCCAAAACTCTCTGAATCATTTTTTGTTTGCTTCCCCATCGTGTGGGACACTCCTGTTGGCAAAGTGAAGGAATAAGAGAATACAAAATTACAAACCATTTTTTGTTGTTGTTTTACATGCGTGTATGGAGCTTAGTCGCTTTGACTATACAAATATACAAATATTTGCCATGCCATAAAGCAAATTAAAACTGATAAGCGTTTTTTTCATGCATCATAAATGAATTTCTTTCTTTTTAGATGAATTTCTTTCCCCCTTTTCCTTTCTTTTCTTTTTCTGTCAAAATGACGGTCAGCATTTAGAATTCCTTCACTGTTTTCATAAAAAGCGGGATTGCTTTAGAATCAAAACAAATGCTTATAATGTAAAAACTATAAATAAGCCAAAGAGGTACAATAGATAAAATATTTTATATATATATATATAGTTCTTTACTGATAAAGTTGTTTTATTGGAATGTAAACAAGTGTTTAAGTAAAATAAAAGGTTTTCAAATGTATGAAGTTCTACTTTAAACATATTATAAATATAGCCTAAAAGTAAATAAAATACTGTATAAAATAATATATAAATATAAAATATAAACTTTCGTTACTTTTCAGTCATTTTCAATCAGTTTTTGATAAAAAAAAATGTTATGCTATAATGGGGTCCATGTCAAATTCAAGATTATCACTCGGCTGATGTATACATTTTTGCTTATTTCGCCCACCTCTAACTGGAAGTGACACTGGAAACGTGCTTCCTGTAATTCATTCAACTCACCAGTATCAAACTGTGCATTAACAGGTTTAGGGCCTCTTGCTCTTCACAAAGTTTTTTCTTTTTCTGCCAACTGTGGGGGAATGCAGTCACCAGATTTTGGCACAACCCCATGGCCCTGGCTGTCCTCTCCTTTTCGGCTGACATTGCATTTGTGATGGCCAGGTTTAGAGTGTGGCCAAACAGTTCAGCCATGGCCATCCTAACTTCTTAACAGCAGCCACAATATTAGCCCCATTATCTGTGGTGATGCAGGCAAGCTTTTTTTCATTTAATCCCCACTCCTTGAATGCACAGCGGAGAGATTCCGATAAATTATCGGCCGTGTGGCTTTCAGGTGTGAAAACAGTCTCCAGGCACCTGCTCTTCAGCTTCCAGTCTTTATTTATTAATGCATGGTCAGATTCATATATGGAGTCATATTAAGGCTGGACCACATGTCAGTTGTGGCAGAAAATAAATCAGTTTCTTGCAGTTCTGCGAAGATATTCTGCTTAGATTCCTTGAATAGCTGGGGAATGACAGTGTTTGAAAATTATTTTTTGCTTGGCAATTCATACTGTTATTTTTTCAAACGGCTGAAGCATTTTTCTGAAGGCAGATTTCTTCACAGTGCGGAGCGGCGTGTTCTCAACCACCAAACATTTTGTCACATTTCTCTTTAGCATCTTCCATTTATCGCTGTCTCTTTTGTATTTGGCCAGTTTGGAGAAAGCTTCTGCAACACCAACCTGTCCAGCTGGGCGTTTGCGTGCACAGGCACTTAAAGACATTGTAGAGCCGAGGAGGGCAGAGCCGGGCTGGAAGGACGCACGCCCGGTCCCCAGTCAGTCTGATGGGGCGTGCAAGGCGGCCGGGGATGACAGTTTGAGAGAGAGAGAATTACAGGCAGCTGTACTGTGTGTTTTTGTTTAAGTTGTTTATTAAATTATTATTTAAGTTGTCGAGCCGGTTCTCGCTGAACCCCCTTACACTGGTGCCGAAACCCGGGAAGAGTCCTCATCACAGAGTCCTCGACACTGCCGTCCACCCAGGGGAGTGCCGCTGCCATCCGATGGGGGACGGAGTAGCCCGACCACCCGGACGCGGGGAACGGCCGCCGTCCGCGAGGCGAGTGGGGACAGGACTCCCCGACCGCCTAGAGCGAGGGAGCCGCTGCCGGGGACAGAGGAGTGCCCTGCCGTCCCCCGGGAACGCGGAGGGGTCGAGAGAAGACCGCCGTCCGTGGGGGAAGGAGGGAAGCGACTCCCCGACCGCCTGGAGTGGTAGGGCCGCTGCCAGGGGCGGAGGAGTGTCCCCACGGGACGCCGGGAATGCGGAGGGGCCTTCTGTCTGCTGGGGGTCGGAGGTCTGACTCCGGTCCGCCCGGGGAGGAGCGGCTGCCGTCCGCCTGAGATGGTGGAGGAGTGATCGAGGACCACACGACGGTGCATCAGTGAACCGGTGAGTTTCTTTTTCTCTCTCTCCTCTCTCTCTCTCTGTCGCTCTGTGTTGGCCTTTCCCTCGCCTATTTTGTTTTGTTGTTGTTTTTCCCCTCCTGTCTCCTCCCAGGTCGAGGATGGCGGGGATGACCCGCCGGCAGTCGGGGCGCAAGGCACGCCCCCCCCGGAGAGGAAGGGGGGATGTACGTCATGCCGGGGGCTCCCCGGCCTGAGGCAACGCCGGGAGGAGTGTAGAGCCGAGGAGGGCGGGGCTGGGCTGGAATGACGCACGCCCGGTCCCCAATCAGCCTGATGGGGCGCGCGAGGGATAAAGGAGGCCGGGGACGACAGTTCGAGAGAGAGAGAATTACAGGCAGCTGTACTGTGTGTTTATGGTTGTGTGTTTTTGTTTAAGTTGTTTATTAAATTATTATTTAAGTTGTCAAGCCGGTTCTCGCCTCCTCCTTTCCACTGAACCCCCTTACAGACATCTTTTGTGCAAACGCAGCTGGGTGACATGCCTGGAGATGGCTCTTGAGATTTGAAGTGTTTGCCCATTTAACATTTATTTCGTTATTTTTTTTCACAAAGCCGACATATGGCTTCATCTAAATTTATTGGTTCACCTCTCTCGTTTGGAACGAATCCAAAATGTTCCCAGATCGGTGATGTAACATTTGGTTTCTCAACAAGATCCATCGCTGAACCCGAAATGAATTTGCTGAATGCAGAATTAACTGGATTTAGCTGCGCTCAAACCCGCCAAGCTAACGGACAACACCATGTACGTCATTTGGTTACGATTACGTAATTTGTATATTAACAAAATCATATAAATAAAAGAAATGTCCCGCTATATGGTGGGCTATAAATACAAATTACTATAGCAACTGTTATTATTATTACACTTGTATACAAAACTTTGTACTTTATACATGTCATAGTGTCCACTCAAACAAAAACATTCACATGGCATGTGACGTGCACACTACCACCAGTGGCACTCCACCACCACAGTGGAGCGGTTGTCATGGCGACCGTCACAGCCCTAGACTAGTCATTCGATATGTCTCACCTCAACTTCCTATTTTTATAGGACATATGCCAACACAGGAAAGAAAGCGATTTCATGGGGTCTTTAAAATGGTGTCTCCATAGGTAGCTCACTAGGCCTTGGAACTAAGCAACTGTCATGTGTTTGTGTGTTTACTCATGATTCGTGACAGTTCCATTCATGACTGATGTCGCTTACCCATGTTAATGTCTGTGTGTGTTGATTGACTGGCCATTTGAAACATTGTGAGGGTGCTCCTTGAACACTCATTATCCAGATGGAGCTTTACTGACACTAGAGTGATCTAAGTGAGCCTTCAAGCACACTTGGCTGCATGTCTCCACACAAACACTCACTTACAGTGTGTAAATACTAATGGGAAGTAAATACTGATGGGAAACGCTTGCTTTGGTGTTGCCTTGGAAACTTTCTGTCCGTATTTGTGCGTGTATGTGTGCATGCCCTCACATTGGAGTTCAGAAGCTGAATGATGGATGAGAATGTTAATGCATTTTCCAGATGCATTTTGCTGCTTCTGTTTTTTTAGTATGCAAAGAAGGTTTATTGGTGTCGCCCAGGCAAGAGGCCAAACCTGGTGTTGCAAGAGACAAAACGAAAAGAGAAAAAACAGACAACAGAAAGAAAGAGAGATGTAAATGAAGTCTTTGAAGAGTGACACACACACTTGACTTGCATGAACACTGTCAACATCCATAAGCAAATATTTAGACGTACTTTTCAACACGGCGCTGATTGGTCCACACAGATGTTCTAGCTGTCTCTATCTCAGAGGCACGAATAGTTAAAGGTGAAGGTTCAGTGAAATTCTTTTCTTTAGGCATGGAGTCTGTCACCAGTCTGTCTGGCTCCTGAGACCGTTTAGGAGAGAGTCAAGGGTTAACATCCTTCTGTCTGAGGGTGTCACAGGTATGAAACACAGAATATGAGTAAAAGTACAGGAGCCGAGACATGACTGAACATCACACAAATGTTGCACACAGCACACACTGACTTTATAATTATTAGGGGAACAATGCTAATGTAAGTACTAATTATTTCACGGCTCTCTGGAATACTCAATTCGGATTGGTCAATGGTGCCATCTAGCAGTCTGATATTGCTCAGTAACAACAAAATATCCACGTATCAGACAGCTTATCTGGGTATTGGGAGCCATCGTTCCTGCTTCTCGGATCACTGTGCGATCACTACAAGTAAGCTAATAAAATAACTTCAACTCAAATCAATGTTTCTTGTGTATTTATTTATTTGGCAAGTAGTCTTGTAATAAGATATATAGTGAGCAGTCAAACAGTTTAATTAATTACAAAATAAACGCCAACAGAACGCATACCAGAGGTGGATTTCATCTGTTCAGCTATTTATTTCTTCTCACATAATTACATAATTGCAACGTAAATCAATATTTTATGTTCATGTATTTCTTTATTTGGTTAGTAGCCATGTAATAAGTGGGATAATGAACAGTAAGCCTGTTGTTATCACAAAATAAACCCCTTCAAGCTGATAAAAGACCTGTCATGGTCACCCTTTCAGGGTGCATTTTGCGATAAAAACCCGGCTGACTGTACATTATCCCTTACTTACATGCTTATTTAACCTACAAAAGGAAGGTTTAATCCTTTTGTTTTGGAAAATATTCTGAACTAATGTGTGCTAGACTGAGTGCAACAGAACTGAACAAAATGTGGTGATCTTGAGAGATGCTTTTCTAAATTGAACCCTCACAACTTGACGCAGCATTTTAAAATGCATGGCTAATTCAGGGAGACACTGTTAAGAGAGCAAGACAAAACGACCAAAAAACTCCACTTCAGAAGCCGTTCATTCACTCTGAATGTGTTTTTACAACTTTGACCGCTGCATCGCGTCTCACGGTTTTTGTGCATGAGCACTGTGTTTTTTAGATGCCATGTATATTTTAAAAGGAAATTCAACCTTTAAAATGTGTCTTGAGATGTGTCCGTTTAATTTGTTTCTATTAAGATGATAATTAGAATTACAAATCTAAAGATCTAAAACCTTTTTCCATGAGCACTTGACCATCATAATAATAATTATAATATATGTAAGGAATAATTGATGATGGACCGTTGAATTGTTTAAAAATAATACATTATTTAATACATAATAATACATAAATAATACAATAATACATAAAAACATGCATTATTTTTAAAACATTTAACGGGCCGAAGTCAATTATTCCGCTTATTCCATGCTTACCACACCTTAAGACATCTTTCAGGGTTTTATCTCAAGACATTTTCTGGTTTTTGTCCCTAAAATGCTCTTATGAGAGGAACTACTTTCTTTCACCACAGATTCAGCATCCTGCTTTAATACAGTCCGAGCCTTCTTTGCTAATTCGAAAAAGTCACTTCAGAACTAGCAACGGAGGATAGCGAGGCTTGCGCTGCTTTACTGGAGGACTTACTGGAGTAATGAGGCAGTGCGTTTGTGCATGTGTGTGTGCATGTGTGTGTTAGTGTGTGAGTTTGTATTTGAGGGATCGAAAGAGAGAAACAGAGAAAATCTTGCTTCTGGGATTACCTTTTTTTGTTGCAGCTCCCGTCAGAAGTAACATTGCTTCAAAATCGCCAAAATGCGTGTTGCCATATTCTCATTGTAAACCTTAACTTTTTTTCATCCCCTCTGAGATGCAGGAGTGCGCTGACATGACGACTCTGTTTTTCTCTCACGAGTATGTTTGGGCCTCAAGTGTGTGTGTTATGTGTATACTGTGTGTCCATGAGTGTGTGTGTGGTGTGTGTGTGTGAGGGGGGAGCGCAAGGGTTTTTCACACAGATATTTCAGTAAATATATAAACTGTTGTTGTATTGATCAAGTGTATCTAGCTTTGATACAGCTCAAGCCTTCGTTGCTAATTCGAAAACATCAAGTTAGAACTAGCAAAGGAGGATGCGCTGCTTTTCGGCATTGGAGTGACAAGGGTGTGTGTGTGTGTGAGCGTGTGTAAGTGTGGGGGAGACGATGGAGCACGAGGGCTCTTTTTAACTGAAATAGAAATAAATATAAGATATTTTAGACATTGTTTTGATGTTCTTAACTGATTTACTTTAACCAATGACTTTGTTTTAATTGGTTATTTTGTTGTGGTAGCCTGTAGGGCTCTTTGAAATAACTGTAATTTGGCGAAGTGTTATGAACCGTTATGGGGTCAAGACCTGGAACTAATTTATACCTGTGCATTTACTTGAAAAATATTTGCACACCTTAGAATGTCCATGAACCAATCAGAATCAAGCATTCAACAGACCCATGGTATAAATATATATACACTGGCAGCAAAAAGTTTGGAATAATGTACAGATTTTAATGTTTCAAAGGAAATTGGTACTTTAATTCACCAAAGTGGCATTCAACTGATCACAAAGTACAGTCAGGACATTACTGATGTAAAAAACAGCACCATCACTATTTGAAAAAAGTCATTTAAGATCAAATCTAGACAGGCCCCATTTTCAGCCGCCATCACTCCAACACCTTATCCTTGAGTAATCATGCTAAATTGCTAATTTGGTACTAGAAAATCACTTGCCATTATATCAAACACAGTTGAAAGCTATTTGGTTCGTTAAATGAAGCTTAACATTGTCTTTGTGTTTGTTTTTGAGTTACCACAGTATGCAATAGACTGGCATGTCTTAAGGTCAATATTAGGACAAAAATGGCACACAAACAAAAGAAACAGCTTTCTCTTGAAACTCATCAGTCAATCATTGTTTTGAGGAATGACGGCTATACAATGCTTGAAATGGCCAAAAAAATGAAGATTTCATACAAAGGTGCACACTACAGTCTTCAAAGACAAAGGACAACTGGCTCTAACAAGGACAGATGTACAACTAAGCAAGAGGATAAGTACATCATTTACATTTATGCATTTGGCAGATGCTTTTATCCAGAGTGACTTACAGTTCACTTATTACAGAGACAACTCCTCTGGAACAACCTGGAGTTATGTGCCTTGCTCAAGGACACAACGATGGTGGCTGTGGGGATTGAACCAACAACCTTCTGATTACCAGTTATGTGCTTTAGCCCACTACGCCACATCAGACTCTCTAATTTGAGAAATAGATGCCTCACATGTCCTCAGCTGACAGCTTCATTGCATTCTACCAACTCAATACCAGTTTCATGTACAACAGTAAAGATAAAACTCACGGGTGCAGACCTTATGGGAAGAACTGAAACAGAAAAACAAAAAGAAAAGGTTAGAGTGGGCATAGAAACACAGACATTGGACAACAGATAATTGGAAAAGAGTGTTATGGATCTTAACCCCATTGAACATTTGTGGGATCAGCTAGACTGTAAGGTGTGTGAGAAGTGCCCGACAAGACAGCCACATCTATGGCAAGTGCTACAGGAAGTGTGGAGTGAAATGGTACCTGAGTATCTGGATAAACTGACAACTGGAATACCAAGGATCTGCAAAGCTTTCATAGCCACACGTGGAGGATTTTTTGATGAGAACTCTTTGAAGTCGTTTTTCACGTTATTAATGTCCTGACTATATATTGTGATCAGTTGAATGCCACTTTGGTGAATAAAAGTACTAATTTCTTTCCATCTTTTAATAAGCATAAGTTCCAAAGTTCCATCTGTACATTATTCCAAACTTATGGCCGCCAGTGTGTGTATATACAGTATATATATATATATATATATATATATATATATATATATATATATATATATATATATACATGTATATTCTTGTTGCACTCTAATCTAATAGTATATAGTAATAGTAATAGTATTTTTCTGAAGTGATTGGAACTTTGTAATACAGCACTTTTCATACTAATGTCTACGTAAGATGAATTGCTTATGTTGTATTCTTCCTCTTTTTGTAAGTTGCTTTGGCTAGAAGCGTCTGAAAAATAAATAAATGCAAATTTGTTTGAAACAAATAGAGAATCATGACTTCTCTTCAAAAATGTTTTTATTTCAGTATATAAACGTTTACCTGGTGGATGAAAATTTTTCGAAAAATTCATTGAAAAGGGTCCTCAAACATATCTAGGAATCAGGATATCGTAGAGACTAGGGGATGGTCTCTGTTTACTAGGGCCAGTAAGCAACCATCTTGCAACCATTTAGAAATGTCCTAACAACAACCTGGCAACACCCTAGCAACATCCTATTAGTCCCCCAAAACACTGACATTTTTCATTTATTCATTGTTGTGGTGAATCAGGAAGCATTTTGAACAAATACAAGATTAGGATTCGTTTTTCACTGTTTTTAACTCTTGAACAGGTAAAAAAAAATGACCTGAAAGTAACAGGAGGGATTTTTGTTGTTGTTGTTTGTTTTGTTTTTTTTTTGCTTAAATGTTAAAGGTAAAAATTTAGTTTACCTCAAAATTAACATTTTGCAATTTACTAGCCCTCATGTTGCTTTATACCTGCATTACTTTCTTCCAAGGAATTAAAAATTAGATGTTTAGCGGAATGCCCAGGCTGCTGTTTTCCATACAATATTAATTAACTTGTGCACTGTTTTACACGTCTCCAGCAGCCATATGATACCTTTGTGTTAGAAACAGACCAAAATTTAAGATGTTATTGTGCACATTCAAACTTGCTGAGTGAAGACACATCGTGCCAAGTTTGACGTCGTCAATGATGCAAAATGTCATGGGTTCTAATGTATCTCAAGACCAACTAAACCTCTTTACTAATGAAAAAGAGCTGCCTGGAGATCTGCTAAGCATCTCCTTGTGTGTTTCACAGAAGAAAGCAAATCATACAAGTTTGGATCAACATGAAGGTGAGTAAATGATGACAGAATTTTTATTTTTGGTTGTATTATTTCTTTAAAAGCACCTTAATGTGATGCACAATTATGCACTCACACACATATATCTGACCGCTCTGTGCCAGAGTCTGAAACCAGGTTGACTGTAATTAGGCAGAACGCCTGCCCTTGCCTCACCCATCTTGGCTTCCAGTCAACCTAATGCCCCCTGCTAGGCGATTGACACAGCATGAGTGCAGGCGTGGTCCCATATTGAACAACGCCTGCTGCTTTACAATATGTCCTGTTCCTCTGAGAGCGAAAGAAAAACAACACTCATTCACACAGCAGACCTTTTCTCTTACTCTGTGTTCACTCTACTACGCTGTTTTCTCACCTCCCCTCTGTCTGTCTGCAAATACACATACACACACACACACACACACACCTTTGCTAGTAAAAACAAGTATAGCAAAACACCAGGGAAATTAAAGCGAATCAGTCAGCCTTCACACCTATGCTTAAACACAGACTAAATCATCATCCATATCACTGTCTTTATAAAAACACATTTTATATCATAATGGGGACTTTCCATAGACTTCTACGGATTTTATACAGATCTAATAATAATTTCTATCCCCTAAACCTAACCCTCACAGAAACCTTTTTGCATATTTACATAAAAAAAAATAAAAAAAACATTGTTTAGTATGTTTACTAAGCCAATGTTTAACCCACAATGGAGGTTAAACCTGTACACACACACACACACACACACACACACACACACTCTCTCTCTCTCTCTCTCTCTCTCTCTCTCTCTCTCTCTCTCTCAATTCAGTTCAATTTAAAGTACTTTATAAGCATGATTGTGTTTACATACAATATTGCCAAAGCATTAATACACAAAACAGATAATGACAAGACAAATAATAATAATAAAACAGTAACAAATAACAATAAAAACAGAATTAAAATAAGTGCCAAGTAATTAATAAAATAAAAACTATAATACAATATACACTATACAATATAAAATAAAATAAGCATTTAAAAAGACATTATGAACATAAAATAATAATAATACTGTGAACGAAGTACATTAAGGCAGTAATCTCTCTCTCTCAAACTCTCTTCTTCAAACCTGCACACACAATTAGATTTACCCTGTGCAAGGCTCTAATTCAATCACAGAAGCTCATTTCTGTTTGCTTTAGATCACACCCTTGAGACAAACACAAAGAGACAGATACAGTGTGAAGTATTGTGCTGCAGGGTTTATAGGGTTGAGTTGACACCCACAACTGCAGTCAATGGGCAGCAACTGCTTTAATATAAATGTACACAAATATTTGCCTTGGGACAAAAAAATATCAAACTGAGAAAAACTGAACAACTCTCTTTCTTGTTCCATTTCCCACCTTTTTATATCAGGCTAAAAGTAATTAAATTCTACATAATCTTTTTGTATTACATTTCTACCCTCTCTGGGGTAGAACACGTGGCCGCTGTGTGTGTGTGTCTGTGCATTTATGTTTATTTAAGTTCATTTAAGTTGATTTATGTCATTAAAGTTAAGCTGACTGTTCTGCCGGTTCCCGCCTCCTCCTTGCCCATCTTGTGAACCCCATTACACTGGTGCCAAAACCCGTGAAGGAGGAGGGATGCGCTGTCATGGAGTCCTCGCCGCTGCTGTTCGACGGAGGAGTCGCTGCCGGCCGCCTGGAGTTAGAAGAACCACTGCTGTCCGCCAGGAAGTGGAGGAGCTGTTACCGTCTGCCAGGGTTCAGAGGACTCGCTGTCGTCCACCAGGGGAAGAGCGGCTATAGTCCACCAGAGGGCAGAGGAGTGGCTGAAGACCAGGCGACGGCGTGTCTGGGGACCGGCGAGCGAGGATTTTCTCTGTCTCTCCTCTCTCCCTCTCTCTCTGTCTCTCCCCTTCACTCTTTCACTTTCCCCTCTCCCTCCACTCATCTCTCCCAGGGCTCCAGAGAGGCGGGGAAGACCTGCCGGCAGAAGGACGGCCGGAAGGGCAACACCTCCGCTCCAGGAAGGGAGGGGAGTACATCATGCCGTTTCCCTGGCCTGAATTGAATGAGGATGCACGCCCGGTGCTGAATTGTCCTAATCAGCCGGGAGGGGTTGGAACCGGAGGCGCCAGTTCAAGAGAGAGAGACACACTGTGTGTGTGTCTGTGTGTTTATGTTTGTTTAAGTTGATTTAAGTTGATTATGTCATTTACGTTACATTGACTGCTCTGCCAGTTCCCGCCTCCTCCTTGCCCATCGTGTGAACCGCGTTACAATCAATAACAACATTTTTATTTTATATAGAGCTTTCGGCCAATACTCAAACATAAAAGTGCATGTAAACAAAAAAAGCAAACCAAATAATCTAAAAAAAAAAAAAAACTTACTACAGGCAAGTCAACAGTATAGTGTGACTCACCAGACAGTCCAAACAGAAAGTTCATTTTGAACGAATCTTTTATGTGACTCAGAAGAACGAGTAGTCTCAGAGAGTGATTCATTCATTTTGTGTTGCGCATGTGCATTGCGCAACCTCCGTTCGTTTGTTACGTGAAAACCGCATAGGCGCTGTACAGGAAACAGAAATGATTAGTTCACCTTTCAACTCTTTTGGTCTGAGTTGTTCGTTCTTTTGTCACGTGACAAAAGAAGGAACGATACGGCTGTCACGTGACAAAAGAAGGAACGATACGGCTGTCACGTGACAAAAGAACAAATGACGCGGACAAGAAGATTCCAGAGGTGAACTAGTCTTTCTGTTTCTCATAATTTGTTCTTGGCTGCATTATCAGTTTTTCCTTAATAGGACTATAATCAAAGTTTGTGTAAGTAGATGTGTTGGGGGATTTTGGCTATTGAAAATTTTACATTTTAATTTAATTCTGCTCAAATGAATGAAATGAACAAAATTACTTGAATAAAGATTTGTTCATTTTGCTGAACGAGACTCAAAGAGTTAGTAAAATGATCCGATCTTCCCATCACTAGTGGAAAGATAAAATGTCCAAACAAGCTCTCACGCTGCAGATCAAGAATACGCCACAACATTAAGCGCAGAGCCAAGCTAGTGCTCATTTAGACAGGAAACTGCTATGATATGTTCAACAAACCACGTTAAAATCATTTTGTAAAAATGTAGGTATCGTGACGTGATTCTATGAGACCAGGGTGAAAACACTGAAAAGTGGAAAATAAATTAATCAATTATTACTAAGGAAATAACATCTAATTATTTGTTTTCTTTGAGAATGATAGAATAGTTCACATTAAAGAATAATAATAAATAGGCCTAATAACAAAATAAAGATAGAAATTTGGTGTGAATTCAGCAGTTTTCACACTTCTATTTTCACACTTCCGCCCCTCTCTCCAAAGCCCCACCCTCTAAAGACATTAAAAAAACCAGATGTAAGCAAACCCTAACAGGTAAAATTTATGACAGAGAAATGGCTGTTTCTGATTGGATAAAAAAGCATGGACACCTATTTCAGAGATATCTGTCATGTAGTATAGGACTATTTTATGCAGAGAAGTAAAAGAAATACACGCTTAAAGCACTTTAAATGCAAAACATTTATAACTGATAATAAAAAAAGTAATAAAGATGAGCAATAGTGATGTTAGACATACATCAGATCAAGGCACTTACTGTCCCATATTTTTTGGCCCTCTCTCTCTCTCCTTATCCCTCTCAACAACACAAGTCTCTCTATTTATATGGGTTACCCCTCAGCTGGGCTGTTGTTCACCACTTTACCTGATGAATTCTATTCACTTCTTTTCAACAATCTTCTCTCCACATCCCCTCTCTCTCATTTACCATTCTCCATGCCTCTGTAGATGTGTGTTGGTGAACATGGGAGTTTGTAATTATACCAATATAGACTGCTAATGAGCATTCTGGAGCACAGACAACAGACACCATACCCTGGCACACACGCACACACACACACCTGGAGGCCACCACAGGGAAGAGTGAAATTAACATAATCTATCCTATTCATGCTCACACTCTTGTCTTTGTTTGCAGTAAACGAACTCTAACCCCTTTCATCATAGGTGTAAAAGAGCCCCAAACACACAGATCCCTGCTTCACAAAGAACAATCAGATATGAAACTTTAATAAAGGGAGATAGGATAGCAATGATAAAGACAGGAGATGTGATACCAATAATAGACCAATATACAGTATATCGGCCAGACTTATTAATCACCGGTTAATATTTGGACAATTTGAGGTTATCGGCTTTGGCTTGTAACAGTGGCCATTTGAACAATTAACCAAGAGGTCAAGGTTTTGCTGGTTAGCATGATCCAGTGAGTAAATGTCGTAACTACACCATTCTGTGATGGCAAAAATCAGTTTTTCTCTATTGCCTGAATTTCAAAAGTAGTTGTGTTTCCAGGAGAAATTACCATTTTTATTATATTAAATTACAAATAACATAAAATGTAATATGGGTCAATGTCATGACACTAATTTTTCCAGATCTTTGAAATTATTTAAGTAATTGTTTACCCAAAAATGAAAATTATCTCATAATTTTCTCACCCTTATGTCTTCCCAGATGTATATGAGTTACTTTCTTCTGCAGAACACAATCAAAAAATTTTTAGAAGGATATCTCAGCTCTGTAGGTCTTCACAATGCAAGTGAATGGTGACCAGAACTCAAAAGGTCCAAAAATGACAAAGGCAGCATAAATGTAATCCATACGACTCCAGTGGTTTAATCCATGTCTTCTGAAGAGATAATGATAGGTGTGGGTGAGAAACAGATCAATATTTAAGTCCTTTTTACTATAAATCTCCACCTTTGACCAGCCCCGACCAGTAGGTGGCTGAATATGAAAGTCACTTCCACACCAGAATGTGTAAGTGAAAGTGTACACACCTATTGTAATCACTTCTGAAGACATGGAGTCATATGGATTATGTTTATGCTGCCTTTATGTGCTTTTGGAACTTCAAAGTTCTTATCACCATTCACTTGCATTGTATGGACCTACAGAGCTGGGATATTTTCCTAAAAATCTTCATTTGTGTTCTGCAGAAGAAATAAAGTCACACACATCTGGGATGGCATGAGGGTGAGTACATGACAAGAGAATTTTCATCACAAATGTAATTCACACAAACAATCGCTTATATATACAGTACATACATACACACACACACACACACACACACACACACATATATATATATATATATATTCAGTGTTGGGGTGTAACGGAATACATGTAACAGGATTACGTATTTAAAATACAAAATATAAGTAACTGTATTCCACTACAGTTACAATTTAAATCATTGGTATTTAGAATACAGTTACATTCAAAAAGTATTTTGATTACTGAAGAGATTACTTTGCATTTTATTGTCATTTGTTTCATTTAATATTTAGTCCTTTCAGATGGAAAACATTTATACATATAAATGATGTGATCCAAAGTGCATTTGAACAGCGGTGAAACACTTTCTTATGATGTGTTATATTCATACGAGCAGACAGAGAAGTAAGTTTGAAGTAAGTTTGGAGCAGAAGAAATAGAAATAAACCTTGTGTAAATTGTCAGCTTTACGCTAAGCTAATATGCTATTTCTAGCCATTTTACTTGCATGTTACCAGGCACGATCATATTTTTTTATCAAGAAAATTCACGTTGGATCATAATTTCTTTTTTTCTAGTAAGACCTTTGATATTAGGGCAAACATTTTATTCTTGATAATAATTTTTGTATTGTTTTCCTGTAAAAATATCTAAAAATCCTTAAAACAAGATCAATTTGATTTATCTTGTTTTAGAAACAACTCTGCATAAGATATTTAGGTTTTTCAGAGAATGTATTTTTAACACGTGTATTTTGTCTTACTGTACTGGCAGAGTTTTTATAGTCAAAACAAGTGAAAAAAATCTACCAGTGCTGAAGAAGTAATCCAAAGTATTTAGAATACGTTACTGACCTCGAGTAATCTAGCGGAATACGTTACAAATTACATTTTACAGCATGCATTCTGTAATCTGTAGTGGAATACATTTCAAAAGTAACCCTCCCAACCCTGTATATAAACATATATATCAGGTAATTTCGAGTAACCCTGAGGAAACTTCTTGATGTTCTTGACTCAAAAATATATTTATAAAAAATATGTTTTAACATTAAAAACATTTTTGAAATGGCTTTTTTTATTTTTTTTATTTTTTTATTTTTTATAAATGATTAAGTTGCACACACTTTCATGTATTCAAATTAGAAGACAAATACCGCTTACTTGATGGTTACAGATTACTTTTTTAACATCATTAAATAAAACAAAAATGCTTAAAATGTTCTTCAAAAATCTGTGAAACCAACATGGACTCAAAGATTACATTTATACGAACTTGACGTGTTTTCAACTAGAATTTCCAACGTTTTCTTATTTTTATCACCTCGGACAACATTATTTGTCAGCGATCTACATAAAATATTCTAAAAACAAGAGTGTTTGGCTATTGTGTGTTTTTCTGTTTGGTGGTGAGAAATATAGGGTGGTTAGGCTAATTAGTACGCATGAGGGCTGCTTTTTGAAAGGTTACATGTTTGATCATAGCTAATGGCAACCCATAAAGAAGATTTCTATTTCCACTAGCTCTTTTCTGTGCCCTTGAGAAAGGCTCCACTGATACCGTCACTGCACTCAAGGTATTCTATAACACACTGAATGAAAAATATCTCCCAAATGAATAGAAATAAAGGAAGCTCAGCACTTTTCCTGGGAACCTACATTGCTGAAACATGCACCTCCATCTGATTGGTTTGGAGGTCAGGGAATATAGCACAGACACACACATCAAGGAAGACAAATCTGAAATTAAATGTCACTCGGGTGAGATGATGTGGCTCTCTCACATGACCAACAGTGTGCACACACACACACATGCACGAGGAGTCAACATATAATATAAATTGCATTAAAGTTCCCTCCTTAATCATAATACCCGTACATTCAGACAAACATTCAATGACACGTTTTGATCTTAACATATTGAAAAGTCTAGTCTGCACCCTAGCGGCAAATGCTGTTTAGTGCAACTGTTCAAATGTAGATTTTACAAGCATTCGTGTAGCATCCATCCACTGTTGGGCAAGCTGCGCAAAATGTAGCTACTTCATCTACTCAACAGAAAAAAATATAGCTAAACTAAGCTGGATATGAATACTGTTCTGAGACTGCCCCAAACGATTCAGTCCATGAGTGAGCCATCCGATTGATTCAAAAGAATTGCGAACCGATTCAGAGCGTTTGAGCGATTTGTTGAAAAGAACCGATTCAAAAGAGTGATACAATTCATTCACGAAGCGTCGCTAGTTCGGATTCCAAATAGACGACAGGAAATATTTGATACACGACTTTATTGAAATATTTCTGAAATATATTATCCGTTTGAATGTAACGTTGTAGCGGGTATTAACGACTTTTGATGTTTTAAAATAAGGGACAATGGGGGGGATCACAGCCCCTAACCACATCCTCCACAGTTTTAGAAATAAATGCGTTGTGATGAGTTAATATGCGTTATTAATAAAATATTATATATCATTTCTTATATGCTAAAATGAGAACTTTCCTCACCCATGATTTATTTAAAAAATAATAATAATAAAAAAAGATACATCATTTATATGTTAAAAATATATTTATTTAAATTTTTTCGATTATTTGTCTTCTTTATCTTATTTATGTATACATTTTGGATGGTTTATACATATATTTTTTTAATTATTATTATTTGTTTTTTTCTTCACCTGTTTGATCTTATTGAACATTTATATAGAAAAACCCCCACATCATTTGATCTTTAAATACGGGATGTTCCCGTATTTTACTGGACGGGTGGCAACCCTATTTCAGACGGCCCCTTACCACACCCTGCACAGTAGTAGCACGTTTTAGCACAATGTGTGGACTTTTCAGACGGTCCCTTACCCAACGTAGGCACATTTTCCAGCTTATATCAGTGTTAAATTGGCGATCTGGACAAATCGCGTCCCGTATTGATTCATTCCGCTATGGGTTTGCGGCCATTACTTCATTATACATTTGTGCCGAATAACGCTTCTTACCTCTTCTGTCTGGTCTGTTTTACAATGAGTCATAATACATTTTACACAGGAATTACTGATAATCTTTTCCCAACTGATTCGGCTTCTCAGGCTGCAGTCTCCTTTGAGTTTATTTGCTCAAAGGCAGCGCTAGGGTGATTACTTCATCAGCTTAAATTAAATTAAATTAAAAAATGAAATGCTATGTGTAATCAAATTAAGTAATGATACCAAGTCATGTCCCCTTTCAAATGTATTTTATGTTTTCATAAGTGATATACAGTACATAAACACAATGCACATCAAATTAACAATAATATTAAATTAACAGAGCACCAGAGAGCAATAAGGAACTGTGCAGTGATTTATTACAACATATAAAAGAAAGATATGCAGGGGCGTAGATTCCAGGGGGGATGGGGGAGAGGTAACCCCCCCAATAATCAAAACAAGCAAGTACAGCCCATATTTATACAAATATCAGTGGAAACATGTAAATGCTTCACGTTGCAACCCTCCAAAGCTCAAGCCAAATCTACGCCCTTGAAGATACGTATTTGAGTCGGTTTGGCTTCATCTAAAATACACGAGTTTTAATGAAAATGATCCCAAATGTTAAACATTACCGCACTCGGTTTTATGATGACAGGAGCATGTGAATGAGATGAAATATCAGAGAGGGGGATGACAGAAGTGTTTAAGTTTATAAAACTGTCCAGGGTGCGAGCGGTCAGACATGATTTTCCCAGCCCTACTTCTCATTCTGGAGCTGTACAGCTGTGTGAGGAAGAAGATTAAGATTTTCTCTGAAGACAACAGGCTGGTTTTAGTTGCGACAATACAGAGCCGACCCAAACAGACACGGGAGAATGATGACAGAAAATTCACTAGTTATTTATTACCGGTGTATTCTGGGACTAGTAGCAGCTCATTTATCTCAGTGAATATTCAGTCGCATTACGCCTACCTTAAAGTTGTCAGAATGTTCTTGTCCCTTAATTAAGATCTTAATTAAAGCTATGTACAGTCAGCAACAAAGCTTAAAGTCAGATCAAACATTTACATGCTATTTAATTTGTATGAAGACTTTGAATTCGGCAGATCTGGCTCACATTTCAATGGCCGCTGTTATTACCGGAAGTAAGTTTACCCTGCGAATTCACCTCACCTGCGACAAACGCAGAAGTGTGAAAAAGGCTAATAGACCAAAGAGATTCGTTTAGATTCCTTCACCTGTGTGTTCAATAACCGATTGTGTAATGTGTAATAAGGTGAAAGAAACACTAGAGCGATTTCGATTTCATCTGGGTATTACAATAGTTCTTTTTGTAATGGAGAAAAGGAAACTATTGTCCATTTATTTTTTGAATGTCACTATTCAACTTCATTTTGGCATTAGATGTTGGTATTTCTGAGTTTGAAAATGAAAATTAATTTCATTAACAATATGTCAACAGTTTTACTTCACTCAAATGAAAATGACATTTCATACAGAAAAAAATATTTAATTGATTTGTTTTTGTTACTTGGAAAATATTATATTCATAAGAGTAAGTGGAGTGATTTAAAACCCAATTTTGCTCATTTCCATTTTGAGTCTATTCAGTTCATAATAATAATAAAAATGAAAACCAGAAAACTGTCATTAAGTTAATTTGATATATGCTTGTGATGCCCTTTCATTTCATTGTTTTAGTTTGTATTTGTACCATTTGTGTTTACTTAAAATAATAATACAAATACACAGTTAGACATTGTCAGAAGATAAAATAAATAAATAAATAAATAAACTAATGAGAGTGTGAACATTTTTTCTATGATGTTATTTTCTTTTGTCATCAATGATGGATGATCACAAGTCAACAAGAACAAAAATAAATGGTAGACAAAAAAACAAAAAACAAAAAAAAATCACAAATCATTGACTGGAGGGTGGGAAGTAATCCAACACATCCAGAAAATTAGCAACGCATTTGACTACCTCATGATTATTATTCTTTTTTTCACTCAAGCTCCAAGTGATCTTTAAAACTAATGCAATGTTTCATTTGTCACCTTTTTATGGAAAAATAAAAACTTTGATTACTGTCAAGACAAATATTTCTCCAGCAGTCACATAGCAAACATATTCTTTATTCATTTTTTATACAAATTCATTGAACAAATTATTCAAAACAGACAAAGATAAAGATAAAAATGTTGCATTGTCTTCACAGGGACTGAAGATGATTAATTTCCTTCTTCCAAACAAAAAGTGTTTACCTGTTCATTTAACATTCAGGACTAATTCAATCGGAACAAAAAAAAAAAGTTTGAATGATTTATGCATGATCACATGACTGTGTGCAATATCATGATTGCAGTGCATGACATCAAATTCCTTTGGTCATTAGCCACATAATTTTCTAATGTGATGAAACAACTGTCTGAGCTCAGTGTGATGTCATACTGCAATTTCAAATGATGTGTGACATACCTTTGGCACATGTGAATGAAGTATTCCTGCTTACATAAAATGCATAGTCATGTCTACACCGTCTTACAATGATATTAAAGGTCATGGTTATGGTTATAACTGCAATGCTAAGCAAAAAATGATGTTTCTACAGTGAGCAAAAAGTTCAAAGTGTAAAGAACAGCCTATAAGTTCTGAATCGGTGCCGCATCTGCCCTCAAAATACCAAAACCTTGCAGCTGATATGAGTAAAGTCAGCACTGATATGTAGAAGCACTGGTTACTGATTAATGTACAGTAAGTGGTGCTTGCTGAGGCAAGCATCATTATTTGTGGTGGTTAGGGGCTTGTTCTAAATCAAATGTGGCTTGTTGCATAGAGTTGTGCTATTAATTTTGTAAGTGACCAGAATTATAATGATAAAACGAGCACCATAGGCTTACATTGAAGGAGGGACCTGAGCTATATCCGAACCAGAATATCATAGAGACTTGGAAGTGGGCTCTTTTGACTTGGGTCAGTAAGCAAGCACATAACAACCACTCAGAACACCTCAGCAACCACATAGCAATGCACTAAAACACTCAGAACACCTAGGCAACCATCAACAACACCCTAGCATCATTGCAGCGACTTTTACACTGGCAAGTACTATTGAATTCTTCAGAAAATGTAAATGTATATTGTAATTTATTGCTGCACTAAGACTAATGGCCTTCCAACTGCAGAGGCTCAGGCTGTATATTGTTTCTTAAAAGCATGAGAAATCAACATTTAAACAGTGTAATAACAGTAATCAATGGGCCAACCACAGGAGGGTTGCTTTCTGGACCATTGTGAACAATATAGGACCAATACATTTGGAATTTTTGGACTTGATTTCAAGTCAGAAATTATCTTAGAAAAGTTATTTGTGCAAATATCCAGCAGGGAGCAGTAAAGTAATCTCCTGTCAGTCACTGGCACCTCCTGTAACTCCTGTTCACCTAAAATCTTTTTCTTTTCCAAGCCCCACCTCTTACTGTGTCCAGCTCTCCATCTTCTCCTCCCTCAACCCTTTTTCAAAACCCCATTCAATCCTTTCACCATTCTCTCTCTCTTTCTCTCTCTCTCTCTCTCTCTCTCTCTCTCTCTCTCTCTCTCTCTCTCTCTCTCTTCATTTCTCTCTATCTTTCTTGTCTTTCCCTCTTCGCTCCTGAGTTCTGATTGGTTCCAGACCTTCCACTCGTTGACTCGACATTCCACAGCTGGCCACAGCACCTTTTCACCCCAAGGCCTTGCCAAGAGTCGAAAGTGGGGAAAAAGATGGGCAAGAAAATAAGTGAAAGTTAAGAATTGGAAAGA
Source organism: Myxocyprinus asiaticus (assembly GCF_019703515.2). Lineage (NCBI taxonomy): Eukaryota > Metazoa > Chordata > Actinopteri > Cypriniformes > Catostomidae > Myxocyprinus > Myxocyprinus asiaticus. The sequence goes on along the minus strand of NC_059356.1, from coordinate 36,822,812 downwards.
ATGAGAGAAAGAAGAGATGGTAGAACAAGATGAAAAATGGAAAGATCCTTGGATAAATGATTTGATGCAGATTATACATGAGCTCATTATAAAGGCTGAGATCAACCAACAGTTACGGTGAATTCAGACTTCCCATTGGGTAGCCCTGCATTCACAATATGATTAAAGACAGAGATACTGTCCTGCTTTTGACAGGCTCATTCGTATGCCCTTTCATCTATCTATTTCTTTCCTAAGCTTGCTTTTTTCTTTCTTTCTTTCTTCCTTCCTTTTCTGCATCACTAAACTTCAAACATGCCATAGTTTTGTTTGATCTGTCATTATCACTTTCAGACAGTGTTGTGAGGGACCTGAATTCTGACCTAGAGAACATTGCAAATTAGCTGCACACATTTAAAAAAAAAATAATAATAATAATTGTCACACCAAATAACTTTGAAAGTCACAGTCTGAAATAAAAAAAATAAAATAAAAAAAACACTGTTGCGGCATTATCTTTTTGTTAAAAGTATGTGCTTATGGAGTGTATATGTGTGTGTACATACTTAGCTATAGTTTGGGAACCTTCCTTTGGCATAATTTGGGAACATCCTCATTTGGAAAATATTTTTTTAAACTTCTTTTTCAGTTTAAAAAAAAAAGAAAAAAAATGAGTTTATAGTAATTATAATTACATTTGTCTACTGTATGTCCCCATTAAGACAGCTAAACATGTGTGTGATTGTGTGCTCTTGACTCTGGAAGTTCAAGTAAATTAGATTTTTTGGGGGGGAAGTTTGTTCCCTTTTGGCACTAAAGCATAACTATTGTATGCCATAAACAACATGAAAACATATGATTACAAATTGCATTTCTCCAACCAGATAAAGACAAAACAAAGACAAAAAAACTGCAATTATGTTTGCATCTCTAACACATTAGCCAATCCAAACAGCTCCACCTGAATGGTGGAATTTGATTGGTTGACAAAGGCTTAGATGTGATGTGGTCTGTCCATACTGAATGGATGTACTTTCGGATAAAAGAGTTTGCCTCTATTCATTCTGAATGGTCAAATGCTGCGCTCTACACAGCTCTCTCAATGTCTCAAAAAAAAAGAACAAAAAAAAACAAACCAGCAACATATTTCTTTTCTTTAATGTAAATTCTCTCAGTCAGTTGCTGCCTTGGCAGATTTGTTTTCCTAGATGTTCCAAATAAGTTCGAACACATCCAGCATTATTCTGCCTGTTCATTCAACTCCATGTCTGAAACAAGAATGTTTTTTTCCATTTCTTCTGAGGGGGCGGAGTTAGTGCGGCTGTACCGTGCACTCTCGAAGGAACCTGTGGAGCCAAAGCTCCGCCTGCGATACAGATAAATCCCGCCCACCACCAGAGCAATCAAAATAATTGCTGCAATCAGGACCTGAATTAATACATGGAAATGGTCGACCTCAGCTGGAGAAAAACAGAGAATAAAAGAGACAATTTAGCCATCTAGTAATATTCAAATAATGCAATATCCAATCAATGGATTCATTTGAACTTTGTAAACATGTTTTATGTCCATTTATGAGGTGTGTTATGATAAGAACTTACAGTGGATCACAGGATCTGCTGTGGGTCCTGTTGAAAAAGAAAAATTAAACAAAAAATGAAAATTGGTCTGAAGCAAAATGTGAATGAATGTAGAATATTAGTAGTATTTCTGTTTTAACACTTATGTTGTCTTCCATTCATTTTGACCCATACAACAATTTCTTTTTTTCTGGAAAAAAAAAAAATAAATATATATATATATATATATATATATATATATATACCATTTTCTTTACATTTTAATGGTTTTATTTCACTTTCATTCACTTGATGTTTTACCGGTCAAAAATGAACGGCCATTGGAAATGATTGGATTAGACTACAAAATACAGAAATATTAAGTGTACAGGAGCATCCCAGTCCTTTAGATGAGCGCATATGTGGATGTGTGTTTACACACACAAAGTCCTCGGACGTGTGCGCACATACACACACATGCGTGATCGTGTGCACACACACACACACACACAAATACACACATCGTCTTGTGCATTGCCTTTCCATTTAGACTCTTTGAAGAATATTTCAAGATCTAATTATCATATTATGTTGTGTTTGGGCTCATTTGAATCGGAATAGTCTGCTGTAAGTGACGATACATCATTGTCTATGTTATTTGTATGTTTCAGGAAGTAATAAGAAAAAACGTGACAAAAAGACACTTTAGTTTATTATATTTATGTATGTCTGTGGGAATTTCATACACTAATAGTCACTGCAGTTTGGCCTCTGAGTTAAACAATTTGCTCATTGCATTCTACTAATTGAGACCTTTCCAACTATATATAACCCATGACTATCTCATCTATTTTATGGTTTTACCAACTCTGAATATAATTCTTGTGATATCAAATTTGCAAATGATTAGAATGAAACAGTTCTAACATGTAATGCAATATAAAGTCCACCTATTGTTTTCAGATCAAGCAAGTGGTTATTAATTTATTACATAATTATTTTTTAATTTTATTTATTTATTTATTTATTTTGTTTCCGCAGGGATTGTGGAATTATTATTTTTTTTTTTTTTTTTTAAATGTATTCAAAAAAGTACTACAAAACCTTTCATAATTACTAAAAAGAAGTTGATAAAAAGATCTAATGCAATATATTGTGAATATCTTGTAATATCACCAATATGAGAGATTTATAATCAATCTTAGTGGGCTGGTCATTTTTGACCGGGAACACAAAATGTGTAAGCACAAAACGAACACAACACAAGGGTTAATGTGGTCATATCATAATTTCTTTCCCCTGTGGTCCACTTATAATGTTTGTCAAGTCTTTCTAGCACATTTCTTGTCATAATTTTTGTTTAATTCCATTTAAATTAAACAGGCCAGTTTTGACTGAATTGATCAGGGACCTTGGTAAAAATAAACTTTAACCAATCTTTCCTAAAGATACAATTCTTCTGAAGCATATGCAGAGCTGTAGATGCTTCATCCAGTCAGGCAGAGCAAACAAGGTTTGGCAGAATTTCCCACATTTTACTCTTATCTTTAATAGCTGAACACTGAATAGGAGTCGGTGACGTGTAAATACGGGTGTCTGACTGAAGTTAGAAGGGTGTTGAAGTTCGAAACGAGACTTCTTTGAAAAGTTATAGTATGTTTTCATTGTACATCAAGCTCTTGTATCTCAAACGATTAAGGACAGTTCGATTCCTCATGATCTGACCATTTTTCACAAACACCAAGTTTATGTGTATGTGAAAATATCATATGCTTTTATACATGTAATGTCCCGTACCTCGTGGCCGTTTACAGATGACACCATGTGTGCGATTTCTGCAGGAGCCAGGCCTCCAGAGGCCTGTGTTGCTCTGAACCCAGAAGCAGCTGTTGGCGGAGAGCATACTTAGGTTTGCATCCTGCTGCTCCCAGTTACTATAGTCCACCATCTCACTGTCAGACCACTCCAGATTGCCTTCTGTACACACACACACACACACACACACACACACACACACACACACATACACACACACACACACACACGCGCGCACACACACACACACACACACACACACACACACACACACGTTACACACAGAGGTCTAGATAAATTAGATCTAAATTGATGGTCAATGGAGGAAGCAAATGTCATTAGTTAAAGTTCTTGCCTTTGGAGTTAAAGATCATTCCAAGCCAAGCGCCATGGGCCTGCTCTTGAAAACTCTGCATGTGTTCCCACACAAAACCATTCTCGTTTTCATCTAATATTGACAACAGCTTTGCTCCCACTGAGAAAGAAAATAAAGATTATAAAGTTTTTTTTGTATGTAATATATACTTTTATATAGTTTTTGTGTAGTGTGTGTGTTTGTATGGACATTACCTTTGCTACAGGTGCGTATGGCCTCGTGTTTAAATTGCAGCTCATGAAGGATGAAAGAGTAGCAGTGATTTCTAAAAGGAATCCAGGACCAATTACCAACAGGCTGTGGGCAAAAACCTGGATACATCCACCTGTGGTCTATCATTCTCTCTGACAGACAGACAGACAGAGACAGAAATAGGAAAGGACTATTAGAGATTTCTTCAAATTTGTGTGCAAATAACATTAATTTTTAGAAACACGCCCACATAAAAGCAGTAGTACACTACTGTACATTGTTGTCACATGCCAATAGTGAAGTTCAGAATGGCATACTACCCATAGTACTCTTACTATTTCTGCCATATCAAGATGTGGCATAAATAGTAAGAGTAGTATAGTAGTATGCCACTCCGAACTGGCCATTATTTTTGTCACATGACCTCATTATGTGCATGTTTAATTCCACAAGTGGCATCCAATTATCATCTTGTAAACAAAACAGTCATCTCCTCAATGGTCATCCATGCATACTGAGAATTCTTCTACCGAGCACAGTGTACATACTGTACATTATACTGCAGGAATAGTAAGAGTAGTATGTTAGCATGTTATTCTAGACACAGTTAATAGCTATGGTTGAGTTTGGAAATGGCATACTACCCATACTACTCTTACTACTTTTGCCATATATATCTATAGTAGAAGAGTAGTATGGTAGTACATTATGTCCTTCTGAACTCGGCCTGCGTCTGGAATACAGTACTAGCGTACTGCTTACTGCATACTGTGCAGTATATACTGTATACTGCATACTATTTTTTTAAGTGTGTTAAACAGTAAACATTATGCAACAATAAATAAATGTAATGTAATGCTAAAAGAGTAATAATAATGATCCAATAAAAGACATCTGGACTAAAAGCCATGCTTCATTTCATGGTGTCTCTAACATTTTGCAATCCAATCGAATAATGAATGGAGAAAGAGATGTTAAAATTAATTTCCTACAGTTCATTCATCACACTGGAAATGTAAGATTCCATGTATTCCGAACATACCATAACATTTACCTGTATTAATTTCACAGATGGCTGCGTTTAATTTTGTATTACAAGCAGCCACAGACCACTGGCCCTCAACAGACATGTGACCACATCCATACATGTGATTGGGCTCTCCATCCTGCCAGTCAGTAAAAGTGATCTCCTCCTCACCCAACCATGTGTAGCTCCGCCCCTAGTAATACAACAAGCATTTGCTGAAGCTCTGCCATGTCAAAGTAAGAAACATTGCTTATAAACATACAACACAGTGTCACTCACCCCGTCATTGTGTAGTGCAATCCAGGCAGGTTTGCGGAGTGTGTTGAGGAGGAGAGTGAGGTAGGCGTGCTGTCGAGGGTCCCGTACTGCAGCAAGTGTTCCATTTACGGATTCACAAACTTGCAAAGCTGAATGCCAATCAAGACGCTTCTGCAGAATCCGGTACTGGATGCCAGCAAATTCTAATGGGCCATCTAACACTGGGGGAAGAGGGTCTGTGCCAGGGGGGAGGCCAGGGTCTGAAAACACATAAACTACCAGTAAAAAGTTTGGACACACATACTTATTCTTTATTATCACTATGTTTTACATTTTAGAATTACAGTTATGTAAATAAAACTATGAAATAACACAAAAGTGTAAAATTATGTAGTGATGTTAAACAAATGATTAACAAATCAAAACAATCTTATATTTTATCTTCTTCATAGTAGTCACACTTTGCCTAGAATAGATTACAGCTCTGCACACTCTCAACCTCTGCATCTCTCAACCAGTTACATGAGGTGCATCCAGGGAAGCTTTTTAAACAGTACTAAAGGAGTTCCTGTGTATGCTGGATATTTGTTAGCTGCTTTTACTTCACTATCTGGACCAACTCATTCATTAAAAAAATATTTTTAATTACAATTTTGGTTTTGTAAAGATATTCATACATAGGCGCAATTTATATTTGTCAGATTAAAAAAAAAATATTTTGAGCATTAAAACATTAAAAGCCTTTAGATCAACATGTTTTCAAAATCATAAGAAACAAATTCAGTAAGTGTGTCCAAAATGTTTGACTGCTAGACAGTGTATATTCACAGAGGTCCAAAAAATATAACGCAATGCATATTTGTGTGTTTGGGAGTGTGTATATGTGGATTTGAGGTGTTCCTGTACCTTTGTCCTTCATGCAGATGAAGCCGTGTTTCTCTGCATCGCACTTGCGAGATGCCCACATGCCCATCTTCCGGTGAGGACTACCATGGAGGAGTACTACACAGTTACCCTAATGGCACACACATACAGTACATGTTGACCATAAGGGTGGGGAAGTCAGACAAATGAAATGTCTTAAAATTGGCGATGGATAGATGGATGGATGGATGGATGGATGGGAGAGTGAATAAAAAATGGACGGATGGATGGATGGATGGTGGGTGGATGGATAAGTGAGTGAATAGAAGAAGGACTGATGAATGGATGGATATATGTATGGATGGATGGTTGGATGGGTGGGTGGATGGATGGATAGTGGGTGGATGGATGGATGGATGGGAGAGTGAATAAATATGGGTGGGTGGATGGATGGATGGATGGATGGATGGGAGAGTGAATAAAATGGATAGGTGGATGGATGGATGGATTGTGGGTGGATGGATAAGTGATTGAATAGAAGAAGGATTGATGAATGGATGGCTATATGTATAAATGGATGAGTGGGTGGATGGACGGGAGAGTGAATAAAATGAATGGATGGATGGTGGGTGGATAATAAGTGGGTGAATAGAAAAAGGAATGGATGGATGGATGGATAAGTGAGTAAATATAAGAATGGATGGATGGATGGGTGGAAGTGAGTGAAAAGAATAATGGATGGATGGATGGGAGAGAGAATAAAAAATGGGTGTATGGATAAGTGACTACATAGAAGAATGGATGGATGGATGGATGGATGGATAAGTGGGTGTGTGGTTGGATGGATAGATGGATGGATAAATGAGTGAATAGAAGAATGGATGGATGGGAGATTAAATAAAAAATGGGTGGGTGGGTGGATGGATAAATTACTGAATAGAAGAATGGATGGGAGAGAGAATAAAAAGATGGGTGTATGAATGGATAAGTGACTATACAGAAGAAAGGATAGATAAGTGGATATGTGGTTGGATGGATGATGGATGGATAAATGAGTGAATAAAAGAATGGATGGATGGATGGATGGATGGATGGATGGATGGATGGAAGGGAGAGTGAATAAAAATGGGTGGGTGGATGGATAAGTGACTGAATAGAAGAACGGATGGATTGATGACGGATGGATGGATGGATAGGAGAGTGAATAGAAAAAGGGTGGATGGGTGGATGGATGGATGGATGGATGGATGAATGGGAGAGAGAATAAAAAAATGGGTGTATGAATGGATAAGTGACTATATGGAAGAATTGATGGATGGATGGATAAGTGGATGCATTGTTAGATGGATATATGGATGGATAAATGAGTGAATAGGAGAATGAATGGGTGGATGGATGGATGGATGGATGGATGGATGGATGGATGGATGGGAGAGCAAAAAAAAATGGTTGAGTGAGTGGATGGATGGTAGGTGAATATATGGATGAATGGATCACTGGGTGTGTGGTTGGATAAGTGAGTGAATAGAAGAATGGATGGATTGATGGATGGATGGATGGATGGATAAATGGGTGTGTGGTTAGATGGATATATGGATGGATAAATGAGTGAATAGAAAAATGAATGGGTGGATGGATGGATGGATGGATGGGAGAGCAAATAAAAAATGGGTGAGTGAGTGGATGGATGGTGGGTGAATGTATGGATGGATGGATAAGTGGGTGTGTGGTTGGATAAGTGAGTGAACAGAAGAATGGATGGATTGATTGATGGATGGATGGATGGGAGAGTGAATAAAAAATTGGTGGGTGGATGGATAAATGACTGAATAGAAGAATGGATGGATGGATGGATGGATGGGAGAGTGAATAAAAAATGGGTGTATGAATGGATAAGTGACTATATAGAAGAATGGATGGATAAGTGGGTGTGTGATTGGATAAGTGAGTGAATAGAAGAATGGATGGATTGATGGATGGATGGATGAATGGATGGGAGAGAGAATAAAAAATGGATGGGTGGATGGATAAGTGACTATATAGAAGATTGGATGGATAAGTGGGTGTGTGGTTGGATGGATAGATGGATGGATGGATGGATGGATAAATGAGTGAATAGAAGAATGGTTGGATGGATGGGAGAGTGAATACAAATGGGTGAGTGGATGGATGGTGGGTGAATGTATGGATGGATAAGTGGGTGTGTGGTTGGATGGATAAATGGATGGATAAGTGAGTGAACATAAGAATGGATGGATGGATGGGAGAATGGGTAAAAATGGGTGGGTGGATGGATGTATGGATGGATGGGAGAATAAAAAAATGGGTGTATGAATGGATAAGTGACTATATAGAAGAATGGATGGATAAGTGGGTGTGTGGTTGAATGGATGGATGGATAAATGAGTGAATAGAAGAATGGATGGATGGATGGATGGATGGATGGGAGAGTGAATATAAAATGGGTGGGTGGATGGATAAGTGACTGAATAGAATAATAGATGGATGGATGGATGGGAGAGTGAATAAAAAATGGGTGGGTGTGTGGATGGATGGATGAATGGGAGAGAGAATAAAAAATGGGTGTATGAATAGATAAGTGACTATATAGAAGAATGGATGGATGGATGGATGATGATGCATGGATAAGTGGGTACGTGGTTAGATGGATAGATGGATGGATAAATGAGTGAATAGAAGAATGAATGGATTGATGGATGGATGGATGGATGGATGGTTGGGAGAGTGAATAAAAAATGGGTGAGTGGGTGGATGGATGGTGGGTGAATGTATAGATGGATGGATAAGTGGGTGTGTGGCTGAATGGATAAATGGATGGATAAGTGAGTGAATAGAAGAATGGATGGATGGATGGATGGATAAAAAAGCAATCTAGTACCGGGCTTTTATTATGTCTGTTGTCCACTGGTTCTCCAGGGGCCCAGTTAGTGTAGCTCAGCAACCCAGTTTCAAACCACCTGAACTGAGCCTGTGATTCTGAGGTTAGCCCCACCCACACATGAAAACTGCTATTAGGTAGTAGAGTTACAAGGAATGCTAAGAAGAGAGAAAGAAATAGATTTATTTCAGAAGTTAGTCTGTTTCCATTGAGTACAAAACAAGACATGCATGTTGATACATCTGTATGTTTTTGCTTTACCCTGCACTATATAATTTGGCACTGCCACTAATGTGGCTCTTTGTGTCAGACACGTCTTAGAAGCAGCCTCCCACGTACTACGGCGCGACACCTCCTCCCCAAAAACCTTGTAACACTGTTAGAATGAGAAAAAGAATGAGAAACCAAAATACTGATATAACATATGAGAATGACAATTTTGCCATTATAACAATTTAATCTTACATTTCTTTAAAAGTATTATGTTTAAAAAAAAAAAACTAAAAAGTATCTACTGTACAAAGTTCGAATGGAGTCGTAAAGTGGTTCAAGCTAAAATTAAGTTCAAGTTTTCACCTTATGTAGGAAAGGGCTCCAGCCCTGGGGGCAGCCAGCGGGTTTGAGAGGAGGAGAAGGTGTCGGAGGGGTGGTACCTGTCACATTTACCCTCTTACACACGTATGGAAGATCGACATGACACCTCTGATCTGACCATTCACCTGAGAGAGGATTACAGTAACGCAGCACATGCAGAATCAGAACTCAGCACTCTTTAAACAGGTCACATATTATTCCCCCAGATAATCTTCTATAGACATTTGAGAATTGTTTAAATTCAAATAAACATCGAGACTGCCTTAAATTTATGAACCCCCTGACAGAAGCATGCTTAAAGGTGCTGTAAGCAATTTTTTCTGCTACCGGTAGGAGGAGTGGCCTGCACTTTTTAAGCCAATCAGAAAATTCTCTCCGTCTCTCCCTTTTACGTGCTCGGGTTTGCTGACATGTCTTTGGAGGGTAGGGTTCTGAAGGTATCGAATGTATGGGGTTGGTCTAATTGAGTGGCTAAGTCTAAAAGAATTCGGAAAAAGGGCTGAAATTGCTATCACTTTTAAGCTTAAACATGTGCCATCCAACCTGTTGTGTGTCAAATCAAGGTGAACATCACATATTTCTGTACAAGTCTCTATATGAGTGTGTAAAGGTCTATGAGAGTTGTCAAACCTTTGGAGGCTGAGATTTGGACACATTTGGGCTCTTTGCTGTTTGGTCGAGGCAGTCCGAGTCCCCAGGACACATAGTTGAGCACTGAGTGATCAGACCATCTAAATCTCCCATCGCTCTTAAAAGTGTGTAGCCCCACCCACCACAGATCATTTTCTTTGCGGGACATCTAAATACAGTGAAACAAAAATGTGCAAAAACAATTAGCCCTGTTGGATCAGTTTATGCCAAAGAACATTTAGTGTCATAGTCTTAGAAGACTGTTGTATGCCTGCTATGAATGTGTGTACCTTGCGTAAAATGCCAATCAAAAACTGATTCTCTTTGGGAGAGTGCATGGAGACCAGGGAGGCGTCAAACCAGGAGCAGATCCTCAGAGCCTGGTCCCATGTGGAGCGGTGCTCAAACAGTTTATACTGAGCTTTCTCAAAGTCAACCCACTCTAAACCAGTGTCTGAACAGATTGAAATATTACGTTAACCACACATGTTAAATTGTTTCCATAACCTATATTTCAGGCTTATATGTTTCTAAAGGTGAAAAGGGGAGGAGAACATTTTTAAAGGCAATTGTAAGTAAAATCCAGAGGTCAGATATTAGACATGCATTGCAACAGACCTTCATGGCTCTCAGGTTCCTCTTCCACTTTCCCTGCAAAATACATTAAATAAAAGTTAACAGGCTGTTTAGGAGTAATTTAAAATGTGCAGGCATGCATGTTTGTGGCTACCTTTTGGTATTTTGCAGATCCAGTCAAGCTCAGAGTCGCAATGTGACACCAGCCAGTTGGTATCAGCCATGTTAGCTGCTCCACACTCAGCAGAGCCATAATTCCCCCTGCCAAAGTTCTGATAGGTCACCTGAAAAAGAGGAAACAGAAAAATAGAGATTATATTATCATTACATTAGATTTTATTATGATTTTTTAAATAATTAGAATTATATTAGTATATCATACAAAAAAGTACTATCGTGGTACCATTGTAGAGTGATAATAATATCATGGTACTCTGATATACAGTATACTGTACTATGGTACTGAAAAACTTCCATATTAATATATCATAATATTTACATGGTACTCCAAGGTACTTCAAAGAATACCATGGTAACACCATGGTACATGTCCAAATATGGTATTACCATAGTACTTTTTGTTAGTTAACTTTTATTGTTTTTATAGACCTCTAGTACATTAAAATACTGTGCTAAAACAGCACATCAATCATCTCACAGCTGATCCATCACTCCATGTCCAACTGTCACTGTTCCGGCGGGAAATTCCAATCCATAGCCAGTGCTGCTCGTGATCCTCCGCCTCCCTGCACACAGAGCCAATCGAAAGGTTGCACTATAAGGGGCTGTTCACATGATTTTGCATTTGTCTGCTTAATTATTTTTATAATTTTAACATGCGCTATACGGACATCTTTGACCATTGTGCCTCGTCTCAGTTTTTTTTTCAGCGTCTCACACAGGCACTCTGGGTTTTTAAGATGCTGTCAAGTTTAAAAAAATGTATACTTCTAAAAACACATCTCAAGACATCTACATTCTGTTCTATTTGTTGCACTCTATCTTGTTTTTTTAGCACACGAACACATTCGTACTGAATACTAAGTGATACTAATGTAAATCAGAGACGCGAAACCATTTAGCCAAAGCATACGTATGCCGTATGCGGACTGGGACTTACAGTGACACCAAGCGGCATGGATGCAGCATCTTTCAAATGCAGTAGTTTTCAGTTATCGATGCCATTGTAGAAATTCACTATTCACAGTCAGCCATGATTAATTTAATCCAAGAGTGAAAGTGTCCAATAACAGGGCTGTTACTGAGATTAAACGAGTCAAATACAGCTGGTAATGTGATCCCAACATGGCAGTCACCATGAGGTGACCCTCTCCATGTAGAATAAAAAAGCTTTTATAAGGTTACTGATATGACTACAGTCTTCATCTTATATGAGTGGTCATGATTTTATACATATGTTTCAAAACTACTATTAATTTCTTTCGGAGTAAAAATTACTGAATGCAACTTTAACACTTAACCAAAGAACAAATATACATTGTCAAAGCAATAACAATGTCCTACCAAATGCATTAAAGAGGACACATTTTATTTTATCCCTGTTTCTTACTTCAAAAACAGTCATACATTGCAACTGTATCTTTAAGACTCCCACATGTAAATAAGTGTTGATTTGTAAATGGGGGTGGACATACAGTATGTTAATGGTTGTGACATAATAACATTGCGATTTCTGAATGACCTGTTTTTGCCACCAAGTTTCAAGAAATGGTCTGCGTAGCCTGGGAAGAGAGCTGTGCACATCACACAAACTTACCCAAAGGCCTCGTGGAGGATCTGAAAGACAAAAGCCTCTTCCTCCGGTGTGCTGAAGCTGGCGAGCTGAGCTCCATGCTTTTGGCAGAACTTGTGAGCTTGAATCCAAGTCAACCTCTTATCCAAAGCACCTGCATGAAAGACCTACGAGAGTACAGCAATGATGTAAAGAGTTAGTTTACCAGAAAATGAAAACTCTGTCATTATTTACTCACCCTCATTTCATTCCAATCCTGTATGACTCCTTATCTTCACAAAAGAAGATGCCAGGCGGAGTGACAGCCTTAGTCACCATTTACTTATATTGTATGACAATGATTGGTCGCTGAGACTAGCATTTCTGCCTGACATCTCCTTTTGTGAAAATAGAAAGTCAAATGAGTATGGAACAACATGAGAGAGTAAACAAAAATTTCATTTTCTGCAACAGAAGTGGGAATACAGGTTTACCTTGTAGCAGTGGCGGAGTGTGTTAGTGCTTTTCCATCCAGAAGGGCAAGCTCCCGTCAGGGAGGGTGTAGGCTGAGGAACAGGAGGGCTGGGGATGAAAGAGGAGTCCAGGTTCTGTTTGCAAATGTATTTTGAGCGGATGCTGGCACAATCCTTCACTTCCCACAGGCCCATAGCCTGACCTGCCACCATCACCACACAGCCTCCCTTTACCTGTGCTGCGAGACCAGAGGACAGGATATCAGCAGGTCCATCATTAGCTTTTTTATGATTTAGAACCAAATGTCACACTGACATAAACTATTCAGAAAGTATATGATTGGTTGAGACAAAAAAAATAATAAAAATTTGAATGCTTGTTCTATTTAGTCAATCAAAATGAGCCACTGCAACAAAATTCTTAAATATTTTGCCACTGCTTAATTTAATTGTGTACAATAAATTTAAATAAGCAAAATAGAAGTTTTCTTTATAAATTTCGCCATTGGGATTATAAATCATTTTAGTTGGCCATAACCAGACATACAGAAATCCAGATGCAGACCAATACAGACTAGAGGTCGATTTTGCAGATACCGATAACTAAGGTGGGAAAGGCAGATAACTGATTAATCGGCTGATAGTTTTTAAGATTCATTTATAGAATGTTAAAAAAATGTCTTGTTCTTTCCTTACTATGACGGGCACAGACAAAGAGTCCTAAATTAATAAAATCCCAGATGCAGTTTATTGTTCAACCAAAATCCCCAAAATAACCAGAAAAAATAGTTATGGGTTTTGTGCATAATGTTGGTATAGTCATTATGTATAAACATGCCCAAAACACACCGGGGACTCTTATTTTGAAATGACAAAATGATGAAAAAACTAGCAGCAACTATCGCCATAGATATTTGCTGATAACGATAGTTCCAAAAAGCAACTATCGGCACCAATTCATCGGTAAAACCGATATATATCGGTCTACCTCTAATATAGACACATTGGGAATTGATTTGAGTGTTTTTTAATCTAAAAACATCCATACATGTAGTTTAATATAGAATTCTACCAAATTAAATTATGGTAATATCTTGTTATAAGCCAGAAATAAAAGCTATAAATAGACAGTGTTTGGTAAAGATTAAAAAATTGTTAAAATGTATTTACAATGTGTACTCTGTTAAAGTAGACTGACTTCATCAGTGGTGGAAAGCCAGTGCACATATTATATGTTGTGTGGTGGTTCATGTGTGCACGTGATCACAGTTCAAATCCCTTTCAGTCCTTTTCACTTTTATTGCACCTAGTAGGCACAACAAAATTAATTTAATTTGTACAATAAGGCATGAAAAGATCTGTTTCTGTACCTGGCTCATCTCTGTTCCAGTTAGTGTATGTGAGCTCCTCTCCTGTGATCCAGTGGAACGGGCCAGTGCTGTTCTCATTATACAGGCCGAGCCAGAACTGATCATCAGAACGGCCAAACACCAGACTGCTCACAAAGGCCTGCTCAAATCTGGACACACACACACATGCACTTCATTTATTACTTCATATTTCATTCGTTTTGGGAAATAGCTTTCAGAAAGCATACAAGCAGTCCAAGTTCTGAGGCTTGTGTCCAGTACCTGTTTTTAATAATGACGAGTGTAGCATTGTTCCTAGCACACATTCCTTTTGCATCATTAAAGGTTAACGATTCTTCCCCAACCTTGAAACAGTTAGGACTGTGCCATCTCCAGCCCTGAAGAGGTTAACCAAAAAGAGAATGAGAAGTTTCATGCATTATGGTGCATTATTAGACTTGTTTGAGAAGTAATGCGTTGGTAGACCCTGCATGCTGAGAAGATATGTTGTATTTTGAAGGCTGGTATGCTGGTTTGTTCCCAACTGGCTTGCTTAAATGTGATGTGTCATTTGTAATTGTTGAAATACTTTTTCATATCCCAGACACAAATATATAAGAATGCCATTGTAGGCCGACTGTGGCGTTTTGAAAAAAATAGCACTTGTTTGTTTGAGCAGTCTGACAAGCCAACTCCTGGCTCAATCAATAGTTTGAAAACTGTCATATTTTTGCAATTCCATTAGGTGCTGCTAGTGGTGCAGAAATTGCACACTCTAGGATAAATTCACTAAACAGTTGCACCACTTTTGTGCATGGTATTTCAGCGCAAAAACATATTGTAGGTCTTATTCACTAGCAACCCATAATCTACTTTAAGCAGGCACAATCAGTGTTGAAATTGTCCTGCATCTTGAGTATGTTGATTGACTCATTGTCATTCCTTTCCATGCAAAAATGCCTCCTTTCTGGGTAAATTAGGCTCATTATAGATTGCACGTCATTCACAAAAATTCCCCGGTACAAGCTTTCATCTGGCAGTAAAATTAATTTTATTTAAAAGAGATGTTTGTGTACATTTTCTGTCGATCACATAATAGTAATTCATCAAATTGATCAAATGATGGAGAATAACTTGGCATGCAGATGTGTGATGTAGTCAAGCACACTTTCGGCATGTTTAAGAGATGATTCATATGTCTGGATCACAGAAGTGGAGTGATGCTGTACAGTCCTGGCAGAGTGCGTCAGATCGCTGTGGTCTGCTGCATCTTTCGCTATGCAGCAGTAAGAACAGGCCCGCAAGATCAGAATTGTGGGTGCAAATTGGATTCATGTGATTTTCTGGGCGTGTGCACCATTGCCTGATCTGCATAATTCCTTTAGTGAATTGGCCGCTAAACTAGTGCAGACAGCACATGTAACTGACCGGCTATTTTATCGGGTGCAAATCATTCGTGGTGAATTCCCCCTCCATCTTTTTATATTTCTTAACCAACAAGACTATCGTCATGGTTACTTGTGTAACCTCCATTCCCTGATAGAGGGAACGAGACGTTGTGTCGATGTAGTGACACTAGGGATCACTCTTGGGAGCCCGAGACACCTCTGGTCTTTGATAAAAGGCCAATAAAAATTGGCGAGTGGTATTTGCATGCCACTCCCCCGGACATACGGGTATAAAAGGAGCTGGTATGCAACAACTCATTCAGGTTTTATGCTGAAGAGCCGATATAAGGTCCGGCCATTTCAGCGGGTAGTTCAGCGTTGTGGCAGGAGGGACACAACGTCTCGTTCCCTCCATCAGGGAACGGAGGTTACACAAGTAACCATGACGTTCCCTATCTGTCACTCACTCGACGTTGTGTCGATGTAGTGACACTAGGGGTCCCTATACGAAACGGCACAATTGGCTGAACTGTGTTACGTGAACTGGCGGTGTGGTGGGCAGATTACTGCATGCCTCATAGCCAGCACACCAGGTCGACATGTAACCTCCCCCAACATAGTTATGAGTGTCGAACGGCCCTTTGGGGACAAGTCGACTACCCAAGAGACAGAGACAGGCTTAACCCAGTCATGGTCTCTTTTCCCCTTCTCTTTTTTCCACTCCCTAAAAAAGAAGGGGGATTATCCGACTGGGCCGCCAAGGGGAACACACCGCGGAGACCACACCTCGCCCAAAGAGAGGGGGGATATTTAAGTCACATGGAAAAATACGTCACATGGTCTTTCCAACCATGTGGAGAGTCTTCAAGGTAGATCCTACCCAACGGGGAAGGAGTTACTACAAACATGGAGACTGGGGCAGAGGGGCTCTGCCCAAGGAAGACACAGTTTGCCAACAGGGAAACAAATTAGCGGAAGATATATATTGTATGGGTTTAGCCTTACAGGGAACCGCCACATGCAGAGCACCTAACCCAGAACAGGTCTCTTAGTTAGCACATGTACTGGGCTGGCAGCGAGACTCTCCGAAAACTCGACTGCCACAGGGCTTGGAGGAAGTCAACCAGGGAACAAAGCTTGTGAACACTACTGGGAATTAATGGCGCACGTCTTCAGCTCAAAAGGAGGTGACACCCGGCCGGCTATCCCGGGCTTATCCGCTTGTATTGCGTGCCACTACCTGGGACGAAACCGGTTCCACCCAGAGGTTGTAGAACCTTGCAAAGGTGTTGGGTGTTGCCCAGCCTGCTGCTCTGCAAATGTCTGTTAGAGAGGCACCCCTGGCCAGGGCCCAGGAAGCCGCTACACCCCTGGTAGAATGGGCTCGTAGCCCTATCGGGGGCGGCATGTCCTGGGCGTGATATGCCATAGTTATGGCGTCAATGAGCCAGTGGGCGATCCTCTGCTTGGAGACAGCGCTTCCTCTCCACTGTGCACCAAAGCAGACAAAGAACTGCTCAGAGATCCTAAAGCTCTGCGTGCGATCCAAATAGATGCATAAAGCACGCACCGGACACAGCAACGACAGGGCTGGGTCTGCCTCCTCCTGGGGCAGCGCTTGCAGGTTTACCACCTGGTCCCTAAAAGGGGTGGTGGGAACCTTGGGCACATAGCCCGGTCGGGGACTCAGGATCACGTGAGAGTAACCCGGACTGAACTCCAGGCACGTTTCGCTGACAGAGAACGCTTGCAGGTCTCCTACCCTCTTGATAGAAGTGAGCGCAGTCAGGAGGGCAGTCTTCAAGGAGAGTGCCTTAAGCTCGGCTGACTGTAAAGGCTCAAAGGGGGCACGAGGTGCGGTCTGGAGGGATTCAGCCTCCTGGAGCCTCTTAGGAACCTGATGATCAGGTCGTGCTTCCCTAAGGACTTACCGTCGACTGCGTCGTGGTGTGCTGCTATGACGGCAACATACACCTTCCAACCTGTCCTGCAGGAAGGAAAGCACTGATCCGACTGCGCATCTCTGGGGGTCTTCCCGTCGGGAAGAACACCACTTAGCGAACAGATGCCACTTAAAGGCATACAGGCGCCTCGTAGAGGGGGCCCTAGCCAGAGTGATCATGTCTACCACCACGTCCCATCCAGGGGCCAGATATGGAGATTCCAGAGGTCTGGTCGCGGGTGCCCCGTCCCTGAGAAAGAAGGTCCTTCCTCAGGGGAATTCGCCGGGGGGGAGGGGGTTTGTCGCGAGGAGCGTGAGGTCCGAGAACCACGTCTGGGTGGGACAGTAGGGTGCTACCAGGATGACCTGCCCCTCGTCCTCCCTGACCTTGCACAGGGTCTGTACAAGTAAGCTCACTGGGGGAAACACATATTTGCTTAGGCCAGGGGGCCAGCTGTGTGCCAGCGCGTCTATGCCGAGGGGAGCCTTGGTGAGGGCGTACCAGAGCGGGCAGTGGGAGGATTCTTGGGAGGCGCACAGGTCCACCTGTGCCCGTCCGAATCGACTCCAAATCAGCTGAACCACCTGAGGGTGGAGTCTCCACTCTCCCCTGAGGGTACCCTGCTGTGACAGCGCGTCCGCTGTAGTGTTGAGGTTGCCCGGGATGTGAGTGGCTCGCAGCGACTTGAAATGCTGCTGACTCCAGACGTGGAGACGGCAGGTGAGTTGTAACATACAACGAGAGCGCAGACCGCCTTGGCGGTTGATATATGCTACCGTTGCCGTGTTGTCTGTCCAAACTAACACGTGCTTGCCCTGGATCAATGGCCGAAACCTCCGCAGGGCGAGCAGAATTGCCAACAACTCGAGGCAGTTGATGTGCCAATGCAGTCGCGGGTCTGTCCACAGGCCGGCGGCTACGTGCCCATTGCAAACAGCACCCCAGCCCATTTTGGAGGCATCTGTCGTGACCACAACATGCCTGGAGACCAGTTCTAGAGGAACACCTGTGAGTAGAAATGAAAGGTCAGTCCAAGGGCTGAAAAGATGGGAACGGGACTCTGTGTAAAGCCCGGTTCAGTACTCACAGGTCCAAGATTGGCTGCAACCCACTGCCTTTTTTCGGTACGATGAAGTAGGGGCTGTAAAACCCCTTCTTCATCTCGGCTGGAGGGACAGGTTATATCGCGCCATTCCGTAGGAGGAGAGCAATCTCCACGTGCAAGGTAGCAGCGTTTTCATTCTTGACCAAGGTGAAGTGAATACCACTGAACCTGGGAGGGCACCTGGCGAACTGAATCACGAAGCCGTGTCGGACGGTCCGGATCAGCCATCGTGAAGGACTGGAAAGCGCAAGCCACAGGGGACCAAGGGGACAATGTCATTGGACGTACCAGCAGGTGGGGCCTCGCGGCGGGGCGGAGCTCGAGGTGCCACATCTCGTCGTGGCCGTGCTGAGTCTAGGGACATCGAAGCACTTACCTGGCTCCTTGTGACCACCCCCGGAACAGCCTGGGATGGGGGAGGAAGAGGCCTGTCCTCATAACTCTTGGAGACTGCCACATCAGGGGCGGCTGTGTGCCACAGCTGGGTGCTCAGGGGCGGAAAGACCACCACTGGAGTGCCAATTCTGCAAGAAAAAACCCGTGGACGGTAGTCGTTCTGATGACCGTGCACACCGGGTATGTGACCCAGGGAGGGAGGAAACCGCTCTTTTGCTGAACTGTTGGGTACCGCAGCCACTTGGGCATGCGGCGAAATCAAACAAAAAGGCAACAAAAGATTTTCCACCTGGCTTTCCACCGGGGAATGGAGTGGTCTTCTTACCAGCTCTAGGTGAGTGGGTTCCTTCGTCCTTGGGTCACCCGTCTCAGGGGCGCTTTGACGACCTCCGTGGGTTCTTAGGCGCCGACTGTGAGACGGGTGGTGTCTGCTACCTACGGTGGGCTCCACGCCGGGGCCGGGCCGAAAGGGCAGGCTGCAGCAGAGCTGGTGCAGTCACCACAGGGGGACGCCCTTGGCGACAGGCAGACGGGGTGTGGGATCTTGAGCCACGCCGGGGCAGGATGTGCCGGATCGCCTCCGTCTGCTGCTTCACCGCCAAGAACTGCTGGGCAAAGTCCTCGATGGTGTCGCCGAATAGGCCAGCCTGGGAAATGGGGGCAGCAAGAAACCGTGTCTTGTCGGCCTCACCCATCTCGACCAGGTTGAGTCAAAGGTGGTGCTCCTGGACCACTAGTGTGGCCATCGTCCACGCCGTGACATTCATTGCTCGGAGAGCGAGGTCGGTCGCTGAGCGCAGTTCCTGCATCAAATCTGGGGCGGAACTACCCTCGTGCAGTTCTTTCAATGCCTTGGCTTGGTGGACCTGCAGGAGAGCCATGGCGTGCAGGGCAGAGGCGGCTTGTCCAGCAGTGCTGTAGGCTTTAGCCGTCAGGGACGACGTGAGAATACAGGGCTTGGATGGAAGCTTAGGGCGTCCGCGCCAGGTGGCAGCGCTTTGCGGGCATAGGTGCACCGTGAGCACCTTATCCACCGGGGGAATCGCCGTATAGCCCCTGGCCACCCCGCCATCGTGGGTAGTGAGAGAGGTGGAACTGCGGAATCGGGGCTGGAGACCCTCCCACGATTTCGTCAGCTCCTTGTGCACTTCTGGGAAGAATGGCACTGGAGCGGGGCTTGGCTGCTTTGAGCGCCGCCGCGAGCCCAGGAACCAATCATCAAGCCGCGAGGGTTCAGGGGAGAGCAGAGGGTTCCACTCTAACCCGACCCTCACGGCCACCCGGGAAAGCATGTCCGTCATTTCGGCATCAGCCTGTGACTGGGCAATCATCTCAGAGGGGGGAAGCCCAGCTGAGGCTTCTGCGTCCGACTGGACAAGCCTGCTCTCCGATGCTGCGCTCGAGAACTCATCATCTTCGCGGGCTCCGAACAAGAAGCCAGACTCGCCATGAGACGAGCCGGCGAACTCATCTGGAAGCCCAACTGGGGCAGACGAGCATGCTGGGGAATGGGAGGTCCACGGGGGGATACCCGGCAGAGGCGATCCCATTGGGGTCCCCAAATCGCCCCCAGTGCTAGCCGCGCTGGCCTCATACCCGTAGGTAGAAGGACCGAGGCGGGGAGCCGCTGACAAGCCGCGACCGCAACGTTGCCATGGTCATGTTCTCGCAATGAGAACATGAACCATCCACAAATGCTGCCTCCGTGTGGGTTGCACCCAGACACGAAAGACAGCGATCATGACCATCCGAAGTTGAGAGATAACGACCGCAACCAGGAATAACACACAATCGGAAAGGCATCTTTAAAAAGACCGTGTGTGCCGCTCTTTTAGAGAAATATATACTCTTTTAGAGGAAAAAAGCTCTTTCAGAAAATATACTCTCTTGTTTTCTGCCATAGTGCCCAGGGGCATTCTCTGCAGTGCACCAGTGCAGAGGAGGGAGAAGCCGCTGAAATGCGCCATCAGATCCAGCAGAGGTGAATGAACAGTAAAATTCAGCTCAATGAGCATGACCGTTCCGCTCCGAAGAGAAAATCTGAATGAGTGGTTGCGTACCAGCTCCTTTTATACCCGTATGTCCGGGGGAGTGGCATGCAAATACCACTCGCCAATTTTCATTGGCCTTTTATCGAAGACCAGAGGTGTCTCGGGCTCCCAGGAGTGACCCCTAGTGTCACTACATCGACACAACGTCGAGTGAGTGACAGATAGGGAACTTAAAAAGTTTAACCACCAAGAGCCAACTGCTTTGCCAACAAGGCTTTCTTGGTCAGGCAATGTTACTAGAAACCCCATGTTGTTGACTGAATGTCCACCAGCTGAACCAGCAGCAAATCACCACTGATTAGCATAAAGCAGTCTGGAGAGCATTAAAAATCTGTGCTGTTCTTTTAGAAGAGGAATTTGCCTGTATGTGCCAAGACCTTTGGCAAGACAAGTAAATGAAAAAATTTGCACACACAACACATACACACACTGACACCCACATTTTAAAGGAATGAATTTTACACGTCAGCACTGGGCAAGAGGCAGTAACTTGACCTGTCTCCTGGCTGTCTACTCTACTGTTTAAGACATCATGCAGGGACAGATGTGCTTTCTTATTGTCTGACAAATATGAACTCACTATGACTCCACTTTTAGCTGGCTATTTCAAAAATTAATATGAAAGTCTTGAAACTAGATTCGAATTTCAGACGAAAAATACCAGTGTTCGTGGGGCAGCAAAAGAGTTTTTAGGTAAAATGATAATCTGTAGTGGTTGTAAACACAAATACAGATAGAGAGAGAAAAGAAGAGAAAGATTGAGTAATTTGCAATGTAGAAAAATAAAAAGTTACAATTCAGTATGCAAAAAGATGTAAGAGAGAAGACCAATTGCAATTGAGTATGCAAATAAGACAATGATGTCAAACAAAGTTTGAATTTGCAGTCTCCAGATACGATCATGATTTCATGCTCAATTACACTTCCTAGTGCTTGGTGCATGCTCAGAGTGCTAGATGGCACTAAAAAGTGTAATTGAGCTTGAAATCATGATTGCCAAGGAGACTGTTGATGTCAAGATTTATAGTGAAAAAGGAGTTGTATTTTGATTGAAAAACGACTGGATTACTTCAGAAGACATGGATTAAACAACTGGAGTCATATAGACTACTTTTATGCTGTCTTTATGTGCTTTTTGGAGCTTTAAAGTTTTTGTCACCATTCACTTGCATTATAAGGACCTACAGAGCTGAGATATTCTTCTAAAATTCTTTTTTGGAGTTCTGCAGAAAAAAAACTCATTTTCATCTGGAATGATATGAGGGTGAGTAAATGATGAGGGAATTTTCATTTTTGGATGAACTATTCCTTTAAGTAATTTAGCAGTTTATTATTGTGTTCAGAACAAAACCTAACTTGAATGTTTGTGGAATATCATTTCAAACACAAAGAAGAGGCAATTTCAATGATTCCAAGCACTATATTATGAAGTTGATGGATCCATTTATTTAATATTTTTTATGTATAATTTGGCCAAAATTTGGTCTGTTTAAAAGCTTTGGTATGTCCACAAGTAACCTTTTGACCTACTCTGACCTATGTCATGGTATTTAGGGTCAGGGCTCTTTGAGAAAATGCAAATTTAACAGATGCCTTTTATCAGGGTCATGGCAAGGTAATAGCAATAACGCACACACTCATACATCCCAAAGAATCAAGAACAGTGATAGGTTTTGTGGAGGACTGTTGAAAACCTAGCGGAGACCTGGAGGAACTGAAAGACAATTTTTGCTCCTGTATGCAACTATTAAATATTTTGAATAATGTTTATACTTTTTTAATTCTAAAAGTCCAAAAAAGTTTCTTTAAGGGGAAGAGTTAGGGTGTGGCTATAGTAAAATTAGCTTTGCATTAAAACAATAGAAGTCTATGGTAAGTCATCATTTACATAGTTAAGAAAAGTGTGAGCATGTCAGACTTCAGTGTTTACTGTATGCTTGTGGCAGGTCTGGGGCTACTGACCACATCCGGAGTTTTAACAGCATGACACAGCAGTGACTGTGAATAGAGCCTTTATGCAGAGAGAAAGACTAAAAGTGAGAGAGACAGAAAGTATGTGGGGGAGAAATCCAGCTAAATACTACTTAACAAAAAAAGCACTATAGAAGCTACAGAGAACAAAAAGAGAAAGGATAATTAGAGGATTAAAACAAATGAAAGAAGCAAGAATGGCAAAGACAAATGAGAAATGGAAAAAACAAGAAAACAGATTAAAAGAAATGAGTGATTTACCTGTTTGCAGCCATGGTCCTGTACACGGTCATCAGCTTTCTGTGCAGCTTTCTTACAGATGGAAGGCAGAGAGTAATTACATGGGCTATCATTCCAGCGGCCCTCCTACAAACACACACACACACAAACACACACACACACACACACACACACACACACACACACACACATAATGAGGGGTTATCATTATGAAGCTATGGCCTCAGAACTGCTATAAATGTAGCCTTTAAATATCACTGTCTTAATGAATTGTGAGTTTAAAGAAAAATATTTTCATAGTCATTTAAATCAGTTTGACAGTTCAAAAGTGATAATGTTTTTAAATTGGTAAAGGTACTAAAGTGATAATGTTTGCTAAAACCCAAACTGCTTTGATACACTGTACCTTTTACTGCAACAAACTAGGGATGATTCTCACAAAACCTGTCAAGAACACGTCCTGCTCATATTTCACCTCAAAATCATGAAAGAAATAAGAAATTATATTTTGCTTAAAGAAAAGCATATTTTAGTGCCATCAAGTTTTTTTTTTCATTGTGACATAAGACGCGAGAATCAATTCCGTTGGCCGTCAATGACATGAAACCTGCTGTGACATGTAAACACACCATCTTTCAATCTTGGCGCGAATGCAAATGAGATTTCAGAGCTTCAGTGAATGATTGAAGATTATTAGTGAACATTAACTTAAATATTGTGCTGTTCCTCACACAAAGCTACAATATGGCTTTAGAATATAGCACACAAGTCAAATGGAACAACATTTATGGTGCTTTTTTTGTCTTTTTTGATGCTTGACAGATCTGGTCACTGAGAAATAGGGATGTTAATGATTAATCAGTGATCGATTAATTGCCATTAATAATTTGATCGATTAAGCATATCAATTGTCAGTGAATTAATTTCAGAACAAATGCGTTCAGTAATCATGCCAGCAGATGTTGAAAAGTCTGTCTATACAGTCATCCGCCACTAGAGGGCACACTGCTGCTTGCATCACAAATTACTGCATCTCACATCTTGTCCGAAACACAGAATAAAAACCACACTGATGCGCATCTGTCACTTCCACACTTGAAAAGATGAAGAAGGCTCAATGTAATCAGTGTTGGAGCATATCTCTATAAAGGAACATTATGTTTTTTGCATTCGCTGTAATAGTGTGTTAATGTAGGCTACAACATGAAAACAAGCACAGTTGATCTGCCAGTCTCCTTGTTTCATCCCAACCTAAAACTACTTCAGTGATCACCAGGAAAGCACAACGGCACATTCAGCTGGCATCTCACCATCATCAGAAAAGTGGTATTTTATGTACTGTATTTACGCAGTGTTTTGATTTGACTTAATTTGAAATAAAAAGTCCAAACGTCTGAAATATCCAACAAACAACAACATGAAGTTTTAATTAACTCAAATATGTATCTTATATACAAGTTATTATCAACAGTAATTCATTCACAGTAATTAAACAATTCACAAATACAATTCACAAAGTTGTACTAAATATAGCCTAAATGTATTAAAACACACTGGACTAAGAATATTTTAAGAGGAAAATGCCAATACTTGCATTTCTTAAGTTTATTAATTTAATTATATTTAAACAGTAAGCTACATGCACATATTATCTGAAGTCCCCCATGTGCGTTTTGCAATATAAACGTTAGTGATTAATCGATTAATTGATTGATAATTACCACGAAAATCAATTATAAAAATGTCTGAAAATATATCAGATATCCCCACTGAGAACTGTCCTTGAAGTGAAAAGAGCTGTATAAAGGTTCTTAAAAATCCGGAACGACATAAGAGTGAGAAAAGGCTTATTGGCAGAACCAATCCTTAGTGACCTTTCAATGTAGAGGGTATTCAGAGGGTCAGAGGAGTACTTACAGGACCCCAGATGGTGACACAATCCTCATTGACGTTTCGAAAGTTGTTGGGTTCAAATGGGTGCCAGTAGGTGAAGATGACTGGAGTTCGATCTGTCCATTCAAAGTTCATCTGCATAGCTGTATCATGCAGACCAATCCACAACTCTTCTATATCTAAGACACAGGAAGAAAGAGAGTCTGAATACAGCAAGGAGATTGTGTGTGTGAATATACTGTACCATTCTTGCTATGTGCACTTATAAGGCAGATATGAAAATTGCTTGTTTCTATATCCAGTAGAGCAGTGGCCAAAAATATTGGCACCCATGGTAAATAAATAAATATTTTTCTCCAAAACACGCTGGTCACAATTATTAGCACCCCTAGAAATTCTTATGAGTAAAATATATCTGAAGTATATTCTTCTTCATATTTAACATGCACCTGGGTGACTAGGAACATTAAATTGTTCAGCCATGACAATATGAATATAATATGAGGTAACACACAGGCCAAAATTCCCTTAATCATCAATCAAAGTGGGTTACACTAAAGAATATAGTTCTGATGTGCGGCAAAAGGATGTTGAGCTTCACAAAATGGGAAGTGGCTATAAGAAACAACCAAAGCATTGAAAATGCCCATTTCCGCCATCAGCGCAATAATTAAGAAGTTCCAATCAACTGGAGATCTTAAGAATCAGCCTGGAAAAGGACATGTGTCTATATTGTCTCCATGCACAGTGAGGAGGATGGTTCAAGTGGCCAAAGAATCTCCAAGGAACACAGCTTGAGAATATATATATATATATATATATATATATATATATATATATATATATATATATATATATATATCAGACATCACCTACATCGCCACAAGTTGTTTGGGAGGGTTTAAAAAAAAAGCCTCTGCTCTCACCCAACAACAAACTCAGGCGTCTTCAGTTTGCCAGACACTACTGGAACTTCAAATGCAACTGGGTTCTATGGTCAGATGAAACAAAAAAATAGCTTTTTGGCAGCAAACACCAGAGATGGGTTTGGAGCACAAAGAGAAGAAAAAGTACCCAGTGCCCACGGTTAAATGTGGTGCTGGATCTTAAATGTTATGGGGCTGTTTTTCTGCCAGAGGTCCTGGACATCTTTTTTGGACACATGGCATCACGGACTCTATCAAATACCAACAGATAAAAAATCAAAACCTGGCTGCCTCTGCCAGAAAGCTTACAATGGGCTCTGGTTGGATCTTTCAGCAGGACAATGATCCAAAACAAACATCAAAATCAACACAAAAATGGTTCACTGACCACAAAATCAAGGTTCTGCCATGACCATCCCAGTCCCCTGACCTGAACCCCATAGAAAATTTGTGGGGTGAACTGAAGAGGAGAGTCCACCAACATGGACCTCTGAATTTGAAGGATCTGTAGAGATTCTGTATGGAGGAATGGTTTCAGATCCCTTGCCAGGTGTTCTCCAACCTCATTAGGCATTATAAGAGATGACTCAGAGCTGTTTTCTTTGCAAAGGGAGGCTGCAAAAAGTATTGAATAAAAGGGTGCCAATAATTATGGCCAATGCATTTTGGAGAAAAATATTTATTTAATGATGAGATATTTCCCCCTTTCAATTGTTTAACTTCAATTAAAGGTTAGATTTTTGTAAATTTTTCAAATGAAAGATCAAAAGGATAAACAATGCACAAAATTTTTCACAGCCTTCTTTGCTCATATTTACCATGGGTGCCAATATTTTTGGCCACTACTGTATATGCGTGCACAGGGTTGGGGAGTAACGGAATACATGTAACGGGATATAAATACAAAATATAAGTAACTGTATTCCACTACAGTTACAATTTAAATAATTGGTAATTAGAATACAGTTACATTCAAAAAGTATTTTGATTACTGAA
The DNA here is from genome assembly GCF_019703515.2 of Myxocyprinus asiaticus. Lineage (NCBI taxonomy): Eukaryota > Metazoa > Chordata > Actinopteri > Cypriniformes > Catostomidae > Myxocyprinus > Myxocyprinus asiaticus. The sequence continues at coordinate 36,795,580 of NC_059356.1, read as the reverse complement.
GAGATTACTTTGCATTTTATTGTCATTTGTTTCATTTAATATTTAGTCCTTTCAGATGGAAAACATTTATACATATAAATGATGCGATCCAAAGTGCATTTGAACAGCAGTGAAACACTTTCTTATGATGTGTTACATTCATACGAGCAGACAGAGAAGTAAGTTTGGAGCAGAAGAAATAGAAATAAACCTTGGGTAAATTGTCAGCTTTATGCTAAGCTAAAATTCTATTTCTAGACATTTTACATGCACGTTACCAGGCACGATCATATTTTTTAATCAAGAAAATTCACGTTGGATCATAATTAATTTTTTTCTAGTAAGACCTTTGATATTAGGGCAAACATTTTATTCTTGATGATAATTTTTGTATTGTTTTCCTGTAAAAATATCTAAAAATCCTTAAAACAAGATCAGTTAGATCTATCTTGTTTTAGAAACAACACAGCATAAAATATTTAGGTTTTTCAGAGAATGTATTTTTAACATGTGTATTTTGTCTTACTGTACTGGCAGAGCTTTTATAGTCAAAACAAGTGAAAAAAATCTACCAGTGCTGAAGAAGTAATCCAAAGTATTTAGAATACGTTACTGACCTTGAGTAATCTAACGGAATACGTTACAAATGACATTTTACAGCATGTATTCTGTAATCTGTAGTGGAATACATTTCAAAAGTAACCCTCCCAACCCTGTGCGTGCAAGGGCTAAATTGCCCATTTGTTGAGGAGTATGCAACAAATGTTACATAGCATTTATTTATTTATGCACAGTCCCACTGGCAGCCTGGTGTCATTGGAACATTATGTGACCGTGGCAACATTTTTGCAAAACAAAATTATGTGCCTTATTACACATTTGTCTGCAGTTTCCCAGTGAAATGTCCAGCGGGGGCACCAAAAGTGAGTGAATTAGTGTTGTATTCAGTTGAGGTTTTCAAGGTGAATATTAGATGGAGGTTTTAGTGAGTAAAACGTACCTTCCTATGCTAAAAATTTAACCTAAACCTAACAAATAGTGATCTAAAATAAAATGAGAGTTAGACTCAAAACAGACATCCTTACCCTTAAACAACGCCTAAACCTAACCGATAATGTCCAAAAACAAAATGAGAAATGAAAAACACATTTTCTGAAGCAACCACATAATTTTGTGTCACTTCTATGACACTCACGTGTCAGCTTGTGTGATTGACTGGGCTCAAACCATATACTTCAGAGTCCAAAGTCCAACACTCTATCAGGTGACCTACCGCAGAAGCTAATCACATTGGAATAAGTGTGTAAATGTAGGAGAGTCTGTAATACAAGTGTTAAAATGTATAGTTTTTCAAATGAATAAAACACACAGTTGTTGTAACGCCTCTAGTGTTAATTTCACTGAAACTGCGGCGAAACGTAGAACATGTCAGTTTGCAAAAATGTAGTTACAGTAACGTTCATTCTATGAGACTAGGTTGCCCATAGGCAACTAATTTAGGAATGATAAAATCCCATTTAAAACCATTTAAACACAACAAAACAAAAAAACAACATTTTCTATTGTTTAAAATTGTGCTTTTGTTATTTAGGTGCTTTATAGGACATGCATTTAAAAAATATTTTTTAAATAAAATTTTGGTGCCCGCCTTTGAGTGTCACCCCTATGCATTGCAGATGTTGCAAATCCCTTTTTGCGCCTCGGTATGTATGAATGTGTATTTGCATATGTATACCTCTCTTCATATTCTTAGTAATAAATTCAAGCTCTGGTAGGGTGTGTATGCTAACAAGGTTAGCCTCCATCTTCTGACACATTTTGTGGGCGGAGTTCCAGTCCAGGTTTTCTGAGTTCAGCCTATAGCAGCCCACCTGGAAGTTCTGCCAGCCCACATCACACTGGTACCGGCCATCATCCGCCCAGGAGTCTGTTAACAACACAAGCACATACATAAACACACACAGACACACAACAGGCAGAATGTTCAGTTGGATTGAATGTTTTTTTTTTCATTCAATGAAAGTCAGTGGTGACTGAGACTAACATTCTGCATAACAACTCCTTTTCATACAGGTTTGAAACAACATTTGATAAATGATTTGGGCAAACTATCCCTTTAACATGATCTTTGACTGCTTTGATTTAAAAAAAATTATAATAATAATAATTCTGTGTGATTTTTTTGATCCGGAAATCAGGTCTGTCATTCCTTCATACATGTAAACAACCATTTCAATAACATATTCAGTTGCTATTTTCAACATAAAACTTAGTTCTCATTACACAGTGACTTAAGGGAGCAATCATTCTTGCTGACCAATTTCAATGAAATTTAAATTAACCTTATGGTATAATATCCTCATTACTCTGAAAATGATAGGAAATTCAGCAAAACATTTAAAAAGATAAATCCCGAATTTCAAATCATTAAAACACACCTGAATGAAATGAGATGTGATCTAGGACCTTTATAAAACTAAAAAGAGTGCATGCCATTGTGTAGACTGTAAGTCTTTCCCTTAAAGCCTCACTTTCATTCATGTCAAAAACCTAAAATATTGCGCTATGCCAAATAAGGTCTATTGGAGATGTTGCCTCTGTTTTAAACACTTCTCTGCAGTAAGCAAGCCGTTTCATAAAAAATTGGCCATGGCAAAAAGTGGCAATTTTCCACCGTAAATTACACCAAGCCGAAGAAAACTTTCAGGTGAATCAGCATAATCCAAACTAAGAACAGTCTCGGCATGCAAACAACATATCTTGACCCAAATTACATGACTGGGCCAGACAAGGTTTACCTCTGAAATAAACCACATCATATTTAATCATTTTAAAATAGAGCTGTAAACAGCAGAAACATTACTTTCATAAGTGAACCACACACCACTAATGTTCATACACACACTGAGAAACATAACTGTGGTGAAGGGGTCGAGAGTTGCGTTGGGTCGTTTCTTGCAGATGTAGGGCAAAGCCACTGAACAGTCTCGGTTGTGCCAGCGACCCTGAGCATCAGTGCTGATCACTCCACAGTTCTCCTCCTCGTCATAGCTCGGCATATCTACAACACACACACACACTAGATAAAAATACATCCTCCCTCTACTCTTTATGAAATTCTGGTCCCTAGAAATGGCCCCTAAGTAGTAGCAATAGCAATATTAATACTGTTTTAAAGTTTATTTACATCATGCAAATCATAAAACAGACTGAAAAAAAAACAAGTGTTCTTGATGTGAAGCATTAATTTATACTCATGGGCTGTGCCTTAAAGGGATAGTTCAACCAAAAATTAAAATTCTCTCATCATCTACTCACTCTCCTGGCATCCCAGATGTGTTCTCTCTTCAGCAGAACACAAAGATTTTTAAAAGAATATTTAAGATCTGTAGGTCCATACAATGCAAGTGAATGGGTGCCAAAATGTTGACGCTCCAAAATCCACACAAAGGGAGCTTAAAAGTAATCCATATGACTCCAGAGGTTAAATCCATAACTTCTAAAGCAATATGATAGGCGTGGGTGAGAAACAGATCAATATTTAAGTCATTTTTTATCATAAATTGTCCACTCTGCCCAGTAGGGGGCGATATTGACAAAGAATGTGAATTACCAAAAACAGAAGAAAGAGAAAGTTAAAGTGAAGGAAAAGGACTTAAATAGTTATCTGTTTCTCACCCACATCTATCATATTGCTTCAGAAGATATGGATTTAACCAATAGAGTAGTCTGGTGTACTTTTATGTTGCCCTTTTTTTGGAGCTTCAACATTTTGGCACCCATTCACTTGCATTGTATGGTCCTACAGAACTGAGATGTTGTTCTTAAAATCTTTGTTTGTGTTCTGCAGAAGAAAGAAAGCCATACACATCTGGGATGGCATGAAGGTGAGAAAATGTTTTTTGGGTGAACTATCCCTTTAACAAGCACCGCTAATAATAAGTAATTAAAAAAATAGCCAGTAAAATATACTATGAAGCTAGTCGAATATTGTCAAAAGTACTCATTGTGTGTTGTTTGTGCTATGACTGTCAGAGTGGGTGTGGTTTTAGGAGGGTGAGTCTTTAAAGGGTGTGGCCTCACCTGCTTCCCAGTTTAGGTATTTGAGAGGGGCGGAGTCAGCCCACTGCCAGCCACCATTGAGGTCTACATCATTCAAACCCATCCACAGGGTGGAACTGTACCCAGTAAGCAAACCTACAGTACACACACACACAGTTTATAAACACATTCCACAGAGTTTTAAACCAAAATGAGAGCAGCTATTTCTGTATGCTGCCTCTTTTTCAGCATTTCTTTATTCTTTTCCAGAATCTAAATGCCCAAACATCGCAATAATGTAATGAACAGTGTTGGGGAAGCTACTTTGAAACTGTAGTTTGACAAGCTACAAGCTACTTATAATTTTAAATAGTTAAGTTACAGTCAAGCTACTCTTTTGAAAAAGTTACTATCAAAAAGTAGCTAGCTACATTGAAGCTACTTAATGAGGAATTTTTTTTTAATGATGCTATCAAACCAATAATATTAATAACAAAATTTACTCTAATGACATTTATTAATTAATGCATTAATTAAATACATTTAATGTGTTTAATTACATATATTAAATGTATTTAATACATTTAATGAATAGTAACATTAATACATGGCCATAAAATAAAATACAACAGTATAAAATAAAAACAAAAACACCATTAAAAAATATTTTTTATACTATACTTCACACTTTTCAGTCCTGCTGTGGCCAGGTGTAGCTTACTTCCCTAAAGATCAAATTTTTATGACAAACTCTCCTTGGGCTGACATTTTTCGTAACATGCAAGTGCCAGCTTTACAGGTCACATACAGAGGTTGTTCTACAAATATTTGTTCGCTTTGTTCAGTTCCAAAAAAAGTGGACGGTTGCTCATCCTAGATTGTTGCATAATAATACACGCCATAAATGATTTCTTTTACCAATCATTTTATTTATTTTACATGAAAATAATAGTTAATTAAATGCTAAGAAAGGGAGAAATCAAATAGTTCTGCATGATAGTAATTATTATAATAATATATACTGTATATTTATAAATATTATAATAATAATTCACTCACTGCTCCCAATAACGCACAGATGATGAGAAGCGAAATAAACATATTTAGAACAGAAACAAAATCCCTCAAAAAGCAATAATAACTTTTTGAATTATTTTATTTAAAATAGTAAAGGTAAATATGCTGTTGTGTGATCTATTAAGAACAAAGTGTCTGAAACATTCTTTGTTTCATAGAAGAACAATATGGTGTACGCCCTGTACGTCTTGTAAAGGTAAACAAACTGTGGTTGCTCCCTTTACATAACCATCAGACAATCTCTTCTTATCCAAGTGAGCTGTAATAAGCTCTCAGTAGATGGCGGTAATTCACTATTTTTGTTGTATCTCTGACATTACAAAAGAAGAAGAGGACATTGCCTGATTCTGATCAGCAGACAGAAATATGCTGCCAGATCGTCAGACGTTTTGCCGGTAAAAGTTTGGCTTCTACGCAATAAGGAAGGCTATTAGTTATAATCTGACCAACATGATGTAGCATTTGGTCACGCTACACCGCTACTTGCTGGAAAAAGTAATTCGCTACTGTCAAGCTACTCTGTTTTAAAAGCAGCTGAGCTACTGTCAAGCTACTGAAAAATTTAGTTAAGTTAGTAGCGTCACTACATGTAGTTAGCTACTCCCCAACACTGGTAATGAATGCAATTGCATGATCATCTGTTACCGTTGATATAGATTTGTTCCTCTAATTTAGTGATGCTGAGCAGGTCTGCTCCCTGCTGCTGGCAACTAGTTCGTGCCTCCCTCCAGGACAGTGTGGCCTGGAAGTTAAACTGGTAACAGTTATCCATCAAAGGGTTTATGTCCCAGAACGTCTCACAGTCAGAACCTTAAAAAAGAGAGGGAGATAGAGGAAGAAATGAAGAAAGATAGATAGAAAGTGAAGGAGGGATAACTAAAACAAAAGATTTCTGAACTGAATTCACTCACTCTTCACTGGGCAGAAGCCCCAGCGTTGGTCCTTTCCGTAATCATGGGTAATGGCACACCAGAAAAAGCCATCCTCCCTGCCCACACTGGTGCAGCTGTGGAACCACTGGCCATCGTACAGGAAGGGAAAGTAACAGGGACTGCCATGAGAGTTGCCTTGGATGGTATAGATTGCTATGTAGAAGCAGAAACAGGGAAACTCTAACTCCTAGAATGCACTGTACTTAGAAAATTCCAATTCTTTGTTGTAGTCTCTCCATCTGTTTCAGTTTTTTGCTGAAATAAGGTTTATGAAGAACAGAACAAGGAAGACACATTTCTTTCGTCATTCCCAGGGAATTCCCAATATTGTTATCTTCATTCCCAGAGAATACCTTTTATGCACTGTAAGTCACTTTGGAAAAAAGTGTCTGCCAAATGAATAAATGCAAATGTACAACAGGAGAGGGAGTGTGTTATCATGAAAAATGTATAAAAGCCTTAAGTGTTCTTAGCTTTTATATAAAGTATGTATACAATAATATGTATGCAAAGTAAATTTGTAAATCAAAGAACACAAACATAATAAAAAAAAATTTTTAAAAAATTCAACAATCCCTTTAGCAAAAAAGTATACTACGACTACTAATAACTCGCTGCTATGCAAATGTTACCTGACTACTGGTGGTACAGGCAGTAAGCAGAATGATACAGTTAACAATAAAAAAAAAAAAAATGCTTTTCACCAAATCAGACACCAGATTTTATAACAGGGCCTAAAATCATCAAAATCGAAATTGCATATTTTCATGTTACCCAAGAAAAATCTGAGATTATGTGTTATAGTTTTAAAACTGTTTTGCTATTGTCATGATGACTTATGGCACTCTTGTCTTGTTTTCTGTCAGCTGTGTATAAAAATTTACATGCATAACCTAACACGTCTTTGTAGTGTAAAGGCAGTTATATAGAAAGAACTAGAAAAGGAAAGCTCAAACCATTGATGTTGCCTTGACAAAGGCTTTAAAGCTTGAAAGGCCTGAACATTTAAAAAAGTTTTAAAAAGATGAAGTTTGAAAAGGCATTGTGTACTTTGAATTCTTTAATGTCTATGCAGTACTAAGACAACACTGGGTTAGATAATAGGTAAACAGCCAGACAGCCAGCCAGAGAGAGGGATGGACAGATAGTAAGACGGATGGATGGATGGACAGACAGACAGAGGGTCAGACAGATAGTAAGACAGACGGACAGACAGCCAGCCAGACAGAGGGACAGACAGATAGTAAGAAGGATGGATGGACGGACAGATGGATAGCCAGACAGAGGGATGGACAGACAGAGGGACAGACAGATAGTAAGACGGAGGGACGGACAGCCAGATAGCCAGACAGAGGGATGGACAGACAGAGAGACAGAAGGACAGACAGAGGGGCAGATAGATAGTAAGATGGACAGATGGACAGACAGACAGACAGATAGATAAATAGATAGATAGATAGATAGATAGATAGACAGACAGACAGACAGACAGACAGAGGGATGGACAGATAGTAAGATGGATGAACAGACAGCCAGACAGAGGGACAGACAGATAATAAGATGGACGGATGGACAGACAGATAGACAGACAGACAGGTAGATAGATGACAGACAGACAGACAGACAGACAGACAGACAGACAGATAGATAGATAGATAGATAGATAGATAGATAGATAGATAGATAGACAAACAGACAGACAGAGGGATGGACAGATAGTAAGATGGATGAACAGACAGCCAGACAGAGGGACAGACAGATAATAAGATGGACGGATGGACAGACAGATGGAAAGACAGACAGATAGACAGACAGACAGGTAGATAGATGACAGACGACAGACAGACAGACAGATAGATAGATAGATAGATAGATAGATAGATAGATAGATAGATAGATAGATAGACAATAAGACAGACAGAGGGATGGACAGATAGTAAGATGGATGAACAGACAGCCAGACAGAGGGACAGACAGATAATAAGATGGATGGATGGACAGACAGACAGAAAGACAGACAGATAGACAGACAGACAGATAGATAGATGACAGACAGACAGATAGACAGATAGATAGATAGATAGATAGATAGGGAAGGGTTGAAGAAAAAATACAGAAAATGAGTGTTTACTGTCAACAGAAGCGGTATAAGTCAATGGTGAAGCAGTCGACTGCAGTGAAATATCAGCTATTTCATAGTCAGTTCATGTCTTAGTGGAAATTCAGTGTCTCTTCCTTAACTCTGCTCTTTCCCTCTTTGCATTTTCACACTTTCTTCCTCTCAGTTACCCCTCTGTAGGAATGCAGCTGTTACTATAGAAACCCCTGGGCATTCTGTCTGACTGTACAGATTAGTTCAGTCAAAACAGAGAGAGTACAGGGGTGTGAAGGAAGTGAGAGAGGCGAGTTAAATTAAGAGAAAAAGAAAAGATAACTAAAAACAGAAGATATGTCAGACTGAGGAAGGGTGAGAAAGAGTGTGTCTTGTGTTACTATTCTACTGCTGCTGCAGTTCAGAGCCGTGGAAAAGTAGGACACTCTCAATAAAAACAGATACACACTTCTCTCTCTCTCTCTGTCTGTCTGTAACTCTCATCATTCTTACATACAAAAACAGCTCAGTGTTAGCTTAAAGTCAGCGGCAAATCTTTGTCAAGAACACTCCAGAACCATTCTGCCACAGCAATGAGACCAGCAAACACAGAGGTGAGAAAAAAGTGGGAGAGGGATGTCTAGCTCTGATCGGCAAATAATAAAGAACAGGGAGGGGAATTGTTTGGAATTTATTTGCTCCAAACCAAAAATACTAAACAATATAATTTTGGTATGTTTGGTAAAAAAAAAAAAAAAATCATGTTTCTTAAAGGAATGTTCCAGGTTCACTAGAGTTAAGCTTAACCAACAGCATCTGTGGCATTATGTTGATTACCAAAAACAAAACAAAAAAAAAACAAAAAAGACTCGCTCCTCATTTATTTATCATTTATTTTTTCCTCATTTATTTAGGCACTTACAACTGAAATTAATGGGGCCAGTCCATAAACAGTAAAACACACTGTTTCAAAAATGTAGCCACAAAACCTAATCATTATACAAGTTAAAGGCGCTATATGTAAGACTGACAACAAGCGTTTGAAATGGGTACTGCAGTCCAAATTCAGACTATTGGAGAGTTGTCTGCCTCGCCCCAGACTTGAAGCTCATGCGGGTTGCCGGAATGAGGACATGCAAATTAGCCAACTCAGCATCCGTTTTAAAGTATTTCTGGGCTTTAAGCTGTCTCCATCTTCCAAAGGCATCTCCAGTATTTATCCTTGTTTTACTACGCCTCTGGTCATGGTGGTTTTTAGACGGATGGCGAGGCTTTTTAGGTCGGGTGGAATCAATCTCTGATCCAGTTCGTTTGCTGGCTTCCATGGCTGCAGCATGCACTGTTGCTTGCCTGCACACTTGTTCAAATCTGGCAACCCGGCAGTGTCGAAATACTATTGGTGAGCGGGCAGTGGGCAGGATCACACAGGCCAAAACATTAACAGAAATTCCCGCCCGGAATGGAAACTTCAAAGTAGAATATACTGGCTGTAGCATTGTTATCAGAGAAGCCAGTATTTCAACTTAGCATGTTTCCTAATTCTCTAATGATATATTATGGTCATTTTATGATTTAGTACAGTAAAAAATATGATATATAGCACCTTTAACATGATTTCAGTTTGATAAAATCACGTACTAACCTTGTACCGGGATTACAGGGTTTGGTTGTCATGACAACAAAGTTGTAAAATTGAATATAACATTACAAATGTAAGTGTAACCACAAATGTAGCATTTTTTTAAATGAGGGACAAGTCTAAATGTTTTTTGTTGTCGAACAGGCTTTTGATCTAATTTAATGTAACATTAGATCACATTAAACTCTAATGATGATGTACGAGATCAGCACTGCAGCTTGTGCCTGATTGAGAAGGGGAAGAATTACACAGCTCACAGTCCAGATGCACTCTAAACTTTCCAAACAGCTTCAAGTGATGTAGATCGCAAAGTATGAGGGAATTATAAAGCAAAATCACAAAATAAGTAAATACAGAAGCACTCTTGTTGTGGAATAAGTGGCTGGAGCTGCCGCTCCGCTGAAGCAAAACTTGCATGTCGAACGTCTTTAAAGAAAACACCCCATCATTACATCTTTAATGCAGTTATATTTATGCATTATAGCTTTATTAAAGTTCAAATAATAAGGAAGCAGGTCATGGAAATAACTACAAACTCTGAAACTGGCGTTTCTCTGTGCGGTCAGCGCCTCTTCTATGAGTTGCACGAATGTCCCGATCTAAGGGGGGGAGATTGAAACTGCACCCGGCTGATACAGTTTCGCGGGGACGCTCATCCCTCAAGTGTGCGCGCTTAATGCAGCTAGATTATAACGTGATGGCTCGTGACTTATGGAATCATAATATATGTGTCACTGTGCATTTCTTATCGTGAAGAAAATTGGCAATACACAGCTTTATTAATAAGAGACAGTTATAAAAAGAAAAATTTTTCCCCTCAGGCTATGCATCTAATTTTTTGAGCAATAATTACGTGCAATACACAGCTTAGTCAATTATATTTATTTAACATATCCTACCTTTTCTGCATTACATTCCCTTGCACTATCTGTATATGACAGATTTGTATTTGTACATAGGTATATATATATATATATATATATATATATATATATATATATATATATATATATATATATATATATATTCTGTCTTATTGTGTATTTCAATATATACTTAGATTTTCTATTAACTTTTTATTTTTATACTATTATTTGTTTTATTATTATTATCTCTGTCTTATTGTTATATTGTTTGTGCACTTGAAGCTTCTGTCACCAAAAATATTCATTGTATGTGTAAGGTAATAAAGCTCATACTGATTCTGAGTTAGTTTTTTTGTGAGTTAAAGATGGATTAAAGTGAACAGAAAGCTGAGAGAGGGTAGTCTTCGCCCCATTATACACTGCAACAAAATACGTTTTTGATTTGTTTGTTTTGGCTTGTTTTCCAATATAAATATCTAAAACGCCTTTAAAACATTGTACATTTACTTTAGCAGCTATACTGCAGAAGAAAAACTGTTATCTGAGAATGTTGAATATAATATAAAAAATGCAAATATTTTGAAATATCTAAAAATCCTTTAAAAAAGATGCATTCATCTGAGAAGCAGCATATAAGATATTTAGACTTGCTTTTAGAGAATAGATCTTGAATATAAATATATTTTGAAAATAAGTGTATTTTTTCACTTGGTTATACTTCTTTACTGCACTTGCAAAAGTACAACCAAGTACACTTAAGATACATTCTCTTAAAGCAAGTCTGAAATCTTATATGTTACTTCTCAAGTAAATGTATCTTGTTTTAATGATTTTTAGACAATTTTAAATGGAAAACAAGACAAAAAAAACACTTATTTTTTACTGAATTAAACTTAATAAAAAGTATTTTTTTTTTTCCCTTTAATTCAGTGAATGTCATTTAGAGGTATTTTTAAAAGATGATTTTGTCCTTTTTATTTTTAGTAAGCACATTTAATATAACCTTTTATTTCGGGCACAAGCTGAATAATCAGTTAAGGGCTAATAATTAATGGTTGTAATAATCGCTCGAATATTCGAATAATCATTCTAATAATTGTTAGATTAGTCGACAATCAAAATAATCGTTAGTTGAAGCCCTAGTCCAGAGCATTAGAAAAAGTTCTCAATCATTGTGAAACCACATACCAGAATTTAAGTATAGTGGGATAATGAATGACTGTGATTTCAGACCTAAATGAGAAACTATGAGATAAACTGTCTGATGAATTCAGACTGAGAGACGACTGGGCCTCAGCAATGTACACAAACACAAGCCAGCCTTTTAATTGCCTTTTTTTCTTTTTTTTCTTTTTTTTTGGTGGGTAGCTAATCAGTACAGATTTAGAGTTGCCCTTGGCAAAAATAAATAAATAAATAAAATAAAATAAAAAACCCCACATGGAGAACATCCTAGTCTAAATATTATTGAGGTCCAGAAGACATATGGACTTGTTTAGACATCCTTTCCTCTGTCCGGACTCCATTTCTTTGCCCTTGTTTCTTTGTTAAATCCCTCCTTTCTCCATATCCTTCCCATTTCCTCTTTCCCTCACCTATGATATATCTATTCTTTAGTACATATTATTAATCTTTTGATTCTCTATTCTCAACACTGATAAAAAAAAAGAAAAAAAAAGCTGAATCTACAATAAAAAAAATCTGTGGTTGCCAACCAAACTGATAAAAAAAAAAAAATAGTTTCAGGCATTTGGCTGCCTGTTTATTTTATTTATTTATTATTATTTAAAGTTCACTACCATATATCATTAAATGATATAATGTTAATATACCAACCTACAATGAATATGTATAGAGTAGACAATATACAAAGTGTCCCTCACAAAATCAAAACAACACCATGGTAACACATGTGATACTAAAATAATACAACAAACATTAACTGAACAACATAAAATGTCACATAAACACCTCAATGTACATAACTGATATAAAAATAAGAAAAAACATATAATTTAATAATCAAATGTAATGAATGATATAATCAAATTATAGTTTTTCACCATAATTTTAACAATCATTTACCATAAAAGTACATGTATGGTAAAACATACTTTTACTTCTAAAAAACATATTTTTACAATATTTTATTGTGAAATTACATGTATTGTCTTGTTAAATAAAATAGAATTGTTCACTACATGGTCAGATAACTTTTACAGTAGCACTTTCACATTCTTTTCCCATTAAAATTACAATCGTAGGATGACTTTTCTTGAGCTATACTCAGTTTATGCTTATGGAAAATTTGAAGCACTGCCCCCAGTGGCTGAATTTGAAAGTGTTTTTGAACGTAAGGGCAAGTTTGCACATGGGTGCCTGCAGGATTACATCTGAGGGTACGCACAATTAAATTCTGGTGACCTTGAGAGAAGCATTTTTTTTTTTTAAGTATCAGTAGTAACTATCATGTAACTATTGGCTAAAGCATTTCTTCCAGTAACCGTTCAGAACAAACGCGTTCTCGTGCTAAAAATGCAAAATGCACCACAACGAACAGAGAAGAACCCAAGTGTTTCGAGATGTGTTTTTATCAGTTGAAGAAGTTCTTTTTAACTTGACACGGCATCTAAAAATGCAGCGCTCCCGTGAGAGATGCTAAAAACTCAGTGAAACGACGCAGTTTTCAAAAGATATCCATCTAGCGAATGTTTACATGGAAACGATCGAAAAACAGTGCGAGCGGACGCAAAAAGATGTTCGGTTATAAGATGTTCACATAATGGCACTAGCTGAGGTTTCTCAAAGTTACTACTTTTGTTTCAGCTGATTGTAGGAAAATTTCCACTTTATCCAGCGTGGTTTGTTCTGTGTTCGTAATTATTCCAATACCGTTTAACTGTGTGAGAAACCATTCCAAATGATTCAGTGAGAGTGTGCTCCAAACGAATTGTATTGAATCACAAATTGATTCAGACTGTTTTGCAAGCCCGTTTGGCCAATTCACTGAAAAGGACCAGCTCAAAAGAATTATTAATTTGACAACAGAAATACGGGACACACTTCATGATTGATGAAATATTCTGAGAGCAGGCTTGGGGAGTAACGGATTACTTGTAATGGTGATAGGTAATCAGGATACAAAAATTAGGTAACTGTAATCCATTACAGTTACATAAAACATTGTAATCAGATTACAGTTACATTTTCCAAAATTTGGATTACTGTCAGGATTACAAGTTTTAATTTCAGACAAAAGAAATTGTGAATTTCCCTGACATAAAGTGATACAGACAGCTGTTTGTTTAGAGTGAGAGATGGTTTAGATACGCATTCCCTTCAGATTCTCTCTCATGACACACGAGTCAGAAGTGCCTCCTACTGTCGCATGCACAAACACCTGTCTCACATCAGCACTCTGCTCTCAAGGCAAACAGCTGCTTCATCGCAATGGCCACAGAAGGACATGCATTATTTTCTTGGAAATTTCAACATTATTCGCTCTTTAATAGAGAAAAGCTAAACAACATTCAAGTTCAGTGGAATTTATGCCTTCTAGCTGTGAAGATACTCTCATTATCCAAGGACTTGAGAATTTGAAGATAATAAGAGCCACACAGAAATCACATTAGCTAGGTTATCTAAAATTAGTTAATATTAAAATGTGTTAAAATGAGTTAGCCTTAGTGCTCAAAGAAATCCGTGGCCCTAATCATTTGGCGGGAGCAGGAATAGCTGCCAATGCTGACACGATTTGTGCATCATTGCTGGTACAGCATTGAAATCCTCTAGTTTGCATGGTTGCAAATGCAAACTGTACTATATTAGTCAGGATGTCCTGTATGTTGTTCCGTTCCATACTGAAGCTGAAAAGAATTACCCCTCCCCCAGGTGAACGGTACTTAAACCTTAATCATTTAAGAAAAAAAAGTTTTGAATACAACAACAATACAAAAATCAACTGAAACAATAACCCTGGATAACCTGCTATGACTTTCTCTCCTTTTTCTCCTCTCATGATTTTGCATCCCTGATCATTATTAACAAATCCAAATTGTACACATAAATACCAAATTAATTGAAAATGTGTTTTAAGTTCTTAGGAAAGAAAGTTCAGTGAAGAATTTATCTGATTTTGATCAATTATTGTTGAGAACAATTCAAATGTATGGGTGAGGAAGACATTCTGGCAAATGTAACATGTTCAACACTTACAGTAATTAGGAAGAAGTAATTGAAAAGACACATCTAAAAACTAGATTTCTTTTCTTTTTGGAATCAAAACTTTCCCCCCCCCTTTTAAATCCTCCTTAAACAGAAACAGAAACATAGAAATCAGCCATAAACTGTTAGCTGATGATGTTTGACTTTGGATCATGAGCAAGCAGAGGAAAGACATTATAACAGCATTTAATTATGACAATAATAACGATGATGATGATGATAACGTGTGATCTACCAATTGAATACAGTCTGAAGTTAATGAATAGTGCAAATTACAATTGCCTATACACACAATAACTGCAAAACATGGTAGAATTACACTTTACAGTGTTTTTGAAACTGAGGTATAACCTGTCAGATTTAGTTTAATGTTAACCAAGACATAATTCAGTGCATCTGTTCTGATTATATTTGCTTTATGAGAAATTCTCTTTTTCTGTAGCAGACAGAGAACTTACCTGATTTCTTTAAAATACTGAGTTGTTCTACATTAACAGCTCATTTTCTGTTTTCTTGGTAGGGTGCAGTGTACATGTTTCTTTTCCTTAGATATAATACAGCCTAATCTTACAGTGAAATTGGAAAGAGTAGATCGACTTTTCTTTCATCAAAATCAGTATACGTTGACTGAAATTTCGAAACTCTGCCCCCAGTGGCCAAAGCAGTAGGTGTTGTAGGGCATATGGGCACATGTGAGCTCCATTTATGTCCAGGAGAGGTCACCAAAAGCTAGTAGTGAAGCAAGTTGTTTTCAGATTTACAGGACATTATACAATGAAGAGAAGAGCATATATTTATAGATTCTATCCCCCAACCCAAACCCGAACATTACCTTAACCATTAGTGGAGTAAAAAAGTAATGTTAGCGGAAAAAGTGACTTACTTTCATATTGCTGTAATTGTATTATGTTACTGATTACGTTACTGTAAGTAATCAGTAATATGTAACGGATTACATAAAAAAAGTAACCCTCCCAACCCTGTCTGAGAGAAAATGTGAGCTCCAGTTCTGACTGAAATGCCCGCTGAGGGGCAGCAAAAGTGAGCTGTAAAGTGAATTGTTTTTGCTGTAAATTATTTTAAAGTGAAGACAAATTCATATTTTATTAACTCTAGACCTAACCCCAAACCCAAAACCAAACCATCAGTGGAGTAAAAATGTATTCTTAGTGGAATAATGGAACCTCTGAATCCAGCTCATCACTGATTATGCAAATGCGACAACTTCCTGGTTTCTCCCACACAACACGCTTCTGGACACGAACCAGGAGAACAAAACACAAATGAACTGATGCAAAAAAGACTGATTGGATATGCTGCTTGTCAGTAACTTGGCATAATGGGGCCAATGTGAAGATACGATACTGGAGCATTTGGAAACAACATACTGACTTCCTGTGTGATCATGTTGCATAAATCTCACATATAATTTCTCTATTCTTTATAACTCTCATAACTCAAAAAAGAAAGAAAGAAAGAAAGAAAGAAAGAGAAAGAAAAATGAATGTGCTAACCTTGGTGAGACTTGGCACAAAGGTCCTGATTATCATCATAGACTCGCCACAGTAACTTTTCAGGGGGTGGTCTTGCAGGTGGGGAGGCGGTGACCGAGACGTTGCCACCGTTGAGGAGTAATTTAGGAGAAGGCAAGTAGGTGTCAAGCATCTCCAAGAACTTGCTGCAGCTCCAGGTCCAGCGGACCCGTGGAGGCTCATAGTCACACCGAAACATGCCCAACGGAGATTTGTCGACCAATGAACTCACGTTGCCCACGGTGATCCCCAGGCAGAGGGAGGAGCCAATGTTGAAGAGCCGTCCTCTGGAGACCCATTTCCAAAGCTGGGCATCACCCGTGCAGGAAGGAAAGAGGTAGAGCATGTGATCTCGTACCCCCAAGCAGCCCAGAGCTCCCTCATGGAAAAACGCAAAAGTGTCTGATCCATCTGTATGTGCTACGGCAGAGAGAGAGACACAGGAAGAGAGAGAACATTTAATAAAGGAATTATTAATAGTAAAGATTACATTACATTTTGAGGAGCCATACAATAGCTTAGTGTGTGGAAATTTAAGTTGTTATTTATAGATGATCTTCCCCTCCCCCGAAGCACTGGAATGGACGACAGAAGTTGTATAGACTACAAAGTTCATATACCCCGAAATCAAACCATGCTGCTGAATTACTGACAAGTGCCATTCCTCATCAGACATTTTTGTATCAATACAACTGTGATCACCTTTCCGTCGCTACTGATAGCACGTTGTGTGAGCAATCTCCAAAATACGGGGTTTGGTCCTATGCAAACCAGCTAGTTATTACGTTCACAAACAATGGTGAGCGTGATTTGGAGGATGCCTTTTTGCTCTAAGATTACATTTTTACTCCATAAAAATAATGGTTATTTTAGGGTTGGGGTTTGGGTTAGGGGGTGGAGCTAATAAAATATGCATTCTTGTAGACTGTATTGCATCATTTACAACTAAAAATATAACTCGCTTCTGAGGCCAGTCTGTGGACATTTCACCCAGACACTGAACCCACATGTGCCGATATGTTCAACAACACTTCTAACTTCAGCCACTGGGGGCAGTGCTTCCAATTTTGGTAAACAGACCGAGCTGAAGTTTCCACCTACTGCCGCAAAATTCACAGTATGACCAGTCTGGTGTTAAACGGAGGAAAGAAAGTCATACAAGTAAATAATTACAGAAATTTAATTTTTCCTTTAACCCACTCCATTTTTTCCTTTAACCCACTTTCAAATGTGGAATAAAGAATGCAATTAATAACCATGGCGATGGTGGTGGTCGTCAAAACCCTATCAAAGTCAAACAAAGACTAGTGCAATTTAGTGCTGATGGTGTTTTGATGGCAAACATAAACATTTACATAGGTTTCTAATGGTTTTACACACCATTAGACTAAACGGCTGATCCTACAGACTCAGTTTTCGATTTCATAAGACAAAACAGTGTATTTGTGTCCCACAACTATTTTCATTGTATATCATTACTGGAGTAGGATAAGCAAACCCCTTTTTCGCCCACTCACATGTTCAGCAAAAAGTATGTCATAGCCAACACAAGCAAAGAACAAATTCTGCACACGCAATCCCACAGTTCCTTTGTTGCTGAATGTTTTTATGTGTGCTATGTGCAGTTATGTGTATAGACTTGCCTTGGTTGCTAAACACTAATTTACTTCAGGAGAAAAGTAACTGTTTAAGGAAAATCTGGAGTATCAGGTTATTGCATTCTGGCTTCCATAACGGGTGATCTACAATGGCATACCATGATTTGCAAATGAAGTGTTTCATACTTTGTCCTTTTACTTTTTATCTGTTTTTTTCTCTTTATGCTTTGGTTTTGGAACACATCATGTCTGACTGCAAAATATAAGTAGTAATTTACGAAAACAAAAAAGAAAAACCCTAAGACAGTGGTGACATTTGGCAATATTCTTCTTTTGTGTGAGCGCACACATTTATCCCAGTTTTATTACAATGGAGAGTACCGGCACCCCTGCAAGGATTAACAGTAAACACATATCGGATTATTACCATGTATGTGTTGTTCAGAGCAGTGGTGGTTATTAAAGGGATAGTTCACCCAAAAATGAAAATTCTCCCATGATTTACTTACCTTTAAGCCATCACAAATGTGTATGACTTTCCTTCTTCAGCAGAACTGAAATGAAAAATTTAATAATCCTATATAGCTCTGTTCCATACAATGCAAGTAACAGGTGCCATCAGTCTGCTGGCTGTTTGATGGCCAAAAAGCATATTTAGGTAGTATAAAAGTAATCCAAATGACTCCAGTTAATCAATTAATGTCTTCTGAAGCAAATCGACACAAGGTTTGTGTAAGAAACAAATTGATAATTAAATCGTTTTTAACTTTAAATCGTTGCTTCCGGCCAGCGCTGGATTGCTGTGTGATATTATCTAACTCTCACGTGACGTTTCTTCCTCTGTTGTATACAAAGCGCGTGCTTCACACTTCTTACATGAATGCACCATTGCGCTTACATCACGCAACGGTAACGTGATGCATCGACTGCTGGCAGGAAGCAATTTTTAAAAGTTAATAAAGTTTTAATTATCGATTTATATTTTATACAAATGTATCGATTTGGTTCAGAAGACATAAATGGATTACATTTATGCTGCCTAAATATGCCTTTTGGACCGTCAAACAACCAGCAGACTGATGGCACCCATTTACTTGCATTGTATAGATAAACAGAGCTGAAATGTGCTTATAAAAATCTTCACTTCAGTTCTGCTGAAGAAGGAAAGTCATACACATCTGGGATGGCTTACAGGTAAGTAAATCATGAGAATTTAGATTTTTGGGTGAACTAACCCTTTAACTGGTTTTGCTTCAGAACCAGATCTTACTTTGGACAGCATGTGATGACCCAACACAGTATCAGAATTGTTTATTCAAAATAAAACAAAAATGTCCTTAAAGCAAACATTTAAATAAACGTTTAAAATGACATTGTTAGAGGATGTAACCTCTCACGCAACCTATCCATGTCGACATCTGCCTAATTTGCCAGATCTCTTACCAAGTGACAGATGAATTTGCGCTAAAAAATCATAAAGTCTAAATTGACACACAGCCTTTGACGCCAGCAAAAAAAATATGGAAAGCATTTACTCCTGCTTTTTAAAAGTTGATAAGCCTATTTATTGTGCTATTTTAACTGTGCACAATTATATGGTTTGTTGTATTTTACTGTTCGATTTTAGAATATTGTTTCCCCTGCTGTTGAGGCCCGTTAAGACCAGACCTGCAACACATTTTTGAAGAGAAGAGAACCAACCCAGACTCCCCAAAAAGCCAGTCTTGTTAATTTTTATAGCTTTATTCTGCTCTTCTTTTTCTTAATCTCTCTCTTTCTCATGCATACTCTCATTCATGCAGGGTAGAATGCAAGGTTATGACCACAAAATTCAGAGTGAAATAGAATCAGAGCAAGGCAGAGAAAGAAAGAGAGAGCCTGGAGAGAAACCCAAGAGAAACACAGCTGTGTTTCCAAGCAGGGGGAGAAAGTGGGACATGGGGTTGGATTTTCAAAAAGCAAACAGGATCTTCTTCATTGAACTTTAAAAACAAAAGACTGCCAGAGAGGTTGACGGAGACACTTAGATGCTCTGAGAACATCATCTGCATGGTATAGTGCTTAAATATCACTGAACTCAAAATTGCTCAAGCAATGTTCAAATACATCACAATTAAGCATTGCTTTAGAAAATGTTTGGAACTGTTGGAACTGTTGGAACAATGACCATGTTTACATGCACATCATTTACCAATTAACTTCCATATTATTGAATATATATAAATATGCTGTATGTATTTATGTCTATGATACACACATTAAATGCACATTTTATAGGAGAACAAATTTGATAATTTGATGTTGCCCTTGGCTACAGAACACTTATGTAAAAATCCTGCAAAATGTGTAATAACAAGAGCTGAAAAAGTGAAGAAATCAAACTAGGACAACTCTTTCCATGAGGCTAAGATCCCATGTAATGGCATGAAATACTTTATAAACCAGGATTAAACTGGGATTCTGTCTATGCTTTTCTGATTCTCTCTGCCCTCAAAAAAGTAAAAGAGGCATCATGTGACCTGAGCGATCCATGTGATTGGTGGAGGTAAGACCCTGGGGAGATATATTTCAGAAGGAAAGGTGGTACAGAAATGTGTGGTCACATAAACATCAAAGTGTTTTTTTCCCCCAACCACATCTGACAAATAAAGGGCAAAGCATAAATTAGTCATTAGGTATAAGCAAAGACCTTTTCTGAGTATCTTCTAAATGTCTTTATAAAGAATCAGGGCATTAATGAGATTGGCTATGAACTTCTAAATAAAAAGTACATTTTAATGATGATGTTTCATAGTAATAAGACAATAAATATATAAATAATTAAATAAATAAATAAATAGGGGTTATACTGAGCTCTATAATTACCAAATTAATAAATAAATAAAGCAAAAATACAAGAAATATGTTATACATATGTAATAACACATTTATTACATGTACTAATACCTTCTGTCTATGCTTATCTGATGAAGTCTAAGCAGTAGGTATATTTATCATTTGATTGGGTCATGTATAGAGCCAACAACTGCTAACCTTTTACTGAGCCTTCACAGAGACTGCTCTGTAAAAGAGTTGGTTATCTCAGAGCATGGCGCTCAGTTTCAGCCAGAGGTGTGTCTTTGTAAGGTGATCCAAGACCAAAGTGTTCAAGTCAGGTCAAGCTTATTCTTATTTTTCTCACTGCAGGCCAAGTGAAAGTAATTGTGTTTCTGGGGCTTGACATGGTGTGGTATAGTAGTTAAAATATAAGCCTGATAACCAGAAGGTTGCTGGTTCAATCCCTGCAAGGAGTGTGCCAAGAGATCATCATAATTGTGGGGTATTGCATGGGGTTTTGTCCCTGTAATAAGTGTACTGTAAGATGCTATGGATAAAAATGTCTCCTAAATGACCTCTTACTTCCACAACTATGGTGCTAAGATGTCACACAAAAAAACAAAGAAAAAAAAAAAGAAGAAGATAAACATCATATAAAGGTAGGGCTACTAAACATTCGATCTCTTTCTACCAAAAAACTAATTGTAAATGAAATTATTATGGATCATAGTTTGGATGTGCTCTGTTTGGCTGAAACCTGTCTTAAACCAGACTAATATATTTGTTTAAATAAATCAGCTCCCCCAGGTTATTGTTATAAACATGAGCCCCATCTGGAGGGTCGAGGAGGAGGTGTTGCTACAATTTACAGTGAAGTTTTTGGTGTTACTCAGAGGACAGGATATAAGTTTAAATCTTTTGAACTAATAATGCTTAATATGACACCATCAGATATAAATAAAAAATCTCTGTCATCTTTTGCCCTTGCTACAGTATATAGATCACCCGGGCCTTACTCTGGTTTCCTTGGTGAATTTGCACATTTTCTATCAGATCTAGTAGTTAATGTAGATAGAGCTTTAATTGTTGGTGACTTCAACATTCACATAGATAATGAAAATGATACAATGGGATTAGCATTTATCAATATTCTCAACTATCTTGGACTCAGACAAAATGTGACAGGACCAACTCATTGCCATAATAATACGCTAGATTTAATTCTGTCATATGGATTTGATGTTGATACTATAGAAATTCTACTGCAGAGCAATGACATCTCAGATCATTACCTCGTCTCTTGTTTGTTGCGATCAGCTAATGTCACTCAATCGACACCACGCTATCATTCAAGTAGAACTATTCTTTTGACCACTAAAGATAGCTTCACTAATAATCTTCCAGAATTGTCTCACATACTCAGTAAGCCAAAAAGTCTAGAAGAACTTGATGTAATAACAAAAAGTATAAATACAGTCTTCTCTAGCACTCTTGATAGTATCACCCCCCCCCTTTGATTAAAGAAAATTAAAGAAAAAAGCCTCGCACCGTGGTACAATGATCACACTCATGCTCTCAAGAGAGCAGCTCAGAAAATGGAGTGCAAGTGGAAGAATGCAAAATTAGAGGTATTTTGCGGTGCATGGAAGAATAGTGTCTGTAGCTACAGGCAGGCACTAAAAGCTGTCAGGTCAGCATATTATAGCAAACTCATAGAAAATAACCACAACAGTCCTAGGTGTTTATTCAGTACTGTGGCTAAATTGGTTAGGAATAAAGCCTCAACTGAACCAGATATTCCATTGCAGCACAATAGTAATGACTTGATGAATTTATTTACTGATAAAATTGAAATAATCAGAAATAAAATTGGAACTATGCAATCAACTGTCACAGTACCTCAGAAAACAATGTCTCATAATTTTGCTCATGAGCAACTTCAATCCTTCGCTGTCATAGCCACAACATGTATATTAGATCCAATACCAACTAAGCTCTTAAAAGAGGTATTCCCAGTAATCTCAGAACCTCTTCTTAATATTATTAACTCCTCGCTATCCTTAGGACATGTCCCAAGAAACTTTAAAATGGCAGTCATCAAACCGCTTATTAAGAAGCCACAGCTTGATCCTAGAGAATTGGCTAATTAAAGACCGATTTTAAACCTACCATTTATGTCGAAAATACTAGAAAAGTTAGTGTCCTCCCAACTATGTTCATTTCAACTGGAAAATGGAATATATGAAGAATTTCAGTCAGGATTTAGGCCCATCACAGTACAGAGACTGCACTTTTCAGAGTAACAAATGACTTGCTCTTATCATCTGATCACGGCTGCATTTCTCTTCTAGTGCTTTTAGATCATAGTCTCACACGATAGATCACGACATTCTCTTGAATAGGCTTGTGAATTATGTTGGCATTAGTGGACTTGCATTAGCATGGTTTAGGTCCTATTTAGCAGACCGCTACCACTTTGTATGTGTAAATGAGGAATTGTCAAATCAAACAAAAATTAAGTATGGAGTGCCACAAGGATCAGTTTTAGGACCTCTGCTTTTTCCTTATACATGCTTTCCCTGGGAGATATTATCAGGAATCATGGAATAAGTTTCCACTGTTATGTCGACGATACCCAACTTTACATTTCTTCTAAACTCAATGAAAATTCACAATTCTCCAAATTAGCAGAGTGTATCAATAAAATCAAAGATTGGATGGCCAGAAATTTCCTTCTGCTCAATTCCGGCAAAACAGAGGTACTAATGATTGGACCAAAAACCTCTAAAAAATAAGCATCTAAAATATAATTTGACTCTTGATGGATGTACTGTTACGTCGTCTTCTACAGCAAAGAAATTAGGTGTTATATTTGATACCAATCTGTCCTTTGAAAATCAAATTTCCAATGTTTGTAGAACAAGCATTCTTCCACCTGAGAAATATTGCTAAATTACGACACATGCTCTCTGTTGCTGATACTGAAAAACTAATTCATGCGTTCATGACCTCAAGACTAGATTATTGTAATGCATTACTGGGAGGATGTCCGGCAAGTTCAATAAATAAACTTAAATTGGTTCAAAATGCAGCAAGTGCTGAATAGAACAAATAAATATGATCATATTAGCCCAATTTTATCGTCGTTACATTGGCTACCTGTTAATTTTTGTATTAATTGAAAAATTTTGTTAACTACATACAAAGCTTTGAATTGTCTAGCTCCACAGTACTTAAGTTACCTTCTGACACGTTATATTCTGTCACGTTCATTCCGATCACAAAATTCTGGCTTGTTAATAATTTCAAGAATATCAAAATCCAAAAAACAAGGTAGATCCTTTTCATACTTGGCTCCTAAACTATGGAATAGTCTCCCTAACACTGTTCGGGATGCAGACACACTCACTCAGTTTAAGTCTAGACTAAAGATTCATCTATTTTGCCTGGCATACACCTAATTTATCCTTCAACTCATAATTAGGCTGCTTTAGTTAGGTCTGCCGGAACCAGAAACATCCATCACGATCTATAACTCTGCATAAAATTGAATGGCATCTACGCTAATATTATTCTGTTTGTTTCCATGTCTTTCCATGATTCATATCCCGAGGTTACCAGAGCCGGCCAGATCCAGCTCCGTTCCTGCTTGGTGTCGGACTCCACTGCTTCGTGTCGCTGAGAGATGACGACAAACTACAGCCGGTGCCAGCCAGACATCACTTCAGTCGTTTGACTTCAGAGGATGAACTAATGCCAAATCCAACTGTAAGACATAGGATACTTCATATGCCACTGCCTGAACCTTGGACTTAGGATGGACCCACCGAACCTCACCGAAATGACCTGCAGGTTGAACTGCGATGCACCTCATTAATATCTGCCTGCATCAACTTTGTCTATTAATGTACTGCACTCTTGAAATGGAATACATAGACTATAATTTAATTGCCAACAAAATCCTTCATCAGCCAACTAACAAAGGGCAATGCATCTATGTGAACTTCTGCAGTTAATCCAGGATGGACTTCAAAGATATTTTTTTTTTTTTAAACACTGGACCTTAACACTTACTTAATTTACAAATTTAAAACCATGACTTGCACTGCACACAAATAACTAATATTGGCATTATATTAATTTAGCCAGAGGGGAACTGGCCCCCACAGTGAGCCTGGTTTCTCCCAAGGTTATTTTTTTCCATTTACCAACATCTTATGGAGTTTTGTGTTCCTTGAAACAGCTTGCTCACAGGGGTTCTAAATTCAATTATTATTTAATGATTTAATTTCTATACACAATTTACAATCATATTTAATCAAACAACACAATGATCACTCTAAGACTTTATAGATATTACAGTTTCAGTTTTCATTTTTAGCTTGTGCTAAATAATACAGCTAAATGTTTCTTCTTAAAGATGTTGGTCAAATGTATATACGCAACTGCTACTCTGTACAAATAAAGACCTTTTTTAACCTGAAGTCATTGAGCTCAAAATAATGGTACAATATTTCTCTGAAATATCGCTTTTATCTCTTTCTCAGGTTCAACGCCTTCCGTGGGAAAATCCTCCATTGTAACATAGCTGTAAACTGTTTTATTATAGATTTAGTTCTGCTGTACACTTTCTTAGCTCACTTTTATAACCGTGTTAAAAAAAAGAGAACTAAAAAAATTAAACAAGCTTCTTGTGTAATTATTGCTTTTATATTTGTTGTCATATTACGCATTCATAGCATATCATATTCATAAATCTAAAAGGGTCTCTGCTCTTTATTCATAGCCCATTAGCTCTGTTAGACTTGCTGATACCTGCTGCATTTCCAATGATGGTTGTTTACACCGAACTTCAGAGATGAGACCCAGCCAAGTTTTGAATTACCTTGAATGTAACATTGTTTACTTGAAATGAAATGTAACAAATGAGACATGGTCAAACGCTTAATAATTTTAGAGTATTCAATAAAAAAGAGCCTACACACAAGATATGAATGCAAGCTTGCATGCTAATGCTAGCTGTCTTGAGTCCTGACTGCTTTATGTAAACAAAGTACAGAGTGCTAGTGTTGTACAGAGTGCTAGTGTTGTTCAAGATTCAATTTATTGTCATTCAGCATTTACACAGGTGGACAATAGATAAAATATATTATACTAAAGGGCCCAGACAGCAACAGAAAAACCCTTACAAACAGAAGAAACAGCCAGGTAAACTTAAGCATGCCATTAGACAGTACTTTACCTGGCCATCAATCTGTATCACTCCACTCACACGGTATGTAACAATGGGAAAGATATTCTTAATATTCCTAGATTTACCTTAAAAACATGATCAGAATACACTCAGCTGAAAGTTTTTTTTTTCCTGTTTATCCTGGCTAACTATGTAGCCCTTCTTTTCTTACTAAGCGCTCTGATTTCCACTCCTTTGTGTTTCTTCGCCCATTGGCCAGATTATAGCAACTATACAACACGATTGGTTACCATTTGAAAATCAAAACAACTGCTCCGTTTATATAGTATATAAACTTGATAGTTAAACTAAACTTTAAATGGTGTTTAGTAATACTCTTTCTCCCACTTCACTGCCAGATGAACTGTTTTGATCTGTCTCCCCACAATATCACGACGGCGCTTGTTGAGAGTCGCGTCATCATCAGAATAATATCTATTGAGTAGTCTGACAGCTTACAGGAAGAAACTTCTGATCAGTCTGTGGTTTTGGCATGAATGCTCCTTCACACTCATCCAGATGGTAGGGGTATAATCTTGGATGCTGCTGCACAGCCATATGAATTCTTTCAGATCACTGTGGTTTCATAATGATCATTATGAAACTGATACAACTCATTGCAGGGTGGAATGTTCCTGATTAATTGTTTTTCATTCCAGGGTCTAAAGTGGTAAATTGGGCCTGATGCAAGACTTCCCATCTGAAACAGTCAAGTTAGCACATAAACACTGTACAGCACATCACTAAATCAGAGCAGCAGGTTAACTAGGACTTCAGAAGCGGATCGGTTATTGCCTGAGGAGGAATGTCATTACCTTAGCAATTTTGAGTCTTGTCACTGATCGTAGACTGTTTTGCTGATTTTACAGACTCATTTTACAGACTGATTTTTATGAAACAGCTACTCCATACTTTAACATATGGAACTATACTTATGTACATTCTTCAAATCTCTTATGTCTAACTAGAACACCGCTCACTTTTGCCAACATATTAAAAATCATTTGATGCCAATTCTGAATTTGGGTGCAAATCCCATAGAAATAAAACAGACCACCAAAATGGAAAACACATAATAAACAAGCTCTCAGAAGGGGGGACCAGAAGTCCATGAAAGGGTGCGTGAGCTTAGTCATGTGGTGGTATGCAGTTTTCTTGAACCCTGATTCTAAGCTTCCAAAGCAAAACTTTTATTATTATGACAGATGTTTTTTTATTTCTCCTCCCCCTTTTTCATGAGTGGGGAAATAATATGAGAGAGAGACAGAAAGACATGGAGTTGGGGGTAGTGAGGTAACAAGCCAGCTGGGAGACAGGGAGGAGAAAGAAAAGGAGCAAAAGGAAGGGTGCAGAAAGAGGTCAGGGTTATTGTATAGATAATCTTTTGTCTGTAAACACCGAGATTGACCAACAACACACAGGAAATTCCAGCCGCCGTTTGTTTGTCTGCTCCTGTAAATGCACCCTCAACTCAGTCAGTGCTCTGACCTAAGATCCAACTCAAAATGGGTCTAATGTGAGTGTTTACTCACAGGTTTGGATATAAACCCACTAACCTACACTGCTTGTTTAGTATATGGTTGTGGTGAGCAGGGCAGGGCTGAACAGCGTCTGGGCAGAGCGAGGCCAGGAAGATAAGAGGCGAATGACTTTCACCTGCGTGCCACACCGGTCTCGTGTTCCATGGAAAATCTGGGAATTACTGTTAGGCAGATGCTATTTGCACCCCAGTGCAAAAAGTGGCAGATATTATTTGCACCCCAACCCTGGTGCAAATAATGGTAGATACTAATTGCACCCTGGTGCAAATATTTTCAGAAACTATTTTCACCCATATTTAATTACTAACATACAGTATAGGCATCAATGCAGTGTGTTTATTGTGCTTATTAAGAGTCCTACAGACACACTAAATTAACCCCTACCCCTATGCCTAACCTTAACCGTACCTTAGAAAAAATAACCTTGGTTTTACTACAGTAACCATGTTTTTTTTTGTTGTTGTAAATTTACAGTAACCACCAAATTAACCATGGTTGCTATATAAACATATTACTATACTCGACATTCACCGTGACCAAATCACAGCGACAACATTTATATTCATTTTTATCTATTATTTTAAGTAGTATTAAATGAAATATTAAGAGTGGAATCAGGAAATCGGATGGGAAAAAGAGTGGGACAAAATGCATACTCAAAGCACGGTCGCTACGACCACTGGTGGATTTAGGCATGGGCGACATGGGCAGTTGCCCAGGGCGGCATCTTGCGGGGGGGGGGGGGGGGGGATGGGGCGGCACGAGGGGACGTCAACCCCCCCCCCCCACCTGGTCAACAACATTGGGAGCGTTCTCATTTACAATCACCAACCCCTGCACACACATCCCCCACCCCCCAGTCAACAACTTTGGGAGCGTTCTCATTTACAATCACCAACCCCCGCGCTCATCATTTGCTCACACTTATGTCGTTTCAAACTCATATGACTTTCTTTCTTCCGTAGAACACAAATGAAGATATTTTAATGGAGATATGATGTCTGCTCATCCACACAATGCAAGTGAATGGTGATCAAATTTTCAAACTCAAAAAAGCACATAAAGGCAGTACAAAGGTAATTCATAAGACTCCACTGGTTAATTCCATGTCTACTGAAGCGATCCAATCGGTTTTGGGTGAGAACAGACCAAACTATAACTCCTTTATCCACTATAAATCTGGCCATTGCAGGCACATAAGAGTCTTATGGATTAATTTTATGCTGCCTTTCTGTGCTTTTTGGAGCTTGAAATTTTTATCAACATTCACTTGCATTGTGTGGACAAACAGACATATCTCCATTAAAATATCTCTGTGTTCTTCGGAACAAAGAAATTCATGCGAGTTTGAGATGACATGAGGGTGAGTAAATGATGAGAAAATTTTCATTTTGGGGTGAACTATCCCTTTAAATAAAAACTACAAAATATGAATAAGTGAAATAAATGGAAATTTAGAATGTTTAAAATAATTGCACTTTCACAAAAAAAAAAAAAAAAAAAGAAAAAAAGGTTTTCCATAATAAATAATTATGGTTGGTATCAAGGTCTGTGCGCTAGCCTGCCAAGTTAAAGTTGCTCACAGAAACAAAAATAAATGGGGTGAAAGCATCATAATTGCTTCATCTGAATGCAATAATTTCATAATTTAAAATCTGAATTGCCTTAGCTTGCAACTAGGCCTACAGCAAATTTTCCCCTGTCAGGTCCTAGATGACGTGTTTTAACGTGTTCCTAAACGCCTTTCCCCCCTTGTTTAGAAGGACCGTGACAGTCCCTGACACAGAGGTGCAAAAACGTCTCTTCTGTCTCTGCTGGACTGTAGAGAGTAGAGAGAGGCACTAAAATCGACATAAGACCACCGAGACGGAGGACAGCAATCAGCTGCGGCTCATTATTGTGTAACCGGATATTTTGGGCACATCTGCTCGCGGCATGAAGGCAGTGGGAAACCAACAGTGCTTCTGCAACCAAGCATTACGACTGTACTTTTATAAACGACAAAAATGTCCATTCGCACACTAAAAGTTGCGCTATAAAACATAAAAGCAGCGCACTCCCCTCCCCCTGCTCCCTCCTCTCACATCTGGTTCCACTCAGAGTTTGGACTTTCGTGGCATTCCTTCACATCAGTGCAGCCACAGAGCCAACACAACACCACAGCACTCCAAATAAAACCAAACCCTCACATTATTAGTATTATTTTTTTAAATCACAAACTCTTCAATAACCATATGACAACAAAAAAGCGGTGAGATAAAAAGGCCGAAATTGGACAAAGTCATACTGAGGTGTTTCTTCAACTTAGGGCAATTTTGGGCTTCTAGAAAGTCTAGTTAAAACGTTTTTCACACCCTGACTAGTTGATTTCATTTGTCTGCTAACAATGTAGTGTGACATGCATCACAATAGATTTATGTCATTTTTTTCTTCTTCTGAAAGCCATGGAAATTCCCATCACAGTGTCATTTCCAGCACATCTCACATTCTGTATTGTGTTTAATAGAATCGTGTGTTGGAAATGATGATGATGGAAATTATATTTGAATGTTTTTAAAATAAAATGGCAGACTCCTTTGTCTTGCTTGGGCTAATTTAATAGCTAAAATATTATGTATCTTTAATACACATATTTAAATAATACTTCACACATTATGCATAGTTTGGTAAAATTACAGCTTGATTGGAAATGACCCCAATAAAATATTCAGCTCATATTTACCTCGGTTTTCATTTGTTTTCTTCAAACGTCACTTGTTTTATCTTTATCTTATTTTATCTCAAGCATGCTATTTACTGACTCTTTCGACTTGGTTAACAAGTAGCCTATACACTAACTTTTGAAAACTTTTATTAGGGGCAAATTTGTTTGGTGCGGTGGGAATGACGCCAAAACTACGTGGGACAGTCGACATTTTTGAAAAACTGATCAAAATAATTTTCACACCATAAATGAAGGTTTACTTCACTCTTTCTTTAGATTATCAAACTTTTAAAAAATGAAATAATAATTTGTAATTTTATAGTGGATTTTAATAGTTTAATAGTATAACTCTGGGTCTACGGTGAAAACAGTAAAACTATGGGCTACTTAAAACACATTTGAAAAATATCAACATAAACGATGAAGGCTTGGTAAAACGTTTCCCTTTTTAAGTCTCTTTTAATATGCCTTCATTAAATAATAATAATAATAATAAAACATCTATTTATATTAAAAACAACCCCTGGAACGTGAAATTGCCCAAGTTGAAGAAGACACCCAATGAACAAAGTCATAATGAACCGTTACAAATGTTTCCTACCCGAGTGCGCGGTGCTCCACTCCAGACTTAACACCAAAAATAAATATAAAGTGCATCTGCAAGCAGTTATATACGCGCGTCTCCAGTTGCCCTCCCGGTGCCCGTTGCCGTGTTGATGCATGCCCGCGGAAAGGTGAAACGGAGAGAACCACGGCTGATTTGTCCCCTTCTTGTTGAAAGAGAAAACAGGAATGGCAAGGAGAGACGGATTTCAGGCTGTGTGTTGCTGTGTGCGTGGACTGTGATGAGCTCAGAGTGAATGAACGGCGTGATGTTCACTTTCACCGCACACGCGCACACTCCGTCCCGTGCAAGTGAAGGAAGGCGGAGAAATCAGTCTGAATGACTACCGACAACCGGGATAAGAGTGGAAGAGAATATACCAGAAGTTAGAAACTCTTGGCTCTGAGGAAAACGGATCAATGCATCACTCATTGTTTCATTTATATTTGCTCTTAAGCGCTAATGACTCACATTCAACACACTTTTACTTGAGGGAAGAAAAGGTGCACCTGGAAGTCTACTCTTAATGTTTGTTAATGTTGAAGTTATAATGAATTAGTCTATAAACCATTTATTCACTAATTTCTATTAATATTCCATAATTTCTCCAGTAGTTCGGATTTCTAGCGTCATTCAGAATAATCTGATTTTGCAATTACAGGAACAGAAAAGTGACAATAAATGTAAGTGTACAAAAAGCTTCTAACGTTGTTAGAATGAGGCATGAGGCTGGTCGATCTGATCTATAAAGGTTTGATCTCACTGTGAATTCACCTACAGTAGGTCAAATGTTCTTCAGCTAAATTCGGTCTGTGCTTACTGAAATTCGGACCACTGCCCCCAGTGGCCGAAGCAGGAAGTGTTTTTGAACGTATGGGCAGGTGTGAGCTCCAGTTTTTGATTAAATTGTTCATAGAAGGTGCCAAACGAGTTATTTAGTGAGGTGTTTTTAGCTGTAAATTATGTACTACAGTGAAAAAGATGGATATTTTATGAACTCAACCCCAAAATTCACGAAAAATATTTGTACACCATCTATTGACAAGGCTCATTACAGTATCCGGTCAATGCCGATAATCGCACAATGCCCAAATATCGTCCTATAAATGGAGCAGGCCAATCAGTCTATCACATGAGGCATGCAGGCTCATTCAGAGCTTTAATATTTCTTAAACCTCAGGCAAGTGATTCAAACAGGGATGCACATGCCGAATGAAATGCTTCAATTTACTGAGCTATTGGCATTCAAGTTTCCTAATGACTACCAGAATACAATGAATACTACAATCAGGTTGGACAGACTTTTTATGTTAACTCCTTATACATATCTTTTCTATGCCTTTACCTAAGATGTGACAGAAGAATATTGTAATTAACTCAGTTAGCAATGTTCTTCGTACTCCTTGGGCTGTATAGCACTGCATGACAGTGTACTCTGTAATGTATTGATGCATGACATCACCATAGCCATGATAAGTAAATGGGTGGAGTAAATGAGTTAGAATAGTCAAGACATGCCTGGTGTGGTAAAGCAATCATCTACTACAGGCTCAAGCTATTGCTAGCCTGGGTGTTTATCCAAAACAACTCCCAAATGGCAAGTTTATGTCCTGCAGAGACTGAAAGAGTTAACTTTTTTATTTTTATAGTTTGTGATGGGAACAGTCATGTAAATGACATTTATACCACTTAAAGGATAATTTTAACCTCTTGCAGAGAACCAGGGGTGTTGTTCCCATTCATTAGTGAAAGTCGGCAGTTTACCTTCCTACTATGCAGCGTGCACTTGTGCTAAAAGACCTTTCAAAACTGCTTAAGTGGAAATTTAACATGGACCATGACTTTGCCAAAGGTCAGTTTTTGTATTTTAAGGCCTGTCATACAGAATAAATGCAATTATATAGAAAACCACATTAAGCATATTTTAAAATAAGCACCTTTAACTTTAAACCAGACAGGTCTTTGTCAAGACAATTGTTGATTATGGCTTGACAAAGCCTTATCTGAAAGCTTAAACTAAGTTTACAATTTTGACGATTGATGGTTATTCAGACAAGACCAAAGGCCAGCCAGCTAGCTATAGCTAGCTAGCTAGCTAGATCATCAAATTAACCCTAAACATAGAGGAAATTAAAGCAGATTAAAGACCTTTTTTGGGCTTGTTTACATTTGAATTTTTGACAGATGGAGAATTAATGAGCATTATGTTGGCTCATTTGAACATTCCATCAATGTACGTCTATGGGACTTTAAAAAAAATGTTTGATCGTCTGCTGTGCGAAAACTGTAAGTCTAAACACAAAACATAATTTGTAGAATAACAATGTTGGCTTCATCAAACCAACATAAGCTTTTTATGCAAGCTTAATGAAATACACACCAAATTCAAAACATTTCGATAAATTATCATTTGAGATCAAACTGATAAATCAACCAGAGCTGCCAAAACTAAGATCTAAAAATGATGGATCGATTGATATAGCAGAATGAAACCATTTAATACCTTTTAATAATCAAAAATCAAAAAGGCAACATCAACATTTTGGGGGACCAGTATCTGCAACAAATAAACCAGACAACACAAAAGTTTATAACCAACAGTATTTAATGCTCACGCCCAGTTCTGCCCTGTACCCCTGGACTAGCTTTGCCCCTCTAGCCAGTTCTTTCCCACAAAAAGTTAAACAGGATCAGGCAATTAGCCATTTCACCAGACCTAAACATATGAGTGTGTATATTTTTGAATGCATTGGAGTCTTTGTGTTTCTATGCGAGGCAAAACACTTTTAAATCAATTAAAGAACAACCAATCTAACTTAACATTTTTGAACGTTAGATTCTCTCCAACACTTGAGGCCACTGGTTAGTGTCGCTAAAACAATCTAAAATGATACACTTCCTTAAAATGCGCTTTCATAACAGCATAAAGCAACAAAAGAAAAGAAAGAAAAAACACTCAAGTCAAACAGCACCACCTTCTGGCAGGAGCTCAGCTTTGGTCATAAGAATAAGAGGGGTGAGAACGAACAGGACACAAAGACAAATGTCTCCAGAAACAGACAACCTGTCCTTTACATTTGTCATACAGTACAAATATTCGATTCCCAGCACATAAGATTAGCTAACCTAGAGGTCCAGCAATGCTGATACGGCCTCAGCATTTATAATTTAATCTGAAAACATTTCAGAAAGACGTTTCGATTTGATAAAGATTAAAACTGGAGTTAAGTATTGTTGAAATGCACCCACTGACGGTATTGCTTCCAAAAGTTCATGGATCCATTCCGGAGGCAGAAGGAAAAGGGAGAAAGAGGCAGGGATGGAATTCGTTGTCAGCAGGGCGTCTCCAGATTCTTTAGGAATATCGTACACTTGAATGCATCTGAGCGGGCTTGTCCTAGCAAACGAAAACATCTAGGGGCTGCCTTTAACAAATAAAATAAGCTGACCTCGTTATAAATGTGTCTCTATATGTGTGAATGCATGTATTGGTGTTGTGGGGTTCAGGGCATATACCAGTCTGTTCCACCTGTCCGAGCAGTTGCAGTTCTGGCCATTACACTCGCACAGGTAATACACCCTCTTATATTAAACTTTGCTTCCTCTGACCCACTCTAGGGGGTGCGTTCACTCCCCATCCATCCATTCAAAAAAAAAAAAAAAAATCATTAAAAAGAAGCCTCCAGATGCCTGGGAGGGGAAGAAGGGTGGAGGGGGATGCGTCTTGTCTTCATCCCTCTCTGTCCCCTTCCTCCTGCTCCCTTCCTCCTGGCAGGTAGGGGTTGGATTCCCCTTCCAGTGCACTGCAGAAGGGCGGGGCAAATGCCCTACTCCCCCTGCTCCAATCAAAACAAGCGAGGATAGGCGGGGTTCTCAATTTGAGGCGCTGCTGTTGGAGGAGCTGGAGGTGGAGGCGATGGCCATGCTGTTGTTACCAGTGGCGGCCACTGACTTGCGTATGTGTGGGAGGAGGTAGGGATCACTGGCCAGCTGGTGAACGTCGATACGGTCCTCCTTACGGTACACCAGACATCTGCGAATGAAGGCCTAGAACAGACGAGAGAAATTAGAAACCGTTCACTTAATTATTGAATGACAAAGCCATGATATAAAAGGATTCCTTTTTTATAGTTATAAAAAAATAAAAACAGGAAGCACAGTTATATATAAAAAACAAAAAACAAAATGAAGATTAGTGTTCCAGGGACATGAATGAATAGAAGCCAATCTGATTCATTAAGTGACTAGTCATTGTTATGATAAGTCTCCTAGCAACACAGAACCGCACAAATGACATAATCCCACAACCAAAACTCCAAGTTGTTAAAAGCCATGGAAGCACTTAAAACTGTGTGCTTATTACTTTCTTTGAAACTTTTGTCGCCAGGATGACATGTCAGGTGCTCTGACAGATTGCATGTTCTGTTCAATGCTGTTGAAAAGGTTTCGCCCAGAGGATAACTTATTTATTCTTACCTGTAAATGTTAAAAGCATTTACATTTTGTAATACAGCTTATCCAAACAGTTTGTCAGTCACCATTAAGCATAAAACACTTCATATAGCAAAGATGTGCACATACGTGTCAACCAAATGGAACAGAAATAATTTATTAGGGGTTCAAGCCTGAAGGGATAGAAAACCTATGGTTTTTGTTAGGATTTTTTTTTAATTATTATTAAGGGGGCCAAGCAGCAAAGCTGATGGGACCCTATTGTAATTGTACTGATTTTCTTCTTTTTCACGTTTTTTTTCTGCCCTTTTTTTCTGTCTGGGCGTAAGAGACCGTAAATCGTAGAGACACCAAACTTGGCAGGATGATCCCAAATCCCTCTCTGACCCTAGGTGGCGCTATAATAAACACTTAAGTTTTGGCTCATATCTCTGTAACCGTAAGGGCTATTTTGAATTTTTGGAAAAACCTACTTTTCGAACTCCTCCTAGACTGTTAGTATGATCGGCATGCAATTTGGTATACATCATCTACAGACCCTCCTGACAAAAAGTTTTCAAAAGAATTTCAATACATCATCTTTGGAACTATTTATTAAATATACAATTCCTTCGGTTTAATGAGATTTGAGTAATTGATCAATATCTACTCAAATCGCAAACTCCAAATGTAACCAAACTAGAATGTCAACAAAGTTTCGTACAACCCCTAGGGGGCGCTACAACTAAAAAAAAAAAAAAAACGGTCATAACTTTGCAGCCGTTTGAGTTCAAATGCTAATATATTCTTAAAAAATCGATTTGACAAATGAAAAAAAATGGACGCCGCCAGCCAATCAAATTTCAGCACCTTATAACTCTACTGGGAATGGCCGAGGGTTATGGAAATTACTATACACAAGCAGGGTGTCAACTTGAAGCCGCATATCAAATTTTGTGACAATCGGCCACATGGTGGCTGTATAATTAGCCAATTCATGTTTTTGCTCATAACTCCGGAACGTCTAGGCTACAATACAAATTTGTAGCTTCTTTGAATCCACCAGTGCCCCACAATGATATGGTCACTTGAATTTCCATTTCCACAAGAAACTTTTTTTACATTTGATTTATTCGAAAAACCTACTTTTTCTTCGTCCTAGGCCGTTTGCTCAATTCTCACAAAACTTGGTATATATCATCTACAGACCCTAAGAAAAATTTAAAAATTTTGATGCGTTGAATCATTCCAAAGATATAAGTAAATATGTTTTGGGCGTGGCCTGTAATGACTAATTAGCCTGTGAGTGCAGATTTCAAACGTAACAAAATATGTACACGTGGACAAAAGAACACTCTGAGGTAACATAAAATGTTTTGTTCATTTTTTATGCTAGGGAGTGCTATAACTTCAGACAATCCTATTTTTGCAACTGTGCTCAAAGCAGGTGAAATGCCACACAAAAATAGCTATCCACAGCATCTTTCCTGTCAAAATTTGTTTGTTTTGGTCATCTCGCCATATGTGCTTGGCCCCCAACACATAGCCTGCGGCTATATTTATTATTTTTCTGCCCTAAAACTCATTGATCTGACCAAACCTTAAGTCCTACAGATCTGAAACTTTCAGGGATGGTAGTACCACAGCTGACATGGTGGACACACAATTTCGCCCCGATCGGCCACACGGTGGTGCTACAGTGATCAAAACAACATTTTAAAAAAATGCCCATAACCTTTTAACCGTATGTCACACACTCATGTGCCTTGTATCACTGGATTCATTGGCTCACAGCGAACAAAATTGCTCTCTCTGATTTTATTGGTCATTAATTTTTTTTTCTGAATTTGCGATTATTTGTAAAACCTACCTTTTGCAAACTCCCAAAATGAAAAGTTAAAGGAATTTTGAAATTTTGATTTATCGTCAAGCGGTATGCCAAAATGTATTTAGTGGGTGTGGCCCTTTTACTAAAATGGTTATAACTTTTGAATGGATTGAGATATCGCCAAATTTAGTACACTTATATATGGGGCCATTCTGAGGACAAACAAAATTGTACGCCTCTGTCTCTTGGTGGCGCAATATTTAAAAAAATAAAAATGGCAATAACTATGGAACCGTTGGTCCGATCGACTTAAAATTTTGCATGCAGTGTCTTTGTCCAAGTTATCATCAAGGTATATGAGGACAGTCGCATATCTTTAAAAACATGGCCGCCATCGAACAATCAGCTTTCAGCAGCTTTTATATAGGGTTAAATAAGGCTGATCAGAACTAAACTTGGTAGGCCTATTTGTCTCTTGGCCCATGAGGTCCATGCAAAATTTGAAAAAAATTGGCCACCGGGAGGTGATATCGCATTTTACATGCATGTAAATCATTGTCTATACCGCAGTGCTTCACAAAGAAACATGTTATTCATACCATATTCTAGATCTCCTCATTCTGAACAACTTTGCCTCAAGTACCATTGGTGTGAAACAAAACTTTCAATAAATACTTGACATTATTTTGAAAGATTACTTTTTCGAACTAGTCCTAGGCCATTCACCCGATCGGAACCAAACCAGTGAAGAAAGATCCTCTGGAGTCCCAAAATGAAGTTAAATTAATTTTGAAATTTTAAATTTATCGTCAAACAGTACACCAAAACTTTCGTAATGGGTGTGGCCACTCTGACTTAAATGGTTATTACTCTTTAACAGAATCAGATATCATCACCAAATTTGGTACACATATGCACTGAGTCATTCTAAGGACATAAAAAAATTCTGCATCTCCACCTCTTGGTGGCGCTATAATAGTAAAAAACTTTAAAAATGGATCTAACTATGGAACGGTTGGGCCGATCGACTTGTAATTTTGCATGCAGTGTCTGTGTCTAAGGTGCCATCAAGGTCTATGAGGACAGTCGCATACCTTGAAAAACATGGCCGCCATTAAGTCCCAATATTAATAATTATCAAAAAAAGTTATAACTTTTGATTCAATGTCACAAAGCTACACCAAAACGTAAGCAGTGGGCGTGGCCACTTTTACTTAAACAGTTATAACTCTTGAACGGAATGAGATATTTTCACAAAATTTGAGACACTTATATATGGGGTAATTCTGAGGACACATGAAAAAAAAATGCATACCTATGCCTCTTGGTGGTGCTATAACAGTCAGGAATGAAAAAATTCCATATCTGTGTGATACCTCACCTGGTGTCTCAAAATT
The DNA here is from genome assembly GCF_019703515.2 of Myxocyprinus asiaticus. Classification (NCBI taxonomy): domain Eukaryota; kingdom Metazoa; phylum Chordata; class Actinopteri; order Cypriniformes; family Catostomidae; genus Myxocyprinus; species Myxocyprinus asiaticus. Next base: position 36,757,045 of record NC_059356.1, on the reverse strand, counting down.
AAGGCACTTTAACATTGTCATTGATGTAAGACGTTTTGTGATCGGATCACAAAAATCACATTCAAAGGTAGTCAGAAATGCATGCGAGCACATCGCATATGAGGTGTAAACGCTAACCCGTCCTGATGCATCCGCGACAGCAGCGAAATGCCACCCCCCTGTCCTGTCAATCAACCGCTACACTTTAAAAAAAAAAATTATAATAATTTAACTTTGCCAGTTACGAGCGGCTTTAAAAGGAAATAACTGTCCGATTAGAAAATTTGAGAAAGCGGATACATACACAAGAACGAGAATTTGATAGATCTTTTTTGGTGTGTCTGATTTCAACATGCAGTGACAGAGATGAGAAGCACACACATCTGAAGCTCCTTTAATGCAGGTAATCCTCTAATATAACAGATAATTCTGCTTGAAATTTTGCATTTGTTCTTGGATTAAATTTAGGATGCATCTGGGAGAAACAGCGCACCATTGTTTCCCCCCCAATTTATTTGTCTTTTATAACTTTGTTGCACTTTGAAATCATGTAGTAACACAGTAACATAGTGACTGATGTATGTCATCATAAGATCAGAGACCCTCCCTTCGAAATCTGAACACAAGTGGTCACAGGATATGCATTTAAGTGACCAGGTGTAAACAGCGATGCGTCTCGCCTGACCACGAGATCGGATCACATGAGATGCAAATTAATACCAGATGTAAATGAGGTCCTTCATGGGGCAATTCGGGTCTAAAAAAGGAGTTCTGTGAGCCATCTCTTGTTTTTAGGATGCTCTGGGAACACACCATGAAAGAGAGAAAAGACAGAGAGAGCGAACACTACACAAAAATACAAGTTTATGTAGAGATACCTTAGCCTCAGGCGAGACTCCTGGTTTGGGTGGAAACTGCACCTCTGTGGCTTTGAGAATGGTGTTCTCCTGGAGAATGTCCTGCTGGGACTGATTATGACCAAACGGCTGTGTGAAGGGAGAACAAGAATATTTCAATGGACATTGAGTGTACAGAAGAAAGAGAGAATATATCTCAATGGACAGTGAGTGTGCAGCCAGTATTAGAAAATGTGTCCGTGTTTGTCTTTTACCTTCTTCCCATAGAGGCACTGGTAGAAGATGACTCCAACAGACCAAACGTCCACTTTGTTGGAGATCTTGGGTGGCTCTTTTCCAACCACAAAACATTCTGGGGGAAGATACCTAAAGCACAGGAAGGCAAATGCTAAGATGAGTTTTCCATTTTGGACTTCTTTTCCAAAAGAATTCAGACTATACTAGATAACTAACACTAAGGTTAAGTGTGTAATTCCTGCACCACTAGCATCACCAAACGGAATTGCAAAAATTATGACTGCTTTCAAACAGCTTTCCCAAACACTTGCCCAGTCTACCGATGGTCAGATTAGGCAAGTGAATTTATAAATCCACCATGAACTTCAAACATATGCATGTGTGGAAATCAAATCACCAGTATGTCCCTGCCCCCTGTGACGTCAGCTCCATGCCGTCCACCCCGTAGTTGTCGTCGTCCATGATCTTGGACAGTCCGAAGTCTGTGATTTTTATCTCTCCGCATGCGGTGCCATTCACCAGCAGGATATTACCTAGCCAATCAGAGAGGTTAATGCTCAGATGCGTCTACAGTGACTAGTGCATAGAACACCTCAGTATGCTAAGTGAAAGTCAAATACTGTACAACAGCATATAGCCTGAATTAAGCAGTCTCTGGGTACCGGGTTTGAGGTCATAATGGATGATCGGTGGGCGGATCTCATTTAGGTACTTGAGAGCGTTGACAACCTGCATAATGATAGATCGGGCCTCTTTCTCTGACATCAGCTTGTGTTGCTTTAGGTAGAAATCCAGATCGTTCCCCTCACAGTACTCAAGAACAGTGCAGAATCTACACACAATCCCACATGAGAAAAATGTATTATTTATAAATGCACAAGTGCAAATGATGCACAGTTTGGTTTTAAAGTGGTCATAACATACTCTTTTAGAATTTCATAAATTATATCATAATATAACTTTATCATCTTCCCTAAGGTCCACTTATAATGTTAGTAATGTTTTTTTGCACCAGAACAGTCATAATTTAATAATATATAATAATTTTCTACCCTGTCTCTGGCCCTCTGTCTGAAAACACTCGGCTTTAAGCTACATGGCCCTTTAAGACTTCAATGTAAATGCAGACTGTTCTGATTGGCTAACTTCATGCAGCCCCTCAAATACAGACATATTTGAAATGTAATCCGAAGAAAATGAACAAGCTTCACATTGTAAAACTACATTTCAGGGTTTACACAACATACAGCCAACACATTTCATCTTCAATCAAGCACAGCAACTATCAAACCAGGGCTGGGTATTAATACAGATTTCCCCGAGTCAATTAGATTCAGATTCACAAGCTCTTGATTCGATATCGATTCATATGGGTTTATGTCAGTTATAATGTCCCTTTTGCTTACATATAAAGAAATTCTCTCCCAGCTAATGCTGTGAATCATACAGGGGACCTTTTAACTGGGTACATTAGGAAAATATTATTTGTACTAATAATATTTTAGTATTTTTTCATTTTGGTCACATTTTGCCTTCTAAAAATGAACAAATAAATGTATTCAATCAATAAATAAGATAATAAATTGCATATATTATTTTTGTTACATATTTATTTTTAAATCGCATAATTTGTACAAGTATTTACATTGATTTGTTGAATACATGCCAAAACCGATACTCTCTCTACAAAAAAAATACAATTCTGTGAACAGCGCCTTTAAATGAGCGCATGTTAACTAGAGAGGACTCGAATGGCTTTACCTCATCTGTGCGATGTATGATAAGATTTGTTTTTTGTAAGTTGTTTTTGATCAACAACTGACTGTAAAGAACAGAAAGGCTATTAAGAGAGACATTTTTCAATGACAAATGGGTTGGGTGGATCTCATCTTCGGACACACATTACACGGAACAACTTTTACTCTCAATACGCTGTGAAAGGATCTCGCTGCTGAACACAAGACTACACAATTACCGGTGATCAGCCAGTTGCCAAATAAATTCACTAGTCGCATAGCACGAAATTTAGTTGCAAATGCGAGTGATTTCCTCTCATTGTAGTAGAGGGCGCATTGAGTGAAAGATCGCTCTTGGGATTTAAGAATCGATATCGTGACTGTTCAATTGAAGATCGCGATTAATCAGAAAAATATTTTTACCCACTCCTAAATCAAACAGTCATGACATTTGAAACATTTGTGAATGAAACTCTTTACTCAAGAGTCTGGTAGTGTTTAACTGCCTCATCTTTCAATAAGTTCCTTTGCAAAGCTTGAATCACATTGTGACTGGTTCCCAACCAGTCCGTGAAATGAGCCCAAAAACGCATACAACCCACGCTGAAATATTCAGAATACGCAAATGTAATACAGTTCATTGGGATGTTGGGTACTTCAACCGGCTTCAACATGCCAAGCAGAGATGCTGGTCTTCACAGGAGCAAGATCTCACATATTCCGTGTTTTACACACAGAACGGCATTTGTTTCTTACAGCCAGTGGCAGCAGCTGAATGAGACTCGACTAGTTGTTGCACGTTTATGATATTAATTTAATAAGTTAAATATTTTTTGAGGGGCATCAGAAAATGGTTTGAGTTCCAGGGCTGAGAAAGAATGTTATAAGTAACATTGCTAACACTGTTCTACATTACAGAGAAATACTAAACCGTAATACTGAGCTTTTAAAATATAAATTTTACAAGCGCACACAAAGTTTTTGCAGTGATCCTACATAATGATTACAAACCATGGTGTTACAAAGAAAAGACTTAAGAGTAAATTTTTTGTTACACTCTGACACACTGGTGTCAGGAGCACAACCTCTCCCTCAACGTCAGTAAGACAAAGGAGCTTGTGGTGGACTTCAGGAGAAAAGATAGAGAACACAGTCCCATCACCATCAATGGAGCACCAGTGGAGAGAGTCAGCAGCTTCAAGTTCTCACATGGTCCATCCACACTGAAGTCGTTGTGAAGAAGGCTCATCAGCGCCTCTTCTTCCTGAGACGGCTGAGGAAGTTTGGAATGAACCGCCACATCCTCACACGGTTCTACACCTGCACTGTAGAGAGCATCCTGACTGGCTGCATCTCCGCCTGGTACGGCAATAGCACAGCCCACAACTGCAAAGCACTGCAAAGGGTGGTGCAAACTGCCAGACACATCATCGGAGGCGAGCTTCCCTCCCTCCAGGAAATATATACAAGGCGGTGTGTGAAAAAAGCTCGGAGGATCATCAGAGACTCCAGCCACCCGAGCCATGGGCTGTTCTCACTGCTACCATCAGGTAGGCGGTATCGCAGCATCAGGACCCGCACCAGCCGACTTCATGACAGCTTCTTCCCCCAAGCAATCAGATATCTGAACTCTTGATCTCCCACGATCAAAATTCATCAGCACTGCACTTTATTACCCTTACTCTTATATCTCACACTGGACTGTCATAAATTATATTATATTCTCTCTAAACAACTGACTAATCAACAGACAGCCTGAATATCAAGACAGTACAATACTGTACATTCTATATATACTTCATATATTTTTATTTTTTATTTTTATTGAATAATGTGTATCTATATAGTGCGTATTGTATACTGTACAGTGTATGTTATTATTTGTATATTGTTGAGTGTAATTATGTGTATATCAGATGTTTAAATTGTGCTGTGTTAATTTGATGTTATTGTAAATTGGTACCGTTTCATCACTGTCACGACTGCTATGTTGATCGGAACTGCACCCAAGAATTTCACACACCATTGCACTTGTGTATATGGCTGTGTGACAATAAAGTGATTTGATTTGATTGAAATACATTGCCTTCTAAAGCTACTTTCTGTCATTTACCCATCTGCCACAATAATGTAATGCATTTTAATTATCTGAATTATTTTTATAAAATATATTATTTTAAGTATTTAAATATAACTATAATTATTTGATCATTATATATTGTTATTATTGAATTAGTTATTTGAGGGACTCTCAGAAAATATTTGTATGCGATCAATTGCGATTAATTCGATTAATTACTAGCCACATCATGTAATGGGATTAAAAATGTTAATCTATTGACAGCCCTAGTTTCTACTCATTTGTGAAAAATAAAATTCAGCATTGTGTATATAGTCAAAACACACCTTATACAATACCACAATGACACACAGCATTTGCTTTGTAATAATTCAAGAAAGTTTTATTAACTGTTATTTTGTTTTTTGCTGTGAACACATTGTTTTTGCCTTGTCCTCTCACCACATCTTTTGGATGTATCACTGTCAGCTTTTTAATGCCCACTTTTTTTTCCCCCTATTCAAACAAATAATGGAAAATATACCAGTAGGTTATGAATGTACACTAAAATGTTAACCGCTGGGTTTAACGTTAATTAAACTGCGGACATCTCCCGAGATGGTCTGAGATTATTTGCAGCACTCAACAAATAAGACAAAATTCTTTCAAACTCTTTTCGGATCACTGACACAGAGAAAGAAATTCTTCAAATGAGCATTCTGTGAGAAACACTCAACAAAAACGCGTCCTGACGGCATTTCTATAGTTTGTTCTTCAAAATATAAACCGTCACGTATAAAGCGGAATCGTTCAGTACTAATGGGAACAGAATTGCATTTAATATTTAATCAATACGGGACGCAGTTTGTCCCGTATTTTAGTGCCTCACATCCAAACAGCCGAGAATGTTTATTTAGGCACTATATAAGCCTATATTTGCATTTGCATCAGTTTCACATACAATTGTCAATGTGTGGGCTCTGAGTAGCGTTAATCTGCGTTACTCTGCGATCACGACAAACTTAAATCATTCTTAGCACACGTGTATTGCTGAACAATATTTTGTTAGAAAATTCCATGACTTTTCCAAAACATTCAATGTTAACTTGTTTTTTCATGACATTTCCAGGCCTGGAAAACACAATTTCTAAATTTCATGACTTTTCCAGAATTTTCATGACTGTACAAACCCTGGCAGATGTATTTGGTCCTTGTGATGTCACAAGTTCCACAAATTCCAAACGGCCTATTTCTAGAGCCTGGTTTAAATAAATGCTATTTTTCTATTAAGAAGGGTGTTTTCAGTTCTAAAACGTACAGTATGTTTTTATAGTACAAAAATCTCTTATATGTCAAAAGATCAAGGAAAATTTGATTCCTCATGTCATGACCCCTTTAAATCAGAGAAAGCCAAGTCAACAAGATGAGAGCAAGGTTACTCACGAGTCGGTATCCAGGGAGAAGTAGTCATAAAGTTTGACTATTCTGGGATGGTCCAGCTCCTTATGTATCCTATATTCTCGACATGCGTGCCTGTAACAACATCAAAAGAAGTTGAAAAAAAAAATAATAATAAATAAATAAAATATATATATATATATATATAGTTTAGTCAACTTTTCACTAGGAATGGGCACCAGAGTACTTGGAAGTGACAGCAATGATAGGTCATAAAAACAAAATTTGCTTGACTTTCTTCATCAAGCTTCAAAATATTTCACATCTTCATTTTAAACTTTGTGACTGGTTAAAGCGTCATTTGCAGTCGGATTTGTCAGAAATCCCTCATGTATAAAACGGTGTAGATTTCATCCTAAAAGCACAAAAGCTTTAAGATGCAAAAAAAAAACCATACGCATGCCAGAACCTGTGCAAATCCCCTTTATAAATCCCAATTAGTGGAATAAATTTCAACAGCTTATATTTTTATGCCTTTTCAATTACTTACATAAAGTATAGCCTAATATCGGCTACATAACATTACTTCTGTACTTCTGATTCGAGTGCTTAACTCCATACTTTTTTTTATACTAAATGCGAGTTATTCTATGAAAAGTGGAGTTCATAATCAGTTTGATTTCATTACTTGGCCAGTTGGAGTCAGCAATTCACACAAACCAGAAAAGAGTGCGTACGCACAGTCAAGAGCATGCAGGCAGTGCGCACATATTTACGGCAAGTTTATTTTTTTATAAATCCTGATGTGGGAGAAATTGTGTATGCACATTTCAATGCCCATTTTGTGCATACGCAAGGTTTATACATCAGGCCCCTGGTCTATATCGGAGCATTAAAGGTATACATTTGTTCATGTCGTCTTGGACTAACACTGATACTTAGGGGCATTGATGCAGTAGATTCAAATGCAATAGCTTTTATTTACCAATATCATTGTAGAAATTCACTATTCACAGTCAGCCATGACTAATTTAGTCCATGAGTAAAAGTGTCCAAAAACAGGTTGAGATTAAGAGAGTATCATTCAGCAGGTCATGTGATCTCAACCTGTCAGCCCCCATGAGTAGACCCTCTCCATGTAGAATACACCAGCTTTGATAAGGATACTGATATGACTGGAGTGGTCATGATTCAAAATTACAATTCATTTCATTAGCAGCACAACTTCTTAAGGAAAAAAAAAGATTTAAATTTCAGAAGCAAAATGGCATTGGAGAAGATTCATTCCCACATGGTATTTTTCACGTTTCAAAATGTTTTAGTAAAAATATTGTAGGTTAATATTAGGGTTGAGCCAAGGTGGTCGACTAATCGACTAGTTGTCCAACAAGTTGTCGATTAGAGGGGTCAACTTCTAACATTACAATTTTTAGTGGTGGTGGTTTTAATGGGAGACGCAATCCTCAAATGAATTGAAACTTCTAAGAGAGCGTCTTTGCATGATTATAGCTTTCTGTGCTAAACAGTGAATAACAGTCAGTAAAACCCTCTGCAAGAAATGTAGTCTCTTTAATGCTTTAGGTTCAGTCTTTTTTATCTGCAGTTTTTACAGCAAAATGCCACATCAACAATACATTTCAAGATGATCACTGTCAGACATTAAATCCTCTGCTGTGAGTAATGTTCCCATATTTGTGAGGTGTTGTGAGAGATTAAAGTCTTTTGCTATATATGACACTGCTTAAATAAATACAGTACCAGTAAAAATGGTTTAAGCTGCTTGATGTCATGAACTAGTTTTTTTATCCGCAATATTATTTTGCAGTTCTGTGCTTTTATATGTGCAAGAAGGATCACCATGAAGCACTACAGTTACATTGAAGCACGTCACTGTGTTCAGAATGCTTACAAATGGTTTTGTGCCGCTCTGTATTGGATAATACAGATGTTATAGTTATTTAGTCCGTTTATTTGTTTAATATCTGTTAGATACCATGTTGAAGTGCTGTGGTTAGCATCCTTTTATCCCTCTGAAACGCATCTAATTGTGGTCACGTGAACATAAGAGCCTGATTATACATTATTATCTTTAACACAGACTAGTCATTCAAACAACCAACCAACTAGTCGATTGTGAAAATCGGTAGAATTGCACATTCCTAGTTAATAATTCTGCGTATTAGGCCTACTATAGTATGTATCATGTAATCGCTTAATGAAAAACATTTTTTTTTTTTTTTTTTTTACTGCTTTTCAGTTCTTGCTTTATACATTTGACTGTTTTTGGTCAAAATATTCCTCTAATTGAAAAAGAAAGGATCACCCTTTTGAAGCAAACACATCAATAGAGATATACTGAGTATCATAAAGAGTGGAAAATCAAGATCTAATTTTTTGGGCAATACTGCCTGTATCATGCTGAAGGTCAAGCCCAAACCCTCCACCCAGTCCCTTTCAAATTACAGTTAAACACAGAGGTCATAAATCCTCAGTTTGGTTTTAGAAAGAGGAATGCATTCTGGGACACCCATGTGTCTAAGATTGCCATTGTTCAGTAACAAGAAGCTCCTTACTAAACCACATACAAAATACACTGACTAAATAAGGATGGCGATAAATAAGGTGTTTGCATTTGACTCACTTGTGATAGTTTTCTTTCTTCTCATCTCTCCAGTTCTTATTGAGCTGATGAATTTTCACAGCCACATACCTCTGCTCAGTCAAATCAAAGGCCTAAGGAGAAAAGAACAGATATAAAGTCAGACAGACTTTACAGAAACAAAAGCAGCAGCAACTACCAAACTGCAAGTGACAGGCAGATAAATTGGCAGATATTTGCCGAAGTTAAGATAATCTGCTTTGGCCGATAACTGTGGTTGCTTGGCTGATTGTGCCAGTACCAAAATCTACCAACAGTAACCCTCTACGTTGGAGAATTAAACATCACTGGCTAGTAAATTTTTGTTTTTACTCGCCAGACTTTTGACAAAATGTAAGTGTGATGCAACTGAAAACAAAAAAAAGATATAAAAAAACCGAGAAGGGGGCATCATCATATATAGTTGAAGTCAGAAGTTTACATACACCTTAGCCAAATACATTTAAACTCAGTTTTTCACAATTCCTGACATTTAATCGTAGAAAACATTCCCTGTCTTAGGTCAGTTAGGATCACTACTTTATATTAAGAATGTGAAATGTCAGAATAATATAGAGAGAATTATCTAACTTGGGTAAAACGTTTTGGGTAGCCTTCCATAAGTTTCTCACAATAAGGTGCTGGAATGTTGGCCCATTCCTCCAGACAGAATTGGTGTAACCGAGTCAGGTTTGTAGGCCTCCTTGCTCGCACACGCTTTTTCAGTTCTGCCCACAAATTTTCTATCAGATTGAGGTCAGGTCTTTGTGATGGCCACTCCAATACCTTGACTCTGTTGTCCTTAAGCCATTTTGCCACAACTTTGAAGATATGCTTGGGGTCACCGTCCATTTGGAAGACCCATTTGCGACCGAGCTTTAACTTCCTGGCTGATGTACTGAGATGTTGCTTCAATATATCCACATTATTTTCTTTCCTCGTGATTCCATCTATTTTGTGAAGTGCACCAGTCCCTCCTGCAGCAAAGCACCCCCACAACATGATGCTGACACCCCCCTGCTTCACAGTTGGTATGGTGTTCTTCGGCTTGTAAGCCTCACCCTTTTTCCTCTAAACATAACACTGGTCATTATGGCCAAACAGTTCAATTTTTGTTTCATTAGACCAGAGGACATTTCTCCAAAAAGTAAGATCATTATCCCCATGTGCACTTGCAAACTGTAGTCTGGCTTTTTTATGGTGGTTTTGGAGCAGTGGCTTCTTCTTTGCTGAGCAGCCTTTCAGGTTATGTCGATATAGGACTTGTTTAACTGTGGATATAGATACTTGTCTACCTGTTTCCTCCAGCATCTTCACAAGGTCCTTTGATGTTGTTCTGAGATTGATTTGCACTTTTCGCGCCAAACTACGTTCATCTCTAAGAGACAGAATGCGTCTCCTTCCTGAGTGGTATGATGGCTGCATGGCCCCATGGTGTTTATACTTGCATACTATTGTTTGTACAGATGAATGTGGTACCTTCAAGCATTTTGAAATTGCTCCCAAGGATGAACCAGACTTGTGGATCTCCACAATTTTTTTCTGAGGTCTTGGCTGATTCTTTTGATTTTCCCATGATGTCAAGGAAAGAGGCACAGAGTTTAAAAGGTAGGCCTTAAACTACATCCTCAGGTACACCTCCAATTCAGTACACCTCCTATCACAAGCTAATTGTCTAAAGGCTTGACATCATTTTCTGGAATTTGCCAAGCTGTTTAAAAGCAGAGTTAACTTAGTGTATGTAAATTTCTGACACACTGGAATTGTGACAGTCAATTAAAAGAGAAACAATCTGTCTGTAAGCAATTGTTAGAAAAATTACTTGTGTCAAGGACAAAGTAGATGTCCTAAACAACTTGCCAAAACTATAGTTTTGTGGTTAAATTAGTTTTAATGACTTCAACCCAAGTGTATGTAAACTTCTGACTTCAAATGTATATACATTTATATATTAGTGCTGTCAGCGTTAACGCGTGCGATTAATTTAAAATGTTTAATGCGTCAATTCATCTTAATCACGATTAAGGCATTTACCAATTTGACATTCGATTCTGACATTTTATACAGCTCCGTGTGAGTTGTAAACACTGTTAGAGAGAGGGGTCTTTGCGATGTGTTTAGTGGGGGCATTACATTCATATACACACTAAAAACAAACACAAAAGCGAGGCCGTGCCAATAATCAAGTGCTGGAGAAAGAACCTCTTATAAAACTAATGCTGAAGGAACTTCAATGAAGTCCTTCATGCAACTTTTGCAAGTCAGCATTTTATTACATAAGCATGTCAATTCTTTACAAGCCCGCTGTGCAGCTAGTTTTTCTCCCTGTTGAAGTTACGTTCAAATTTCATATAATCTCAACTTTGTACCCATTGCCGCCCCGCTTTTGTAGAGTCAGCTAATGATCACCGGACAGTCTGGATGAATTATCTTTATATTGGAAGTGCCATCGCTAAAAGCAGAACAAGACGCACTTTGTATGGAGTTCAATGCAGCGCTGGAAAAGACAGCCTGCCGACTGATTAATGAGGGTTTAATGCACATTGCAATGAATACTAGTTTTTTTTTAATCAGTCAACATCCCACTTAGACTTTGGGAAATGTTTAATGTTACTCGAATTGGAGCTATTTTAGTGAATTTCTGTCTTTTAACAGTGGAGTTTGGAAAATGAAATTAATAAAGCATTTTAGTTACATACTGTATTGTTATGTTCTAATGTGTTATTCTTTCCAAAGAACAAACAAATGCATTATGACAGGAAATAAGTAGAGTAAAATTTTACTACTTTTAAAATCTGAGATTAATCGTGATTAAAAATTTTAATCTTCTGACAGCCCTAATATATATATATATAGTTCATGTATATTTCACGCAATATAGTATGCAAGATTGTACATTTTATTTTCATTTTTCGCTTTTGACCCTTTTAATTACATTTTAGCACGTGTACAAATTTCACATTCTATCAATTCATATGATGTCATGAATTTGCATTTTTAATGATACAATCTGTTTTCACTGTTTGAAATTTCATACAAATTGAAAGGTTGGAAAAAAGGTTGGAATCTAATGAAAACAGAATTAATAATTAATTATAAAAATAATAAATTTAAATGCTACTACATCAAAACTACAATGTAAAAAAAAATTATTTTACCAAACCCTTGCATAGATTTGTTAAAGATTTGTATTTGTGAAATTCTTTCATATTTAGTGTTTTCTGAAGTTAAAATATTTCATAATGTATGATTGTAATGTTAAATATTCAAGTATTTACACATTACACTTACTACATTACTACATGTTGTTGAATGTTTTTGTATGCACTTGTGCGAATTACATTGAGTTTACATTGATATCTATAACGAGCTTTAAATTGGTACGGTCTCTTTAAAAGAAGTGTTTACGGTTAAGTGAGCGCAGCGCACATTAACGAGAGAAGTTGCACAGTTGTTTTTTCCCTCATCCATGCAATGTATGATTAGAAATAATGTTTCTTTTTATCTTTTTGATCACCAACATACTGTAAATAACAGAAAGGATTTTAAAAGAGACATGAAATGAAAATGGGGTGCCTGGATCTCGTCTTTGGATACAAAATACACGGAACGAAGCAAAAGGAAACTTTGACTTGTATAATGGGTATGACTTTCTTGTACAAATATTTATTGTATACGCTCAAATTCAAATCTACAAGCGCTCGAGTTTTTGCAACATTTTTACCTTCTAACTGAAGTCCAACAGGCTTGTAATTGGTCTGTAGGCTTGCTTTAAAAAAAAGAGAATGTTGAGAATGAACAGTCCGTGGAACAGTTTAACCAAAATCGAGTTGACATCATTAAATACAATGTCAGTGACATTCCAAGGCTCAACTAAAATGAAGACAGCGCGATCACGACACATCCTGACCTACTGCAGCCAATTAAGGTCAATTTCCTTCGGAGCGCACACACACGAGACACAACATACTGTAAAAGACGAGGCTGAATCCAGCTTCCTAATCACTGCCTTCTTGTTCAGTAAAAGGATTGTAGTGCTCAAGTTTTTATTCGCCACTGCACAACTCAAACTCTGGCAAGCAAAATCAGATTTTTTTACTCACCAGTGGCTAATAAAATTCATATCGCATAGCGCGAAATTTAGTCGCATATGCGAGCGATTTACTTGATATGTAAAGGGCTGAACAGCTTTCTTAATTCTTAATGGATGGATAATTTTAATGGATAAAAGATTTTTTACACAATATTTACACAACTCGTAAGTACATTTGAGTATTTATCTCAATTAATTAAATTGCTTTAGCCTATCATACATTTATTGGCATTAAATCGGTCATTGGCCATCCCACTCTCCACTAGTCACTGGAATCGAACATAAAAAAAAAATAAAAAAAATCTAAATCACAGATCTCCTTTCACCTTGTAGACCTCACTGAAGCCTCCTCTACCCAGCAGATGCAAGAGTAGGTAACGATCGTTTAGCGTGGGATGATCTTTAAACCTGAGAGTCGTAAAAACACAATGGTTTAAGTCAGCTGCAGACATGTTCAGTCACTGAAAAACTGTACAATGGCCCTTTAAAAATAAACCCTCATAGGACTTAAACTTAGGAGCTCAGCGTAGCAGAATACTGTGAAGCTAGAGCAGCAGTGTGGGAAAAGAACGTCTTGAGAACATACTGGGAGTTATCTTCATTGTGAATTCTCTTGAGCTCTCGGATGTGAAGATTACGCACACGCTCCAACCGTTCCAACTCCACCTGAATCTCAGCTTCCTCCTGTCAAACAGATACAGCACAAAGACGTTATGACCCGTTTCCATGTCAACAAGAATTATCACACATGCACTTGAATCGGATGACAAGAATACCTTCTTTAGGTGTCCGAGTCTCAGTTTGAAGATTTCTTCTTGTTCGTGGTATTCTGCTAATGATAACCTGTGAGCACAATAATTAAACAATAAACAACACAGATCCAAATAAGGCTAATTCCAAAACAGTAGAATCCAAGCTCACATCTCATTCTCTGCGCCGTTGCTCTTGCTCTTGCGTTTGTTGGGTTCTATGTTAGGGGGAGGAGTCTGACTGGCGTTGGGCGGTTTCTTCTTCAACAGCAGTTTCCTCTGCCTCTCAATGTCCTCTCTCTGACCATTCACTCTCTCCTGTTGTCTACACACAGAAGTATTGGATTAAATTCCGATTACAAGGTTTTAGCATGAAAAACATATGGTTTATACTAGGGCTGGGTATTGATAAAGATTTCCTGATTACGATTCACAAGCTCTCAATTCGATTCCGGTTTAGATATCGATTCATATGGGTTATAATGTCCACTTTGCTTACATATGAAAGAAATTCTCTCTCAGCTAATGCGGCTAATTATACAGATGACCTTCTAACAAAGTACATTATGAAAATATTAAATTACTAATTATATTTTATTAGTTTTTCATCATGTCACATTTAGCTTTTTAAAAATGAACAAATCCATGTATTAAATCGATAAATATAATACTGTATAGCATATATTATATTTTGTTACATGTTTGTTTAATTGTATAATTTGTACTTTTTAAAAAGTATTTAATTTGAACACGTGCTAAAGACCAGTACTGTTTCTTTAAGAAAACCGGCATTTCTGTAAAGAGCAACTGTAAATGCGTGCATTTCACCATGAGATACTCGAATGGTTTTACCTCACCCGTGCTATGCGTGATTAGAATTTTTAAACAACTGACTGTAGAGAACAGAAAGGGTATTAAAAGAGACATTATTCAATGACAAATGGATTGCGAACGATTGAAACCAAACTTTCTCTCAACACGCAGTCACAGGATCTTGCTGTCGAATACTTCACCACTATACTACACAATCACTATTGAGTGAAATCTGAACATTTACCAGGCAGAGGCTAATCATAGACATTTTGCGTCATATAGTGCGAAATTTCTTTGCAAATGCGAGTGATTACCTCTCATTGTAGTAGAGTGTGGTGCATAGAGCAAAAGACTGATCTTGGGATTTAATAATCGATATCGTTCAAATGAAGATCGTTATGCATCGGACAATCAATATTTTTACCAAGTCCTAGTTTATACTCTCCTTTAACACCAAGTCAAAAATATAGTCTTAATCCATCAGAGGATTGGATATTTGGTCAAAGAATAGAACATGTTTACACCACATCACTCAACCTGGTTTTGAGAGGACAGTATGGTGTCCATGTCAGGAGGCTTTCAAAGGTCCATGAATGTGTGTGTGCGTGCATGCGCGTATGAGCACATTCATTCACCGTCATACCTGAACACAATCCTGATTGGCTCTTTCATGGCTACTTCTTTAAGTGAGGTGAAACCTATATTCTGTAAGTGTGTGTGTGTGTGTGTGTAAAACTTCACCAGGCTCTTAAGTTTGTGCATGGGTGTCTAAAGCTGTCTTCAAGTGCACCTAGGAAGCTCGTACCTCCAAGTCAGTCATTCGTTACTACGACACGTCACGCATTCAAGTGGGAAACAAAATATGGATGAAGCCAAACTTAAACGATTATGAAATGAATGCTGGCAAAAGCATTTTTTTCTGTTGTACCGGTGAATAAACATTAGTGAATAAACCTGCATCACTTATAAATGACATATTTGATTTATTAATGCATGGTATTTAACATATTATTAATTTGCTTAAAACAAACCATGAAGGGTGAGTCATTAGTTGACTGTCATATAAAACAAATTAATTTTATTGAAATAAATGACAGAAGTTGAAATAATTTTGGAAAATCATTACTCATCTTTCATGTTTACACACCCCTTCCAACGTCCCAACTCGAAAACTTGTGTATCATCTAGAATACCGAGTTTCCCACTCGTTAATACGAATTTGCGGGGTCATTCGTGTGCTCGGAACTCATAATTACTACATTTCCGACTCCATTTGAAGGGCACATAACATACTTGACTAGGTTCTGAAAGGCGTAGCCGTCTGTCCACTGCTCAGTAAACGATGCTCCGTGTCGCACAGTGGTGAAATGGCCCAGACGCAGCCGGTCCTGCATGCTCTTTTCCCTGCATGCAATTTTCTCCTGCTTGGACTGAAAACATGCCCACAATTAAGGAATTACCAAAAATATGCAACATGCAACAAACCCAATATATCTGCCTACACAAACATGCACCTCTTTTAAAGGTGCACACAGTGGGATTTGTGTTTGTTTTACTTTGAGACATAGATGCAGCATCATGCAAAAACAGAAGTTCTCAATTACCAATGTCTTTATTAAAATGTGCTATTAGCAACCAGCAATGATTAATTACAGGGGATTATTGAGAAGGCATGTACATAATTTTAAGCACATTATTTCCTACCAATTAAAAGTTTAGCAATTGGAAAATAATAATAATTAATACAAAAAACAAATTTTTTTTTTTTTTTTTTTTTAAGTGCACCTCTAGAGCAACCAGCCATATAAACAAACATGGCCATCATCATTATAACAATATAAAATAAACATCTAAACAATTCCAATCTATGCAAGCACTCCACGAACACATTAGCCATTATGTACACACTGTCCACACAAACCTACCTTTTCGATAAGCAGTTTCTTGCTCATGGTCACACATTTGTTGAGACGTTCTTTACATCGTTCCAGCATCTTCTGCTGCTCATCGATCTGTCTGCGCAGGTCACAGTTCACCTACAGTGCACAAACACACATGATTTCATTAACCCCTAGAATGCATATGTAACTTCTGAACATGAAACATGGTATTTAACATGTATTTAATTACATCAGTTTCCATTTACACAAATGGAAACTGAAAAAAAAAAATTCATCAATATTACAAAAATAATACCAGTGTTAAATGCATTGAATACCATAGTAAACACATATGGGTCATATAGGAACGTCATATGCATTCTAGGGGTAGTGATGCAAATTCTCATAATTAAAAAAAAATATTCAACTTAATGTAAAAAGTCACTTCACATGACAGACTTAATTGAGAAATACCTGGAGTGCAGATCAAAATACCACTCAAAATACCATAAAAAAAGTGTCCTAAAAACAAAACGCTGGGACATTTGACCAACATATGCGTTTTAGGCTTAATAGACTCTGTATCATTAAAGGCTGTAAGACTTATAGGATATTATACAGCACCTTGTAAGGCATGTTCACACCAAATCCGTGACAATTTTGCGAGAAGAACTGCTCTGTACAAGTGTGGTGAGAAGAATATCATCTCAGAATGCTATTCTGAGATGCGGGTTGGCGCTGTTTTAGTGGCACGAGGGGGACCTAACCAATATTAGGCAGGTGGTTTTAATGTTGTGGCTGATCGGTGTATATATAAAACACTGAAAGACGTTTAAGTAACAGTTTACGGAATGTGTGCATGTGATTATGCATACCCTGAGCAGATCATCAATTCGTCCCTCTTTCTTCTCCAGATCTGAACTTTTGCTGCTCTCCAGTGCTGCTAACTTCTCCATTGTCAACTCAGACTGATAAAGACCAAATAAAGGTGTTGGTTAGAGAGAGGATTTGAAAGTGTCTGTAGGAGTGAATGTGTTTTTGGTAGGATGTGTTACATTGTCAGAAAATAACTTCAACATAAAGAGGCATTTTTTTTTACAATTTAAAAGGGCACCCCCCCCCAGCCATTTAAAACATAAACTGTGTCTCATCCATGAAAATTCTCAAGATTAAGAATTAATCTTATCCCAAGAATTCAATCAACAACATTTTATGCCATGGTAAGTAGAACTTTGACAGAATATTTAGAACTACAGATGTTATAAAAATAAAAAAACCAACAGAAGAATTCATTGAGGGCATTTTTTGCCCCCCACATTTTGAATTTAGGGGGCATATTTCCCCCCGAGCCCCCCTTCATTTCTGATCCTGGTGTGTTACCTGTGTGGCTCGGTGCTGAGCCGGTGTAGAGACTGGCTTGTGGGAACAGGAGGAGTGGGAGAGGTCTGTGTTTGCTGAGTTAATGGAGGAGGGGCTTCCTTGCTGCACCTGTCCATCAAAAACACATTTCCATCAACACAAACAGTCTAAGGGAGTCACCTACCACTATACAGGGACAACTTCTGATGTATTCAACGAATACAGGATGATATCGATGCATCAATGATTTGATTTAATAGTGAACAATTACTTACATTTCTGTTCCCCTCACAAAGCTATCATATGGTTTCAGAAGACTTGGAATATAGTGCATGACTGGTGCACTACTTTTACGATACTGTAATGGTTAAGGTAAGAGCAAGAAGTATATTTTGTTATTTTTGGTGCATGACAGCCGTGGTCACTATAAACGGTCATTGACTACGTTTACATAGACACCAGAAAGCGGTTTATTGCGAGAAAGCGGGTGACTGCGAGAAAATAGCTTTCCTGTTTACATGCACTGTAAATATATATATCGGCATACTCTTTACTCTCGGTCAGTAAGCAGCTTTCTCCACAGCAATGTGATTTCCCTGCAACACTTGTGTAAATAACAAACATGGGATCCGAGGAAGACTTGGCTATTTTATTCTGTTACTTCACTTTATTTCCAGATATTCCAGAGTTACTGCATTTGCTCCCTACACTTTCTATCATGACCTGCAACAGAATTGCGCTGCAATAGTGGGGTTTCCCCCCTTACGGGATTTCCCCAATACACCAGAGCACATATACGCGAACGTGGGGGACAGTCGATATTTTACATTGGTGTGTATAAATGGATATAGTTTGTGGTTTTCCCACTGTACTACCAGAAATGTTGAATTCTTTGCGCTGTGTTGACATGGTGTTGGGCTCCATCCTATGACGTTTGTTATCCCGGTCTGTTCCACGCACATGCACTCAAACACCCATCAGAACACAGCTTATGCATTTACATGACCACATTAAGCCGTGTTCTCCGAGAGAAACTTAGGTACGTTAAACCGCTTTCTCTTATTCCCTTCAACGGCGTAAGGAAATCAGCGTTCTAGTTAACATGACGTTTTAGAACGCCGCTTTCTGCAAAAACCCTGGAAAAAAACGTTTAAGTGCATGTAAACGTGGTCACTGTATAGAAAAACAAGCAACGTGACTATACTTAAAAACTCCTTTTGTCTTCAATGGAGAAAATAACCACATACAAGTTTGGAATGAAATGAGAATGAGCAAATAAATGACAGAATTGTCATTTTTGGAAGAACTATTCCTTTAAATGGCATTTCAGGTTTTTTTTGTGGTATCAATACTGGTATGGAGGTGAATAGGGTTGGGAATCATAAGGAATTTTACGATTCCGGTTCCTCTTCCTTAATGGTTCCAGTAACAATTACAGTAATTCTCTTAGTACTTTTTTTTTTTTTTTAAGAATTATATAGAAATGAGAAATGCAATTCTGCAGTCTGTTACCAAATAATGAGATTATTTCAGATTTGTACAGAGCAGATATAACAAATCAGAAATACATTTAATACAGTTCTTGTAAAAGGTGTGTGTGCAGATTGAGACATAAATACAATCCAATAATAGATCCTTACTCTATTTTCAAATAAACAAATTTCAACCAACATGAAATGTGATGGCATATTTCATTAATTAATTTATTATTTTATAAAATTCCCCTTATTACAACAAAACTTGTGCATCTTGAATTATACATTGTCATATGAACAACCAGTCAGTAACTGCACTTCTTGATTTAATAGAGACACAGGTCATCATTAAATAAACAGTAACAGTTCCAGAGACAGTTTAGACTGTGTTTTGTAGTCTATTGTTATACTTCAGGCTTGTGCGACTTCAACAGTTCTTATTTAATTTCAAGTTGAACATTCATAACTTGCACATCAGTATAAGATTACTTGTATACTGTATGTTTCATGCAGGAGATTCAAAAGAACCGGCTCATTAGAATGATTATTTTCGGAATCGAACTGTACTGGACGCGCATATGTTTCACGCTGTAAAAAGAGTCAGCTCGAGACTCGTTCAATCGGGAATTAAATACACTGGTAGAACTGTGTGTTTTTATGCTGTAGAGTCAGTAGAGGGCAGCGCTGCTGTAGAGATGCGCCGCTGGAAACACTGTCACACAATTTCAGAACACTGTTCCAGCCACATCGGCGAACAATTGCACGCAGGAGAACCGTTAACAGAACCGAAAGTCACGAAGATCATCCAATTCCGGCATTTTTCTTTTTTAAAGAGTGGAACCGGTCTGAACAAGAACCAGTTCTCGGTTCCCAACCCTAGAGGAGAATAGTCAAATTCCACTGGTTCCAGTATCAACGATTGAAATTTGATATTGTGACAATAAAAACACTATATTGTATCTACCACTGAACAAATGAGGAGAGAAAAAAAATAAAAAATAAAAAATAAAAAAAAGAGATTGATATCATGGCATGGTAGTACAAAAGAGACTCACGGCAGCAGGAGGGTTGGAGAGAGAGTGCTGAGGAGAGGAACGCACCACTGGAGGAATGCCACGTGCTGGACTAGTGCCAGTAACACTACCCCCTGCAAACTACACACAAACACAGCCAGTTAAGAGTTTAGATCAGAGAGAAAATGAGCGTGGAGGTCTGATAAATAAAAAAAGTTAGATTTGGTGTAATGTTAACTCCAGAATGAGAATTAAGTGGCTATTAATAACCAATGAATGAGCATGCACACCAGCCTACCTCGAAATAATCACTAATTTTGTGCCCCCTCCCTCCTCCTTTGCCTGTGAAAAAAATGAGCCACAGTAAAAAACAAAAACAAAAAAACTTAACGTGTTTATTTTACTCTTAAAATGTGCTTGGAATATAAAACCCTGATAACAGATCAACCGCAACTGGTCAGAAATACTTGTCCAACCAGTGCATTCTGCATCCGTCACCATGCAAACAGCGATACCCAAATCAACTCACCCTGGTTGTCAAAAGGGTCTCCTTTCCTTTTACGTGTTCTCTGGTCATTGGATTTCTTCTCCGGGGTCTGAGTAGGAAGAGAGAGTAAAGTGAGACAGACTTTGTAAATTAACAGCTAATTACAAGAATTCATGACATCACCTCTTGCCACAACCCCATTCATTCCAAAAGTTTCTGTTGAAATGATACAGGCTACTAGCTCACACATTGTGAAAGACTGAACAGAAACATCAAGATTAAACAAAACATCTGCATGCATCTCCGTTTTCCAACAGAAGGCTTCCACTAAACATTGTAAACCAAAATTACCTAACTTTCTGTGATGCTTGGAAGTCAGTCAGTGATGTGGGTTTGAAACAACTTGATGGCGAGTAAATGACAATTTTCAATTTTAATGGAAACTATTCCTTTAAACCATACACTTCTTAAATATATCAGTAGGTCAGCTTCTCTCCAGCAAATACAGTGACAACTACAACATTTGAACATCAAACTTAAGAGTCTGACCTCCCTGACTGTCAGTATGAAATATCAGATGACAATTACGTCACTTACTCTCGTCTAGAATCATATAGGATCGACACAGCACAGAAATACTTTGGATTTGTAAATCAGCCCAGGAAGATTCCATCATCGACTTGTTGACTGTTTCACATCACAAGCGGCAATTCTGTACTAACCTCTAGCTCTTTGTCACTGAGAGAGCCCACGCTGCACAGGCTCTGGTTAGATGACTCGTTCTGTCCAGAACCCTGCGAAAGAAAGACAACATATAACTAGATTTGCATTTCCTGAAGGAAGTACCAGTGCTTGCAAGGCAGCAAAAGAATAGCGTTCAAGTTTTAGGCTCTGGTCCTGTGTAAATGAAACGCCACATCCGAGCTGTTTTGCCGTTGTCATGACACTGAGCAGGTTTTTTTTCTGTGAGCTATAAATGAGAACCAACACATTATGTGACAAGATCTTTGCAGCATAAAGGTGGTTGTAGATGGTTAAATAGGTGCAAGAGTGACAAAACTGCGATTCACAAAACTCACGATTCAGTATGCAAATATTGCAATGACACTAATATCATTGTCGGTTATGCTTTGATTGCCTACAATTTTAACAAAGCAAGTAAAAGGGAGATGGCAAAACTTAAATGTTACATTTCTTGAAAAGTATAAAAGGAAACAAAAAAATATATATGTAACAAATATAATGCTCAAATGATCTACAAATTGAAGTTTAAATGGAGTAACATTAAAAGGAATAGTTCACCCAAAAATGAAAATTCTCTCATCATTTACTCACCCTCATAACATCCCAGATGTGTATGACTTTCTTCAGCTGAACACAAATGAAGATTTTTATAAGAATATCTCAGCTCTGTTGGTCCATAAAATGCAAGTGAATGGTGACCAGAACTTTGTAGCTACAAAAATCACATAAAAGATTCCAGTGGTTTAATCCATGCCTTCTGTAGTGATTGAAATGATTTGGGGTAAGCACAGACTAAAATGTAACTACTTTCTCACTGTCCATCTTGCCATTGCAGTCTCCAGGCATGACCATGATTTCAAGCTCGATTACACTTCCTAGTGCTTGATGAATGCACAAAGCGCTAATGTCGCAAGGAAGTTTAATCAACCTAGAAATCATGATCGCCAAGGAGACTGCTGATGTCAAGATTTATAGTGAAAAATGAGTTGTTTTGGTCTGTTCTCACACAAAACAGATTGGATTGCATCAGAAGATATTAATAAAACCAGTGAAGTCATATGGATTACTTCTAAGCTGCCTTTACGTGCTTCTTGGAGCTTCAAAGTTTGTCACCATTCATTTGCATTGTATGGACCTACAGAGCTGATATATTCTCCTAAAAGTCTTAATTTGTGTTCAGCAGAGGAAAGAAAGTCATATACATCTGGGATGGCATGAGGGTGAGTAAATGAGAGAATCTTCATTTTTGGGTGAACTATTTCTTTAAGAGGTTGGGCTGAATTCAAAAGAAAAGAAATTTCAATACAGTGCTGCCTAAAGGTTATATTACTTTTCCATTTCTAAATACATTCCACAGAATTCCAGATTTCCTCCACACTCAGCACAGAAAATGTGAAAAACGCACAGATTCCATGAGGGCTTAACATGACCAACCCGAGTATCGTAAATGAACTTTCTCTCTGATTTTTCTTTCAACAACCGATTCCCTCCCAATTCTGAGTCTAATTCTGGTTCTTCATTGTTAGTTGGCCTACAGGTAAATAAATTATCTGAACTTTTGAACCACTATATGGGTTTCATGTGTGTTATTAATGCACTTTTGGGAACTCAAATACGCTTGCGTAAATAAAGCCTTCTTGTTCTGAGCTAAACTCGCAATGGGAAACTGAGAGAAAGAGTGAAAGATGCTGGTCATTCTGGTCAGGTCAGGCTAAAACCCTCCACAATCCAACAACAAAGTGATAAATGCTCAAGTGCAAGCCCTGAAGAGACAAATGCACACACATTCACATGGCAAAGTTTCCCCATGAACTGAATGCAAATTCAGTCAATAGGTGTC
This sequence comes from Myxocyprinus asiaticus, assembly GCF_019703515.2. Taxonomy (NCBI): domain Eukaryota; kingdom Metazoa; phylum Chordata; class Actinopteri; order Cypriniformes; family Catostomidae; genus Myxocyprinus; species Myxocyprinus asiaticus. The sequence goes on along the minus strand of NC_059356.1, from coordinate 36,733,688 downwards.
AGAAAATCTGAGAGAAATTTCAGAGGCTGTTATTTAAGTCAGTCACACCTCTTCTATTCTTAACTGGCTAGTGTGATAGACCTCTGACAGAGGAGGGAAAGATTTCAGCAAAAATGGTCAATCGGTGGGACATCCCCCTACCAAAATTGAGTTGTTTTGAGCTGACTAGTGGGACACTGCTCTAAACCCAACCTTTTTTTGACTAATGGTACATTTAAATGACACATGAGCTTTTACGGAAAATGACAAAACAAAAAGGTTTATTCAGACAGTTGGCCAAGAGCAATGAGGTCAAAAAGAGGAAAAAATACATTTAGCACACAACTTCAAGCATGAAATCAGACAGGCCCAGGGCCTAGACAAACACACAAGTGTGTGCTGGATTAAATAAAGGAAAGGTTATAGAGCAGCAGACCTACAGATGAAGGATTTCTGATGTGTGTGGGATATGTACAGGAATAAGTGATTATCATAAACAAACAGAGATGGGGGTGATTGGGCAGAAATATTTCAGCACGAGACTGGACAGACCTTGGCAACTCCGACTCCTGTGAAACGGGCCTCCAGCAGCTCCTGCCTGCGAGGATCCAAGCTGTGCAATTCCTCCATCATGGCTGCAAGAGAGAGAGAGAGATGGAGTTTGCATTGCATTATGTAGCCATAGTGATGCTGACGAATTGATAGGACAGTAATGTGTGTGACATGTTGAATCATGTGTCCCCAATGCATGTTTTCGAGACCATTCTGAGATTTCATGACTCAGTCCCTCCCCACCACCACTCATTAGCTCACTCACTCCCACCCAAAGCCATATCCTATTGATCCTCATGATCATGGCAAAATCTCTGGGCACAGACACATTCAAGTCTATGTGCAACCTACTTACAACATGTAATCTACAGTTCATTTAAACAAACAACACTGTTTGTTTCTTGTTTGGCCTGTTCATTTTAACCAGAAAACAAATGCTATCAGTGCAACATCGACAATATAATTTATAATGATCAGTGGAACAGAATGAGGACAAAAGAAACAACAAAAATACCACTTACAATTCAAATACCTAACATGTTCACTTCTTAACTAGCCAGCTAAACTATTAGAACACCACCATGGTATTTTAGTCATTTTATGGTTACATTACATCAATTGCACGTCCAACATGTAGTAAACCACCACTTTCACAAGAAAGCCCAATAATAAGTTACCATTTCACCGTATAATGTCTCAGTTTATATATATACACATTTTAAAGGATTTGATGATGAATTAGCGTGGCTAGTAAGCCAGCATTCTACCTGCATCGTCAGATGTGACTAAAATTGCCTAAAATAATCGCTAACTTTTCAAGAAAGCCAACTGAAATAAATGTAACATAAGCAGAGTCATCAATTATCTAAACACAAGGAATAATGTCTAAATCTCTTTACCCCTGGGTTTTGCTTCCATTGTCTGATGTTCCTTCACAACCCTGCAATTTCCTCTCTTAACCTCCTTAACTCCACATCTGCATTTGTACCTGTGCTATCGGTGTCTTTTCTTCCTCCTGACGTTTTATTTGATCTCTTTTCCTCGACCGTTCACCTCCTGTGGTCTCCCGTCTCGCCCTTCCGTCTCAGCCTGACATCTCTGCGCTAGGCCTCAGCCGAATCCCCGACCCTCGCCTGCGCTCGGTGCCTGCTGTGTCGTTAGGGGACGCCAGTTCTACGTCCTATTGTGGGCCGAGTACGCGAGACCTCATAGGCCTTAACGTGGGGCTTGATCTCCCGAACCCGCCTTTCTCCGCTGGCCTTCTACAATACCTATATTCTACCAGATTTAAGGCATGTGGCACCACGCAGGATACTCACAACAAACGATTCCACCTCCAAAATGATTCAAATCGATTCGAAACTCATGTATCTTAACGCTGTTCCGAGATATTTTGTTTCTCGTTTGTCTTCGCTGCTCCGGGTCAGCACCGAACCGGGATCGAGTCCTGGAATGATAAATCAGCTCTTTAAATTCCGTTTCGCCTAAACATATAGAGAGCTCGATTGATGTAGACGAAATGGATCCTTATTCCAATCAGATCCACGAAATCACAATCGATTAGGTTCGGTTCTAAAAAAAATTGGCAAAGTAAACAATAATCGGTGAATCTCAAATTATCTCGTGAGATTGTGCAAGACTTTTCTACCTTTCGGCCACGCCCATTTCCACTGTCAAACACTTATCAATAAAAGACTTATCTATTTTCAGTGAATTTCTGTTTTAAGCAGTGCAAGCAGCATTATTAAAAAGAGCAAATGTCAACTGTACTATAAGTTTGTACATTGCCTGCTATTGTAAAAGTCCACTTCTAGCCTGTCATTCCCCTTAAGAAGTACTATGGTGGTATCAGATGGTAATACCATACTTTGATATCTAACAGTAACCATATTTATGTACCATGGTATACAGTATGTCCAAAAAAATCATGACATTACCACAATAAATGTGCAACACTCAAGAGTCTCTGTATACTTGCAAAATATGTGGCAGTGAGAGAAAGGTCATAGTCAAGTGACCCCCACTTCACAACTAATAAGTGTTGACACTTAAGTACTTTATCACATATAAGATACAATACTATGACAGCATACTGTCTCTATATGTGAACAGATCCTTACATGCACTTGATCTTTTTCAGCTTTTTGCTTTTGGGATATACACTGTAGATGCATTATGGTACATTTGAACAGAATTTAATTAAAATTACTCAGGTATGTGTCCTAGACATTAAAACATGTCATTACATCACTACAAGTTACTGACGATTGGAAACAGCAAAGATAATACTGAAGGCTGAGTAAAATGCTGTCCTTAAATGATTGTGCTTGTATCAAAAGGATGTATATTGATGACAATACCATTGTAATTTATAGCTAACAGTAACACTAATATTTCTTGATGGGTCCTATTTGTCTAGTAATTGTTGAATGCTAAAGGCAAGTGAAAAGTCAACAGCAATTAAACATCAATTCAAGTTCTTATTGACACCAAAAATAACAAGAATAATTCATTAAACCCTAGTAGTAATCGACAGCCAGTAACTGATGGTTAAAGGAAAAAAAACTAGAGATGTAAAGTGCCCTCAGTTGCCTCTAAACTGATAGGCTGATAGTCAGAGAGACGCTTTGGCATTTAACACCATTGTGTAGTTTATTAATAAGATTAAAATAAAAGTCTTAAAAAACATCACTGAGAGTGATGGACGGCAGGTTGGAGTCCACTGCTGCATCATGGGACCTGAAGTCCTCCATCGACATTTCCCAGCAGATTGCATAAGCGTCAGTGCGTTCAGCATGGTCATCCTTCCATATCATATCATATAGCACTGCAATCCTCTAAGCTGTTGCAACCTGTCCATCATCCTTAAAATGGCTCATCATTCTGGAGTCACATTACGAAAACGTAACATTCTCACGGATCAGCTCAGATGTTCTCGATCTCTCCAACCAAGTAGCCTTGATTCTAAGGGGGTGCAAGGGCTTTGCGATATTGCATTGTACCCAAACTCTGTACATAGTCAGCTGCTTTCCTCTGTTCACCTGTATGCTCCGGTCCACTATGTTCTGTGCCTTCTCCAGGCCAGCACTGGAGAACAGATCATGCAGCTCATCTGGAGGAAGGAATGAAGAATGGAAGATGACAAATGCAAAGACAAAATAAATCAGTCAAAAATCCCAGCAAATAAGGAGTGGGATCTTATTGTATCCATGTTTGGTAATCATTTTGTCATGATTTATTGGGCAACCTTGTTTTATTCACTAACAGAGAGGTTTTTTTTTATGATGTAAGAGTATTTTGCTACATTCAAGTCAGAACGTGCATTTACCTTGAGTGAAAAAGTACACACGTGTTCCATCCCCTCTAACGTAAAAATTTTCAGACAAGCACCTCCCTGATTGAGTAAAGAGCTAGCAATTATATGTGCAAACTCACATTGCAGTCAGACACAGCTAAACCAGCAAGTCAACTATCTCCATGACAGACATGATTTACTGATCCTCTAAATTGTGAGCAAACACACAGACACACACAAATAAATAAAAAAAATAAAAAAAAATCCATAGGTTTTAAATCATGTATAGACTTTCCACAATGACACAACATCTACATTTTGTGAAACTAAGCTTTGCCATGTCGTAGCGGCCATAGTCTCTCAATAAAAGCAGTCCTCCGGGTTTCAGCAATCGTGCTAATCCATAAATAGAGCTCTGCATTCTGAAAGAGAATGAGTTAATGTATTGATGGTGGTCGAAAGACACATCAACATATCCAATATATTGTATGGACAGCAGGTTGGACGATGGACAATAATATAATGGCAATGAATATGTAAAGTATAATGTACAGTCAGATGCTCTGTATTAGGGTTCTGATCATCCTGCGAGTGTTTATTTAAGTGATAATGACCGGCTAACCATACATTACATCACTTATTACATGGCTACTTTACAAATACATGAATAGACATGAAACGCAATTTTATTATGCGAGAAAGAAGTTCATGTCTCTTGCATCACTCTACCACAGGTTTGTCTGGGACAATGGTCAATTATACAGTTTAGCGGATATATATGTACTAAAATATTCCAGAGTGTCATGAAACAAATGGTACTGTTAATTTAACAGCAATTCGGGGACAATAAGTCTGTACCCAAACTGTAATAAGGAATATTCCAACCACTGGAGCAATTCAAGCATGAAGTAACGCCTGTTTTCAGCAGTGGGCAGTAAGCAAAACTCCAATTGTATAGGCAATGCGCAGCTGCTGTGCAGAGAACAAACCAAACTCAGGCTTGCTTGTAGGGGTTGGTGATTTTGATTCATTTCAGTGACTCGAGTCTTTTGAATCCGTTCACCAAAAAGATTTGTTCAGATTCGTTCATTGACCATTTCTTCAAATTACGCATTTGCGCCAGAAGATGCCGCCAAACGTCCACCTTTACGTTTTGAAAAAGTAAACTGCATGGAGTCTTTCACAACTGAAACAAGTCTAATTATCCTTTATTAAAATTTGCATGTCTACATTTCTACTTAGAGACTTCAGCACTTCCGATTTTTAAAGCATCACAAATGTTTCCCCATATATGACAACAAAGCATATCTATCATATTATAAACTGCTGAGCAGGAATTTTTATCAAGCTATACAAAAAAAAAGACAGCGCCAACCTAAAAAATTATTATGAGTGTGGTAATCTATCACTTTTATTCATCTGGCCCCTTTTCTTGTTGAACAAGATTGATGAACTGAACGAACGACATGTAACTCCTCCTCTCGTTCAGCTGGTCAGTAGATCTTCATTCCTGAACGAGATGACAGAGTCATTCATTTCATTCACGAACGAGTTTACCAGTACATTCAGTTCGTTCATGAACAAGACGTTTTATCTCATTCAGACTCAAACGACCGGTTCAGTAAAAGGGCATATTTGTTCAGAGGGTGAAACCAACAAAATGCTCCTTCATAGCCTGCACTCAAATGCTATTGGGTTGTGCTATAGTTAATCTTTACAGGCATGAAAAGCCACCAAAGCAGTCTCGCGATTCAAACTAGAGCTCACTGGCTTCAAAAGGTTGAGACGTCAGTGAATGAGAAAGAGTCAGTGTATGGAGGTGAACGAGAACGATTCGTTCACTTAAAAAAATAAGTTCAAAAAGACACTACTTGCTTGACACTAGCAACAACACAAGAGGACGACGTGTTCTTGCATTCAAACAAAGCTGGACGGAGGGAAAATTCCTAATGCAGGGATCTCGAGACATGTTTTGCTAAGTCTTAAACTCTGTTTAACTTGACACAGTGACATGCGAGACTCCAAAAGTGTCCATCTGTCGCATGTGTACATTGATGAGTCCTTAGACGAACCCTTATAATAAATCTATCTTGGACAGACTGACAAATTCAATGGACCCACTTCACATTTCCTGGTTTGGAATGCAAAAGTAAACTACTGCAGGGTAAACGTCTATTGCAGAGAATGGGAGACCATGGCAAATATTATTTTTGCATTCCCATTTGCGGCAAAAGTAAAAGAAAAAATCGACTATTATGCTTTCACAACTTTCCATAAGAGATAAAAATGAGCATGGTTGATTACGGCTTTCGTATAAGAGAAAGATGCCAAATTTACTGTCACTTCCTCAGCAACTGTACCAGTTATTTTAAATTTACTAGTAAATTTAACTCGTTTTTTAATGCCAGGGTAACAGAATAAAATCATGCAAATACAGGTCAGGAGCTTCAGTTAATATTCACATCAACCATCAGAAAGGGGAAAAAATGTGATCAGTGATTTCGACTGTGGCATGATTGTTGGTGTCAGTCGGGCTGGTTTGAGTATTTCTGTACTCCTGTTTCTGATCTCCTGGGATTTTCTCATAACTCAGATAACCACTCTGTACAACTGTAGTGAGCATAATAGCTTCTCAGAATGCACATGTCGAACCTTGAGGCGGATGGGCTACAACAGCAGAAGACCACGCATACTGTGCGTGTTGATCAGCAATGCAGATAGCCTAAGTAAACTTTGGCCTTAACACTCACTTTTGAGGATGCAGAGCAGAGAGCACGAATATGAGGACAATGACATCCAGGCTCTGGTCTGGCATCGGATACTCTGCAGACACGTCACTCATATCGTGGACGAAGGCGTGACAACGAGACAGGTCATACTCTGGATTAGACTGCCAAAATATAAAACAGAAACCATCATAAATCAACACCCAATATGAATGCGGAATCTGGATTTATTAATTAATAAAGAAGCCATTTGTCTTTTTCTCTCCCTTACTTTGACATGTTCAACAGCTGTGCTGGAGAAATCGCAACAGTAAACAGAGACCTGGGTCACTGTAAAACAGCAAATGAATATGCTATTTCATCTGTGTGAGAGACACAAACACATACCTGACTGACTTGTTGGTTTCAAGATGGGAAAGACTGTATTGCCTACTCCACAGCCTACCTTAAAAAAACAAAAAAAACAAAACAAAAAAACACACACACACACACACAAAGCCAAATGTTGGGGCTTTCTGTCTACAGGGCTTTAATTTATAAAATGCTTTTAATCACATCTTGCATTAAACAACACACCTCTAGGATACGACAGGATGCAGATGCTCCTGGAAATTCTGAATCTATGTTAGACAAGGGAGCATCTCCACCATTTAACAAATGTTTCTGTTCTTGATCTGTGGTTTCCTTCTCTCCAGTGTCCTGTGGAGCCTTCTGTTGAGGGGCCAGCTCAGGAAACTCTGTATAAAGCCAGTGGCGATCCTTGAAGCGGTTCTCATGAATGGTGTAGAAATCGTTCCAGTACTCATTGGCCCTACTGTCAAACTCTTCTGATGGGGAAAAATACAAACAAATACTAGATTTAGCAAAAAAAACCCTGCAAGCCAGAAGGAGGTTAAATGTAGAGCTATGTTGGGTTTTACAGTGAAGATCAACTTATGTTTTACCAATGCATATTAAAACTGCTATAAATCATTGAGATAAAGGTCACTCTATTCTATTTGGTACCAAAATAAATCTTATTTGAAAAATAAAAAAGCCATGATCCTGATGTATTCATACCTTGTTTTTCTGCTGGGAGAGGTTGACTGTTTTCCTGAACTTTTTTTCTGGCGGCAGCCTCCTGCTCTGCTGACCACTCCACACTATCCCTTCAAGAGATGAAAACCAGAAGATTTCAGAGTGAGTGAAAAAACAAGCAAACTGGGGTTCCATGATTCTTCAAGGCATAAAAATCACAAATCTAAACTTCTGTTATGTTCCCAGGTTTTCCATATCCGTGGGAACCATCTTTGCACAAATAAACAGATTAAACCAGCCTAAACTGGTTGGTTGATCTTTGTGGGTTTAAAGGGATAGTTAACCCAAAAATGAAAATTCTCTCATCATTTACTCACACTTATGCCATCTTAGATGTGTATAACTTTCATTCTTCTTTCTTCAAATTAAGATTTTTTTGGAAGAATTTCTCAGCTCCGTAGGTCCATACAATGCAAGTAAATAGTGATCAGAAAACTGAAGCTCCAAAGAGCACATAAAGGCAGCATAAAAGTAATCCATACGACTCCAGTGGTTAATCCTTGTCTTCAGAAAAAATATGATAGGTGTGGGTGAGAAACAGATCAATATTTAAGTCCTTTTTTTTTTTTTAATACGATAAATCTCTACTTTTACTTTCACTTTATTATTTTGTTTTTGGAGATTCGTATTCTTCGTGCATATCACCACCAGGGAGAAGTATTTATAGTAAAAAAGGACATAAATGTTGATCGGTTTCTCACCCACACCTAACATATCGCTTCAGAAGACGTGGATTTAACCACCTGAGTCTTATGGATTACTTTTATGCTGCCTTTATTTCATTTTTGGAGCTTCAAAGTTCTGGCCACCATTCACTTGAACTGAACAGCCAAACAAGTGCAGACATTTTTCTAAAAATCTTCCTTTGTGTTCTGCAGAGGAAAGATAGACACACATCTGGGATGGCATGAGGGTGAGTAAACGATGAGATAATTTTCATTTTTGGGTGAACTATCCCTTTAAGCTGGCCTCCCAGCCTGGCAAAACTGGTGCTCAGGTGGTTTAGCAGTGAGGCCAGCTGGTGCCCAAACCAGCTGAGGTAAGACCTGCTTAGACTGGTTTTAATTGTTTAACATTTTTATTTATTTCCCAGCAAGGGTGTATGAGTCTATTTTGGATCATCACAAACACAGATCTAACTCTTTCTCGAATTGAATACCCGACATGTTGAATTTAGCTTTGAGCTACCTGTCTTCTACTGAGATCAATTCTAATGTTCTGGTCTTAAAGTCCGTAAGAATGAATGACAAACTCATTGCGGTGTACTTGCAGTCTGGGCTGGAGTGTGTGAATGAGAGAAACTGTACATCTATTGCTAACCAGCTGGCCCCCATCTTCACACAGATCTTCAATAGATCACTGGAGCAGTGTGAAGTCCCATGCTGCTTCAAAAGTTCCACTATCATCCCCATCCCAAAGAAACCAAAAATCACAGGACTTAATGACTACAGACCTGTCGCCCTGATGTCTGTGGTCATGAATTCATTTGAGAAACTGGTGTTGGCCCACCTGAAGGACATCACTGGACCCTTTCTAGATCCCCTTCAATTTGCTTATCGAGCAAACAGGTCTGTGGATGATGCAGTCAACATGGGATTGCATCATATCCTGCAACATCTGGACAGACCAGGGACATATGCAAGGATCCTTTTTGTGGACTTCAGTTTGGCTTTCATCACCACCATCATCCCAGCTATTCCTAGACAGGCAGCAGCTTGTGAGACAGGGGAAACTCACTTCCAGCACCTGTACAATCAGCACTGGTGCCCCACAGGGATGTGTGCTCTCCCCACAACTCTTCTCCCTCTACACCAACAACTGCATCGCCAAGGACCCCTCTGTCAAGCTCCTGAAGTTTGCAGACGACACCACTGTCATCGGCCTCATCCGAGATGACAATGAGTCTGCATACAGAAGGGAGGTTGAACAGCTGGCTGTATGGTGCATTCAAAACAACCTTGAGCTGAACACGCTCAAAACGGTGTAAATGATTGTGGACTTTAGGAGGAACCCCCCAACACTGTCCCCCCTAACCATTCTAAACAGCACTGTGGCAGCAGTGGAGTCATTCAGGTTCCTGGGCACTACCATCTCACAGGACCTGAAGTGGGAGACCCACATTGACTCCATTGCGAAAAAGGCCCAGCAGAGGTTGTACTTCCTTCGTCAGCTGAGGACGTTCAACCTGCCACAGGCGCTGCTGATACAGTTTTACTCAGCAATCATTGAGTCTGTCCTCTGCACTTCAATAACTGTCTGGTTTGGTTCAGCTACAAAATCGGATATCAGAAGACTACAAAGGACAGTTTGGACTGCTGAGAGGATTATTGGTTGCCCCCTGCCCTCCACTTCAAGAACTATACACTTCCAGAGTGAGGAAAAAGGCTGGAAAAATCACTCTGGACCCCACTCACCCTGCCCACTACCTTTTTGAACTGTTGCCTTCTGGCCGACGGCACAGGAACAGTTTTTTCCCCCAGGCTATCCTTCTCATGAACAGTTAAAACTGCCCCTTTGAGCAATAATTAATGTGCAATACACAGCTTAGTCTTTTTATATTATCCAACACATCCAACCTCTTCTGCCATTACATTCCCTTGCACTGTACAAAACCGATTTGTATTTAGATTTGCACTACATATGTGTATGTATGTATACATATTCATATTTTTTATTCAATTTTAATTCTTTTTTAAAAGTCTTGTTGCTGTTTTTGTATTGATGTGTACTGGAAGCTCCTGTCACCAAGACAAATTCCTTGTATGTGTAAGCATACTTGGCAATAAAGCCGATTCTGATTCTGATTCTGATCTTACCACGCGTTGTGCTAAAACACCTGCGGGTCTGTGAGGAAGCAAGTGCCGAACTGCGGTCGTTTCTGGTCCTCAGTTGAATTCTCTGTGGGTCCATTTACAGTTTCTGGCATATTTTCTCCGGTGGAAGGCTCAGCTACAGCAACAGTAGCAGCCATGGGCACACGAACCGGATACACATGGCCGTTCACCTCAGTTTAGTTTTTTACCAGGAAATATCGCCACCTGTCGACTGTTCTAATAGAGATCTGTCCGACGTGAGACATTTTTTAAAGGAACAGTTCACCCACAAATGAAAATTCTGTCATTATTTACTCACTTTAATGTCGTTTTAAACCCATATGCTGGAATACAAAGGAAGAATTTTTTGGAGGAAAAATGTAGCTGGTTTAAGCTGGCCTTGCTGCTCTCAGCCTGGCTTAGCTCCCTGATAGCACACATACATCACCCACACATACAGACTTGCACAGTCATTTTGAGGGGCAGGAGCTCTAAACCTTTTTGAGGGGCAGTCGCTTCAAAAATGGGGGGTGGGGGGCGGGGTTGTATGATCTCCATCAGACCGGATGGGTGCGTGCATGTGTGATAAATAAATTATGAATATAAATATAAAAAGAAATGGTGGCACAATGTGCACTTTACAGGAAAACACACACACACACACACACACACACACAAAACACCTGGGTTTAGGAGTTTAGGAAAATCTTTTCTGAACATTCTCCGTATTTATGGAGTACAGGGAAGTTTGGTTCATAGTAAAAAAAAGAAAAATAATACTGTTGTTACATTAATTATTGAGCCAATATGAATCAAGGGTAATATTATGTCTCACTTTATGCGAACTAATTCAAACAGATGGTAAGTAGACTGCATGGGAAAATTTACTGAACCAATAATAATTAAAATATATATGTAAATATATATCTGTAATCTAGACAGGCATGTAAGTCTGAACTTTAAACCAAGCAGGCTCACAGAATTAAAAACATAATAGCGTGTAACACGTTAAAGGTGCAGTACAGTATCATCTACCTTTCCAAGTGTATTCTCCAAAAATTCCACAATAGGTAGTATTTACAGTATATCATAATTGGGGAAGAAAAGAACAACAGTTAACTTATTTTGATTATATAGATATGAGCACAATTATGAACAATGAGGCAGAAATCCAAACTAAACTTTCTTGATTTAAAGTGCGCATTTGTTTTGTCAGTCACGTTGCGTGTAATCTGAGACGGCCTCTGTAACACATTGGGTATTATTAGAGTCATTATACTGTAAGTATACATCTGAGTTTCAGTATAATATTGATGCAGTTTTACACCCCTATATACTATTATTAAGCGTAAAACAATTCATCATTAGGGTGTAAAAGCTTTCAATTTGGGTGGCATTTGCACACTCTGGAACAGCTCGGAAGTGTACCTCGGCATAAGGGCAGGGGCTCGAGCGCCTAGAGCCACCCCCTCTGCACATGCCTGACAGATTTCTATTCGGTGTGTTTTTACATCAGGAAGACGTATTGTTTTAGAATGTTTGCCCATCTGCAATACATCTATAAGACGTTTCCTCTAATAATGAAAGTAATGTAAAATAAATAAGAATAAATGTAAATCTGCTCTTTTAAAGATGTTTATCAGTTTTTAATTAGAACGCAATGCTTTCCAGATGAAATGCTCTTAAACAGACATCTCAGAGATGTATGTGTGCTATCTGGTCTGGTCTTCAGTTGGTAGCTGGTCGGCCAGCTGGTGTCCAAACCTGACTAGCCGATAAGTGTCAAAATTCCTCTAAAACCAGCAAAACAGACCACCCTGACCAGGCCTGGAGACCTGCTAAGACCAGCAAATCAGCTTAGGACGGTTTAAGCTATTTTTAAAGCAGGGCATGGCTGCCAAGCTCCAAACAGGACAAAAACCACAATGAAAGAAATATCATATGACTTGTGCACTGCTTTCTGAGTCTTCTTAAGCCATACAATAGCTTTGTTTTTAATGAGTAGGGACAAAAACAAACAAACAAACAAACAAACAAACAAAAACCTCACATTTCACATCCATACACATTCATTGTTCCATTACCAAGAATATGGTTTTGTTCACTACTGCATGGCATGATATTAAAAGCTACAATTACTGTATATTTTGTCAATCAACACATATGTTATTTTTCTGTATAGCTAATAATAAAATTTAAAACAACACCAGAGAATGTATGGTGCTATTGCTGCCATGGAAACAACAGTTCCAGAAGAGTTCAGTGAAATTCCAGAAACAAGAGCATCTATCTATGGCAATTAAAATTACAGAGACAGAACTATAGTTGCACAAATGTGTCAAACTCAGCCTGGAAGCACAGAGGAGCGTTTATATTATTTGATGTAATGCTTCACACCCCGTTCTGATTTTGGAATGTCATTGTCTTTTGTCACGTCAAGCTGAACATCATTCCTATTAAAACAATCTTTCCTTTTGATTCATTAATGAAAACAGACGTGATGGGTAGAGACATGGAATGTTGTTGATGTGATCATTAGCTGTGCGTGACTGGACTATGACAACTCCCACATCTTCTCTTCAAACTTGGCATATTCATGGCAGTCATGAATCTCTTCTGGACATATTGTTCCTCCCAATGACTGTCAGCTAGGTACATACAGTACCTCTGGGGTTATTTGCAGAGTGACTCTGAGTAACATTTGACAACCTGTTTCACTCTTCCCTTACTCCCACCACTTTTTCTTACCTGGATTTTTAACAATTAAGTGAATGGATTTTCAGGGGATTTGTACCCCTGAAATGATTCTCATATTTTATTGGTTATAAAATATTGGAAGGTGGCAGACAAACATGTCTGAATTTCCTTAACTGGCAATGTTTTCTCTCATTCCATTAAAGTTAGATAACCTAAAAAGTACAAGCATTAAAATGGGGTGTGTAAATATGAGAAGGAGAATGTCTGTATATTCTTTACTGTTGAAAATAAACTCAAAAAAATATTATAGCCTATTTCTTTTAAGTTTTGCGCATTTCTATTTCATAACAAAATTCATCATATTGAATTATATTGTACAATATTACAATTGTAATGTTTAATCAAATTAAATTAATGACACTTAAAATATGTAGTTTATTATTATTATTATTATTATATATATATATATATATAAATTGTGTGAATATCATTTGTGGGATTTGAAATCAAAATTTGGAAACAACTTTATTGTAAAGATTTCAATAATTTAGAGCATATAAATTACAGTCTCTGCATGCAGGAGTTCAATATAAAAATAATAATAAAACAAATACATTGTCTTAAAAAGAATGAAAAAATTGTGAATATTGTGAACTTTGAATAAGAATTAAAAATAGGGTAATACAAAACCCAGCGAATTGAAAAATCAAGACCTCTATGCATCTCAACCACAAGACTGCAAAGATATATCTTACTTTAAAGGTGCACTCACTAATTATTTTCTTCCAAAAAGTTGTACTCTTTAAGAAATTAATTGTAATTTTCAAATATATGTATAAAATCATAAGCACTCACATGAAATGAAGACTCAGGTCAAATCAGTAATAAATGCTGTTTTATTCTACATGGAGTGCGTCCCCTCACAGGGACTGCCATGTTAGGAACGCATGACCAGTCAAATACTACTCGCTTAATATCAGTAACCGCCCTGTTTTTGGACACTTTTACTCATGGATTGAAGTAATCATGAATGACTGTGAATAGTGAATTTTTACAATGGCATTGGTAACTATTGAGTTTATATGATGCTGCATCCATGCCCCTAGGTGTCAGTGTAAGTTCAAGATGATATGCATAAAAAATGACTAAATGCATCTTTAAAGTTTAAGTAATTTCTGTGCCACTAACGGCAATAAACGGAATAGCGAAAATAAACTGTTTTCAAACCGCTTTCTGAATACACCCCCCATTTTCAGTTGATCAAACAAACAGATAGTCCCACCCCCAACTCGCACCAGTGGCTGAGTCAGTGTTGTTGTGTTGGTATGGACGGGTCGCTAAAAACTGAGGAATTTTTATAGCGCCACAGAGACACAATGTTTACAGTTTTCGATAAAATTAACTATATTAAGCTGGAATAAGAGAAAGTATTTTAACACAGAAAAAGTTACACACTTGAAATGAAAAACACTTGACTTTAATGTAATTCAATTCCACTGTGTTTAAATGTCATCAAATTGACGCTGAACTCCACCTGCATGAAGAACAAAGTCATAGCTACCAAAATGTTTTGGTAACCAGTTCTGACAAAACTACTGCTGCATAATCAGCTCAGTGTAGGAATAGTTGTGGGTCCTCAATAAAGTAGTCTCTTTGTAATTGCGAGCTGCTGGTTTGAGTTGCACAATATGTAATTTGTGATTTATTTTTAAAATGCTTTTTCTCACCACCTGTCTGAACAAGGCAGGAGTTTGGCTTCTCTCTCTCCTTAGCAATTCCTGCCTCTGTGAAAGAGAGGGAGAGAGAGAGAGAGAGAGAGAGAGAGAGAGACTGCATCTGTTTCTGCTTTTTATTTGAGTATCTCACGGTGACAAAACACATTACCCATGTTTTTAACATATACAGTATATTAAGGCATCAGCACAATCTGAAATACATTTCCTGCTGACAAGATGCACTGCCCATCTTTTACACAAGGTGGTAGTACATTCTGGGAAGTATTTTTCTTTTCATCCATGTTGAAATATTAATGGTATAGTTCACTCCTAAAATGAAAATACAATAGACCTTTTTCACAGACTGTGATGGCGCATTTCTGCCTTATTTAGCAGCGTAAATCTCGCAATTGTTTTTATATTATACATTTTTTAAATACTGAGTGTAAATTTATAACATTATTCTTATTTTTATATTAACCTGGAATTAGTTTTAAAAAACGAATGACCACAGTTGTGAGGGGGTTTCTATTACAGCTGCTGAGAGAGTGACAGTAAATTTGGCATCTTCTCCCATTTTACTGTCTTAATCCACCGCTCTATATTTTCTTCCTCTTCTGGAAAGTCATTCAAACGTAATAGTGGATTTTTTCTTTTGCTCTTGGAGAAAATTCACACTGCTCTTTTCTTTTTCTTTTTATGCACACACACTTATACATACAGTATACTGTATATTAATTAATACTTTTTACTTAAGTATTTTTCTCATGAGCGACTTTAACTTTTACTTAAGTCAGTTTCAAATTTCAACTCTCAATCTAACCCTAACTTTTTCATAGTCATGTTCACTTATCTCAAAAATTCAAGTTCATGCCATTGGTTCAGCCAGTGTTGCTGTGTTTGGTCAGAAAGCTCAATAAAACAGAATAGTACTTTGATAACGACACAGAGCCATGGTAATTACAGGGGAATTAACCTACAAATTACTTGCAATTACTTTTCTTTGCATAAGTTGGGAAAGTAGAAAGTTTAAAAAATATCTAAAAATTGCTCAAATAAAATAAAATAAATGAATACCAGCTAATGAATACCAGGAGTGCAACGCAAAAAGAAATTAGTGCAGGAATGCACAGAATAGTTTAAAAGCAAAAAAGTCACACCAGTCCCGCATCACCATTGTCATATGCTATATAATCATTAAGATATTAAAGACAATAATTGTTTTTTTATAAACACATACAGTTTAACAATATGTATTATTCTTATAGTTCCATCAGCACTGTAAAAATAAAATAAAAAAGGGCTCAACAGAACCTCATTTACAATCACTACCCTGGCAACAACAGTATCAGAAGACTTCAATGAAATTCCAGTGCATATTATACATGGTTATACCATGGCACTGTTTTATTGATGAATCTAGTCGACACATGTTCCAAAGCTGATCAGTTGCACACCTAAAGTAGTTCAGAGTTTGCTAACATAGCACTTTCCTGCAAATTGTTTCAAAGTTTGGCTTGGACTGTTTCTGAGCAAGATACTAAAGCAAGATTTAAGGAAGTAGTTCTATGAACAAGCAAGATTTGGAGACAAAAACCTGAAAAATGTCTTGAGAAAAACGTACATGTGGTAACTGTGGTCTAAGTGGACAAATTGGCTCTGGGCAGTAACTGAAAATTTAATACACACAGTACCATCTTAGATGTGCATTACATTTTAAATTATCTAATGGTATGCCTTAGCTTAGAGTAACATGTTCACACATGCCATTGCTCTTACTTGTCACTCTTTAAGGGATAGTTCACCCAAAAATGAAAATTCTCTCATTATTTACTCAAACTCATAATATCCCAGATGTTTATGACTTTCTTTCTTCACCAGAATATATTTGAAGAAAAATTGAAAAATATCTCAGCTCAGTAAAATGCAAGTGAATGGAGATTTCTCTTTTTCACTCCAAAAATCACAGACAGTCAGCATAAATGTCATCGATACAGCTCCAGCTGTTGAATTAAAGCGCGTCATTGTTTACAAGAGAAACTTGCACAGACTGCAGACCAAGTGCCGTTCACAAACCAAAACAGTCCAAAACAATTTCAAAACAATATAAAATAAAATAAAAAATCATTTCCAAATAATAATTAAAAAAAAACCCAATGTAAACAATGACGCACTTCCTGACTCCTCCTCCACGTGATGCGTGACCTTACCAACGAGCTTACATCATCCCTCTCATGAGCGCACGTCACAGAGATGTACGGAAGCGAACATTTGTGGTTAAAAAGTATATAAGTATTGTTTTGTTTCTTAAAATAATCAATCGTTTGCATTCAGAAGAACTTTATTTGTCGACTGGAGTCGTGTGGATAATTTTGATGCACCCTAAATATGCATTTTGGACCATCAAAAAATGGAGTACATTCACTTGCGTTGTTTGGAGGAGGAGGCCTGAAATGAAATCCTAAAAGTCTTAAATTCTGTTTTGATGAAGAAAGAAACTCAGATACATCTTGGATGGCCTCAGGGTGAGTAAATTATCAGCAAATTTTCATTTTTGGGTGAACTATTCCTTCAATGTCTTCTAAAGCGATACGATCACTTTTGGTGTGATAAAAAGATCAATATTTATGTACTTTTTAACTATAATCCAACATGAGGGTAAGGTTCACAAGAGGGTGGAGTGCAAGTGGTCTCTCGTGTGATGTATTCGCGTTGCCATGATACAGAAATATTCTCACGTTCTCCACTCGGTGGAGACATCCAGGATGAGCACACAAACGCACCATTGTGAGTAAAGAAACAGATCAATACAGATCTAAACCAAAATCAACCAAGCTACTGTATAGCGTTCCTCCTCACTTGTAAACAGCGCTGCACTTCCGGCTGTGATGCACATGCGTCAGTTCTCATATGTCTGAAATGCCAATGTGATTACGTCACAGCGTGTACGGCTCCTGACTGGAAGCATGATTTAGTTAAAAAAAGTACGTAAATATTTATCTTTTCTGCACCAAAAGTGATCGTGTCGCTTTAGAAGACATTAATTTTACAGCTGGTGTCGTATGTACGATGTTTATGATGATGTCTGTGTTTTTTGGAGCTTCAAAAGATAAATCTACATTCACTTGCATTTTAAGGACCTACTGAGCTAAGATATATTTCTATTTTTCCTTAAATGTGTTCTGCTGAAGAAAGAATGTCATATACACCTGGGATATCATGAGGGTGAGTAAATAATGAGACAATTTTCATTTTTGGGTGAACTATTCCTTTAATGTCTCATTCTCAAACTTGGGACTTCTTAAAAAAGCAGTTGTATGTCTTATATGAGTCAAATCTAAGAGTACTCCTTTTAGTATAATATTTACATAACTACATTGGTCACCTCAGTACATGACAGCCACAAGCCTGGATTGAACCAGGTGTGATTGGTTGAGACATTGTATTTGTGAGATGATCATTAGTCGTCTTTGACTAAATCAGATACGATACCATTCTTAACTGCCACGATATGCAACATTTTGGAATGTGCTGGTGGTTCCCTTGTAGAGTGGATTATTAGCCTAAAAGACGAGAGAACTTCATTAATGACCAGTGTAAAGCTCAGTTATAAGCACAGAAAGCTTGCAAGATTTACCACTAGCATGTGTGTACTTCTCACATCGAGCATTTGATGTCAAAATTGAGTTGAATAATTTTGAATAATTTTGCCAACCAAGAATCGTTTAATGCATGGTTTAGAGAGATATTTTCCAAACTTCAAAATCTTGTCACATTTAGCATAAAAACATTCAGTATATTCACAATAGAATACTAGCTTACTACCAATTGAATGCTGCACAGTATATATACTGCCTGCTATTTTGTTTTATAATAATATGTGAAACATAACACATTATTCAATGAATTAAATTTTTATTTAGTACTATGGTACATTTTGGCAAATGTAGTTTGTCATCTGGGTTTTCAGAACAGTATAAGTAACATGGTTTATAAAACTGGCTTAAAAAACATACTAATCAATGTTTTTTTTTGAAAATCTAAAAATGCCAAAAGGTTTCTGTGAGTGTAAGGTTTAGGGGTAGGGTTAGGGGATAGAAAATAGTTAACTCACTATTAAAACCATTATGTCTATGGAAAGTCTTCGTAAACCATATATACAAGCATGTGTGTGTGTGTGTGTGTGTGTGTGTGTGTGTGTGTGTGTGTGTGTGTGTGTGTGTGTATGTGGGTCTCACCGCTTCCCACTTAGCCTTGGCTTTCTCCTCCTCAAACTTGACATATTCACTGCGGTCATGAATAGTAATCAGGAGCTTCCACACCAGGAGTGCCGCCAGTCCCAGCAACATAACAGCACCAGTCACAGAGAGAACAACCACCAAGACATCAGCACCCTTAGGACACTCTACAAAAATAGACCAGCAATGACAGAGAGAATACATTTTCATAAAGAAAGGTTCTGATGTTTGCTTTGGTTACTGGGTAAAGTGTGTCCTTTTTGCGCAACTAGCAGAACCAAACAGACTTACAAAAATAATGACAAGTCTCAAACACAAAATAATGTTTTTAAAAACTTCTTATCTTCCACTGCTCAAACAGGTAGCCTCGCCACAAACGTATGCCATTGGTTGAGCCAATATTGTGCCTGCTTATACAAGCAGATTCCAACAAATTTAATTCTGTTTCATTCCGCTAGCAAAAGTATATTCAGTTAAGTACTGAAGTTTATTCAGTTGATCTGTCCACACTAGTATTACGTGTATTCGTTGCTTCTGTAAGTGTGTGTTTATTTGTGTTTGTTGGGGTGGGCAATATACCAGATGAAAGATATTTTGATAAAAATATTTTGTAAGGTCCTGTTTCTGCCATGCACAAATTAGGAAGAGTTTATTGGAAAAAAGGCTGCATCCTCCGTGGTGTGGAAGTGACCCTCCACTAAGCCCCGCTACCCTTAGTTACTGTTGCTAATGCTGTCATGCTTTGCTACAAGCATTTGTTCTGTTGCTAGCAAACATTAAGAGAGAGAAGCCTTCAGAATTGCCTCTGGAATTATTTGACATAATCTGAGCTCACAATGCATTTATTTCTAGTAATTGCATAAAGTCCATGAAACAAAACGTGAAATTGGAAAAGAAATGTATGATGGAGAGGTTTGCTTAAGAATCAGAGCTATATCATGTTCAACTAAAAAGAAATTGGACCCATTTTTGATTTGGATTCAAACAATGCAGATCAAATAAAATGTTTTTAATTATTTTAATTATTTGTTTAAAATATTTAATGATTTATTTATTTATTTATTTTCAATAAAACTGTTCCATTGCAATGTACAGTAGATGACTGTTAAAGAGAAATTCTTAAAATGTGTGAAAGGCCTACCTTCACTTTGTTTTTGAATCACTTTTCCATTAAAATGAACCAAAACATTTAAGAAACTCATGACTTTACATTTGTTACTTTTTTACATTTACATTTTATATTTACTTTTATCATCCACCCCTATGTTGTGTGTGTATTTTATGTGGGTGGGAGAATGTGTGAATCCCAACACTCAAAATGCTCTTGCCTCAAGTGAAATGTTTGACAACTACATGTCACACAATGTCTCTCTCTCCCTGTGTCCCTGTCTTCTCACCTGGTTCTTTAACAAGATAGAGGAAGGATTTTCCACTGGCATCTTCATAATACTGGAAATTCTGCACACAGTCGTTCTCATCCTTGTAGCTGCAGTTCACTGCGTTCTTCTCATGAAAGACTGGAGAGAACAGAGATAACGATCAACTTCGCAAGAATAACATCTGAACAAAATATGCCAGCGTGACAGCATGTTAATATATATTCATAATAGAATCAAACTGAAGTAAATAATGGCATTGTTAATGGAAAACAAAATATTAGTGCTGTAGATTTACATACTTTGTAGATTGGATTCTGCACATATAAATGGCATATTGAAGATGTATACTGTGGAGTACAGATATACTCTGAAATGGATTTATATTCGCTACTGTGGTTGGGAGATATATACGTATATTGTGGTTTTGTTGGATGTTGGCGATATATGTTGAAGGTGTTCTGGTTTGAGATTTGAGGTTACCCAGCTCATCCACCAGCACAATCTCGTCTCTGCAGATGTGATTACAGTTCTTCTCATACAGATCCCCTCTCTTATAGTGCTTACACTTGACACACTCCCTGCAGAGACACACATGAATCCACACTGCAAAAAACTAATTGTTGAGAAAACTTAAAAAATCAAGGCAACATGATGCAGTAAGTCTCCTGTGTTAATAATTGTTCTCAGTAACATTGCTTTGTTTAGTCAATGTGAATTTGTTTGTTTACTAAATGCAAAAAGTCTTGTTGAGAGAATTACTAATTTCTTGCTCAGCCAACTATCAATTTGCAGTACAAGAACTTTTATTTTGTCACTGTTTCAAGTACCATTACATGACAGTAACTGCAATCTTTGCATCTGAAGAGAGATATGTCTTGCAAGGCGGTACATACAGTTGTTTGACATAGACACGCAATACACTTCAACACTTAACATACAAACCTAAATAATGGTGAAAAACCACAAACCTCATTAAGTTAAAAGATGAGCTCATAATATCACCACACAAAAACTGACTAACAGTGGCAACAAAAAACAACAATAACAGCATAAATAAAGTCAGCAAACAGCAAAAAAATAAAAAAATAAGCCTTAACACTAACCACATAATTTATTCATGCTGCAATGCATGAATGGAACACACAAATCCACAACATTGTTCAGTATGAAGTTGTTCATTAAGAGAACTCTGTTAGGCTAGCTGGGACAACATTTGAAAGAATAATGTTGATCTGACATGTGTATTGAAGTAGATGCAAAGTAATTCACATTTAGTATCTGTGACTCAAGAACCCATACAAGTTGGATAAAATGCACAACACACACACACACACAAATGCTAATAAAAGGACACACAAACACAATCAATTAATCTTATATATAGCGATACACCTGGGTGAATTTCATGAAAACTTTGAAGAAATGTCCAGGTCATCACAATGTCACAGTGAAAAAAACTTCAACGGTGCTAAAAAAATGTCTTTATTTGCAAATTATAATTTCTTATTTCTTTCTTTTGATTTTAGGGTAAAATATGACTTTCATCATTGGATTCACCCGTATGCATGTTAAAGCGATAGTTCACCCAAAAATGAAAATTCTGTTATCATATACTAATCCTCATGTTGTTTCAAA
This sequence comes from Myxocyprinus asiaticus, assembly GCF_019703515.2. Lineage (NCBI taxonomy): Eukaryota > Metazoa > Chordata > Actinopteri > Cypriniformes > Catostomidae > Myxocyprinus > Myxocyprinus asiaticus. The sequence continues at coordinate 36,711,582 of NC_059356.1, read as the reverse complement.
TCCATATGATTTTCTTTCATTGAACACATAAGGGTGGAATAAAATTCTCAGTAAACATTCACAGATGCAATGAAAGTGAATATTGACAGAGATTGACATTCTGTCTAACATCTTTTGTGTTCCTTGGAAGAAAGAAAGACATATGGGTTTTGAACAACATGAAGGTGAGTAAATGATGACAGAATTTTAATTTTTGGGTGAACTATCCCTTTAAAGCAAATATCTAATAAGCCAATCACACACCTGGGATTTTCCATTGTTGTTCAAACCAAAGATCAGAATGATAAAGAAATATTATTTGGGGGAAAAAAAGCAACTTTGACAGTGAAAAACAGTCCAAGCTGTGCATCAGAAAACTGTGTCTAATAAAGTGGCCACTGACTGTTTATTAAATCTAATAATGGGTCAATGACTTGATGCTCATTTTATTGTCCTGGTCTATTAAGTTATTTAAAAATACATTAAAAATGCAATTCACACACACACGCACACACACACACACAAAACCCTCTTTCCTCAGCAGGAAGCAAAACCTGCCTATGTTCACCGTCTATGGATTCACTATTTGATGGTACAAGCATCAGGGCAGGTGGGGCACTTCTCGCAGGTTAATCCATAGGCTCCAGGCTGGGTGCACTCACAGACACCACACACACAGTGTCCACGCCCACTACAGAGCAATCCTCCACTCCCCATACAGTTGTCTGTGTGGGTCGAGCAGTCACAGCTCTCACCGTCCCATCCAGGGTTATACTGGCAGGACCCACAGTTGCACTCACCATTACCTAATGGACATAACATACACATACATGACCGTTAATGAGCCTGTGAAAATGATCTAAGGATAATGCTGAAGGACATCATGAAGATTTTCATCATTTCCTGAACTGCAATATGGTGTTACATAATCCCTTAATATTTGTGATTGGAGCAACAAAGCTTTACAGTAAAACATCAACACATTTCACAAGTTAACACATTAGTTTCAACACACTGAAAGGATATTTAAGATGATAGGCTATTATCTAAGAAAACAATTTTCACAATGCAGTCCATGATTCCTACGGTTTCTCTCACACATGCTAAAACACAGACACACACACACACACACACACACACACACACACACACACACACACACACACACATGCGCACACACACACACACACACACGTTTGTGCAGCTATCATTATGAGGACTCTCCATAGACATAATGATTTTTATACTGAACGAACTATAGATTCTATCCTAAAACAAAGTCCTCGTAAACCACCTAAACCCGCCCGCCCACACACACACACACACACACACACACACACACACACACACACACACACACACACACACACACAAAGACACATGTATAGTAGTATTTAGTGTAGACACTTGTAGTGGTACTTACTGTAGACATGGACTTATGGCATCCATAAAGTGTGCTTTAAGCGTTCAAAAACAATATGTGACCACTGTATACTTTATACCACACTTTTCGCTTTTTAACAAACCAGTATGTTATTGTCTGCTTTTGAGCAAAGTCATTCAACTGAACATGACCTGAACAAACTGAATCATGTGACTGAGGCTCTAGGCGGCTGGGCAAATCTAAGTAGGTTATGTGCACAGACATGCAAAATTGAAGACCATCATTCCATAACATGCAATAAATCTAGCATATCTGATTCTAACTGAGTCGCTATTTGGCTCTATATGTGGATCACATTACCTAATATGGTGAAACACAGACCCTGTGGTGAGCAGAGAAGCTATACCCACAAGCAGCATTAAATGATCCGGCATCATCGAGTAAATGGCAAGAATAAAAGTTATGTATAATCCTCATGAATATGCAATCCATCAACTGATGGGTCATTTTTGCAGTAAAATTTCACCAAACAGAACAGCAAAAATAATACTCTGTAAAACTCAGAGACATCCTGAACTGACTTCCCTGAACATTTCCCCATGTGCAGCCTGATCTCATGAAAATGTTTTGCAAAATGACATTACATGGTTCGTAACGTATTGCGGCAGTTCCAAGGTCAAATGTGAAATATGCTAAAAGTGAGTTCAATTTTATCCCACACAGATAAGGTTTTTAATGCTCTATTGAGTTTTAAAACCTTGAACCTAAACTATCCTATAGTGAAATATAAAGCAAATGTGAGATGAAAACACAATTACTGAAGCAACCACGTAATGTTGTGTTGCTTCTGACACTTTCAGCTCACGTGTCGACCCCGACTCACAACCCGGTCCTTTGCATCGCAAGTTGAGCTACCACACAATTTGATCAGGCTCTACCAAGCTTGTAAATGTAGTTGGTTATGTAATGCAAATTTTAAACTGCATCGCCTAACAAGTCATGCACTATAGTGAAATTGTTTAGATGTCATAAGATACCATTGTGTGTAGAACAGGGTGAAAAGTAAGTGTTTATGAACTGATAACCTGTCTTTTTACTTGTGATTTGTTTAAAAGGGAATAAAAGTCATTGTTGTTGTAGCGCCTCTAGTGTTCATTTCACAAAGAAAGTGATGTAATACGTACTGTAGAATGAGCCATATAAAAATCATTTTGCAAAAATATTATAGGTATAGTCAGGGCTGTCGATAAGGGGGGACAACTGGACCTTATGTCCAAGGCCCACGCTTGAGTGGGGTGGGGGGGGGGGGGGTGGTCAGCCAGACTAGAGGGAGGTTCCATATTGTAGATCGCATTTAAACGCGTTCAGCGGGAGACACGGATATAAACACAGAGACAGCAAAAAACGCTGGGGCAGCGTACGTGGATGGAAGAACTGTCTGCACCCCAACCCCAAGAATTTCTAACTGCAGCCCTTATACATTCATCAGATGCACAGGTAGCTGTCTTGCCTGCTGCACCTCCACCAGAGCCTTCAGTCGTCCAGCTAGGGGGTCATCAGTTGGGAGTCACCCATCAGAGATAGTTCGCCCCATTAATCCCAGAACATCTCCTGGTGGAGGAGCAATGGTGTGGGACACCTTCCTGCCACTCCTCGCAGTTGGACTCCGGATCCTTTCCATTGCTTCTAGTTCTTGCTTCCCCATCAAAAACTTGCTGCTTTACAAGTCATACCGCCAACTTTTGCAGAACCTTATCATGCCACCACTTGTACCATCCTTGTACCAAGGCAGTCTTGCACCCAGCCAACATGTGCTGCAGATTTGCTCTTGGGGCCTCACTGAGGGACAAATCTCCACTTTGCCATACCATAGAGACAAATTTCCAGGGCTTGGAAAGGTATCATAGGTGGATCTTATTAGAAATCTTAGCCTGTTCCTGGGGTATCTTCCACAGGACAGCCCATCTTAAAACTCCATCAGATGTACCCTCCCATACTGTGCAGTGTCCTTGCTGCTGCTGGCTGACTGCTCTAATCATACTCCCTTCCTCTTCCATCCTAGACACTTCAGTCACTGTCATCGCTTTCCTCTGTTTTTTAGAGGCTGCTGACCACAGTTTAGAAGTCATCCCCCATCCAAGGCCTGCTCTTCCTGAATGGGTTCTTCCAACAATCTCTTGTTGCTTCAGTCTTAACACCAACCTGTTTACAAACTCCTCTGCCTTCCCAGCACAGCCTGTTCAAACCTGTGCTTGATAAGCCCTCACAGACTGGTCTATCGATTATCTTAGTTCTAAGAACAGCCTGGTTTTCTCCTGCTTGTAGCCCAGGGTAATGGAATTTTGTTGCAGTTGTAAGGCATTGCTTCCAAACAATGCTCCATCTGAAAGACAACATGGCAAGCCCAGCCACTTCCCTAAACTTCGATTCTTTCCCTATCCACCTCAAACAATATCAACATGGAAAGGCTATGCAATTTTGTTAGCTTAATCTTAATCTTCACCTAAAATCTAAATGTTTATTAAAAAACAAAACAAAAACAAATCCATGGAAGTAGATTTGCATCATGGGTCATGATGTTTATTTAAAAAAAAATCCATGGTAGTGTGCATCAACTACACAAATGTTTTCAAAATAATATATAAAAAATTGATCGAACCCATCCCTTTCTGAAAGCATGAGAGAAAGAATGGAACATAATATTTAATTACACTTGTTCATATCATGTTTTGATCATTCCTTTTTGGTATGTTTTGAATGGCATACTACCTACTATTTTTAATGTCTACATAGTAATAATTTTGTGCATATAGGTATTTGTGTGTTCTTCACCAAACTAGTATGATACTACCAAAATGTTGAAGGTTTTTTTTTTATTATTGCTAATTTTGTTGTGTTGTGCCCCCCGGCAGGCAGTGCAGGCAGTGAAAATATGAAACATGATTCTGAATTTCTTTTGTGACTTATTATGTGATTTAACTGCCAAAACAGGAACTTTCTAAAAAAAAAAAAAAAAGACAACACAACTTATGAAAATTAGATCTAGGACCTTAATACAACTTTATAGAGTGCATGCCACTAAACAGTCTGCAAGTCTGTTCAAAGTTTATTACATGCACCATCACAGCCTCGTTTTCATTCCCTACCCTGAACAAGGTCAATAATGAAGCATTGTTGTTGCATTCTGCATCCTGTTTTCTTTTTTTATAGTATGCAGTAGGCAGTACACTTTAATTCCATTCTGAACATTAGTTAATATAAGTTTATAATAGACATTGTGATTTCATTTAGTTACTGTGAAAGATTACAGTTACTGCAGGACAGATGAAAATTCCAGGCAGAACAGAATACAAAGTCCTTATAACAACTGGGTTTTAACAACAACTCAGAGGTTATGTTAATTCCTGGCAAAGTGACTAACAGCATAAGCGTCCAGAATGAGTTGAACAACATTTCCTGAATCTTTAGAGAGGGTTCCGACAGCAGAGCCAGGAATCAGCTCACTGTAATTCTGTGTGAATGGAGGAAACAGCCCACGAATTTGGTTGTCTTTGTGCAAATGTTTGTATGCTGTATATGGATGTGTGTTATTTACATATGTGCAAATACAGGAACTTACATGATAAAGTGACACCATATTGCTGGCAACAGCAAAGATGAGGTTGATATTATTCTCAGATATCTTGTCTGTGATCAGACCAAGTGAAGGGTAGTCCTACAACACACACATACACACTTTCAAAAATCAACACACTGCCAATATATCAAACCTGTTTCTATTCATATCATCGGCAACCCCCACACCCCCCCCCCCCCCCAAAAAAAAAAGCATTTGGACACTTTAGAAGACACAATTAATGACTGAATGAATATGTTGGAATAACAAAACATCAAACCAAGCAGAATTTATTTTAAAGATAATTAGCACAAACACACTTTCAAGCTACTACATTTCACAAAAAGAAGTTTGTTAGGTTTTAAATGATAAAATGATAAATATTTTGTGAAGTCAAAAAGTATTTGGACACTGTCAGAACCACAGCCTTGTAGGTAAGTTCTCTGACTCAGCTACCTGGGTGACCCATGTTCAAGTCCCAGCTCAAGGTTTTTTCCCGATCCCGATCCCCCTATTCTCCCCGTCATTTCCTGACTGCCTCTCTTCACTATACTATCTAACAAAGGTGAAAAAAGCCAAAACTATCACTTATTATTACAATTATTTAGAGATTTTGTGAAACAAGTACACCCTTCAACCCTCCGAATGGCCCAGCGTAGTCGGAAGTTCAAGTGGGAAACTCGGAATTTTAGATGATATGATTTAGTTGCAGAGATGGGAGGAGTCCTAAACTTTCAACATGGCGGAGGAGAGTATAGTTTCTGTAGTGAATGACAGGTTTTGTTAATTTTTCTAAATACAGCTAATTGTTAGCGCTTGCCAGTTTGGTCATATTCATTTATGTACAGGTGCATCTCAATAAATTAGAATGTCGTGGAAAAGTTCATTTATTTCAGTAATTCAACTCAAATTGTGAAACTCGTGTATTAAATAAATTCAGTGCACACAGACTGAAGTAGTTTAAGTCTTTGGTTCTTTTAATTGTGATGATTTTGGCTCACATTTAACAAAAACCCACCAATTCACTATCTCAAAAAATTAGAATACATCATAAGACCAATAAAAAAAACATTTTTAGTGAATTGTTGGCCTTCTGGAAAGTATGTTCATTTACTGTATATGTACTCAATACTTGGTAGGGGCTCCTTTTGCTTTAATTACTGCCTCAATTCGGCGTGGCATGGAGGTGATCAGTTTGTGGCACTGCTGAGGTGGTATGGAAGCCCAGGTTTCTTTGACAGTGGCCTTCAGCTCATCTGCATTTTTTGGTCTCTTGTTTCTCATTTGCCTCTTGACAATACCCCATAGATTCTCTATGGGGTTCAGGTCTGGTGAGTTTGCTGGCCAGTCAAGCACACCAACACCATGGTCATTTAACCAACTTTTGGTGCTTTTGGCAGTGTGGGCAGGTGCCAAATCCTGCTGGAAAATGAAATCAGCATCTTTAAAAAGCTGGTCAGCAGAAGGAAGCATGAAGTGCTCCAAAATGTCTTGGTAAACGGGTGCAGTGACTTTGGTTTTCAAAAAACACAATGGACCAACACCAGCAGATGACATTGCACCCCAAATCATCACAGACTGTGGAAACTTAACACTGGACTTCAAGCAACTTGGGCTATGAGCTTCTCCACCCTTCCTCCAGACTCTAGGACCTTGGTTTCCAAATGAAATACAAAACTTGCTCTCATCTGAAAAGAGGACTTTGGAACACTGGGCAACAGTCCAGTTCTTCTTCTCCTTAGCCCAGGTAAGACGACTCTGACGTTGTCTGTGGTTCAGGAGTGGCTTAACAAGAGGAATACGACAACTGTAGTGTCTGTGTGTGGTGGCTCTTGATGCCTTGACCCCAGCCTCAGTCCATTCCTTGTGAAGTTCACCCAAATTCTTGAATCGATTTTGCTTGACAATCATAAGGCTGCGGTTCTCTCAGTTGGTTGTGCATCTTTTTCTTCCACACTTTTTCCTTCCACTCAACTTTCTGTTAACATGCTTGGATACAGCACTCTGTGAACAGCCAGCTTCTTTGGCAATGAATGTTTGTGGCTTACCCTCCTTGTGAAGGGTGTCAATGATTGTCTTCTGGACAACTGTCAGATCAGCAGTCTTCCCCATGATTGTGTAGCCTAGTGAACCAAACTGAGAGACCATTTTGAAGGCTCAGGAAACCTTTGCAGGTGTTTTGAGTTGATTAGCTGATTGGCATGTCACCATATTCTAATTTTTTGAGATAGTGAATTGGTGGGTTTTTGTTAAATGTGAGCCAAAATCATCACAATTAAAAGAACCTTAAGACTTAAAAACTTAAAGACTTAAACTACTTCAGTCTGTGTGCATTGAATTTATTTAATACACGAGTTTCACAATTTGAGTTGAATTACTGAAATAAATGAACTTTTCCACGACATTCTAATTTATTGAGATGCACCTGTATATCAGCAACCTTTGTTGTACATTTTTACACAGTGAAAATAGCTTGTATTTGACCAAAGTTCCATTATCGTCAGCAAAATAAAAGTTCCTTAAGAAATATGAATGAATAAATCTGGCATCATCCATGTTTCCTGTTCTTTCTGACAACAAAGCACGTGAACACAACGTATTCGTAAATTACCACATCAGAAGTGGGAAGAAGGAAAATTCCGATAGCACATGAAGGCAGCTTATGTGTGCCCTTCAAGTGGAGTCGGAAATATCGTAATTAAGCAATTATCATTTAGCAATATCACATGAGTAAGAGTTTAGATCAACAGCATGATTGTGAGTGTGATATTGCTTTTATATATTCTTTAAACACGTAAATAATATTGAATTACTTACGTTTCATACAAATCTGGCTTTTTAGTTCATGCATTCCTTCTCCATCAGTGATAATGGTTCTAATCGAAGCCAAAGCATGAAGCTCTGCATTGCAAACATAGCTGAGTTTCGTTCGTAAATGGATCAGTGTCTGAATGAATCTTTCATGTTATGGAGCACTTTTCTGTGAAATTTTTTTTTTGTGGAGGTGAATGTTTATGCCCCAAGCAGTTGCAACAGGGTATGACAACTTTATTGGAACCAGGGTAAGGTAGGCAGAAAATGTTTCACATTTTTCAATATAGGGTGAAGATGGGTAAAGAGGAACAGTTAAAGCGATAGTTCACCCAAAACTGAAAATTCTCTAATCATCACCTTCATGCCATCCCAGATGTGTATGACTTTCTTTCTTATGCAGAACACAAATGAAGATTTTTAGAAGAATATTTCAGCTCTGTAGGTCCATGCAATGCGAGTGAATGGGTGCCAAATTTTGACACACGAAAAAGCACATAAAGGCATCATCAAATCAATCCAAACGACTCCAGTGTTTTAATCAATATTCAGAAAAATCAAATCAAATCAAATCACTTTTATTGTCACACAACCATATACACAAGTGCAATAGTGTGTGAAAGTCTTGGGTACAGTTCCGAGCAACATAGTAGTCGTGACAGTGATGAGACATATACCAATTTACAATAAACATCAGATTTACAACACAATTTAAAATCTAATATACACATAATTACACATAACACAATATACAAATAATAACATACAATGTACAGTATACAATACACACAATATAGAATACACATTATACAATAAAAAAGTATATATAGTATATATAAAATGTACAGTAGGTTGTATTGTATTGTATTGACATTCAAGCTGTCGGTTGATAGTAAGTTGTTAAGAGAGAATATAATATAATAATAATATAATTTATAACAGTCCAGTGTGAGATATAAGAGTAAGAGTAATAAAATGCAGTGCTGATGTATTTTGATCGAAGGGAGATCAAGAGTTCAAAAGTCTGATTGCTTGGGGGAAGAAGCTGTCATGAAGTCGGCTGGTGAGGGTCCCCATATTTTCAGAAGTGATATGATAGGTGTGGGTGAGAAACAGATCAATTAAGCCCTTTTTTGCTAGAAATTCTTCTCCCTGCCCAGTATGTAGAATGTGAATCACCAAAAAAAAAAAAAAAAAAAAAAAGAAGAATGTGAAAGTGATCTGTTCTTCACCCACACCTATCATATAGCTTCTGAAGACATTGATTTTACCACTGGAGTCTTATGGATTACTTTTATGCTGACTTGATTTTTGGACCGTCAAAATTCTGGGACCCATTCACTTTATAGACTATTATATAGACCAAAAGAGCTGATATTCTTCTAAAAATATTAATTTGAGTTCAGCAGATAAAAGAAAGTCATGCATATCTATGATGGTATAAGTGTGAGTAAATAATGAGATCATTTAAATTTTTGGGTGAACCAATCCTTTAAGCTTGACCCCTATTGTGACCATATGTATTTCCTTAAATGGTTAAAATGACTACTAAACTAATCTTTGAGAATTAAACAATTAACTTTTTGAGGTTTTAAATTGATGATTTTACATCAGGATGTGTGGCAGAGCTCATTTCAGGACCACCGGTGGGAAAATCAATGATAAGGAAAATGACAGAAATTTGAGGCAAATCTTTTAATGTTTGTAAATGTAACATATGATGATTTATGATCTGAAAGTGTGTAAGAAAATATAAAAATTAATTTCAAATAATGTGTAGATATTTTCAATAGCATAATTTTTCCTCTGCAGGAACACAGAGGGGTATTCTTGTAAGCCAGCGCTAGCATGTCCATATGCTCTAGTCCCCGCTTGATACTCATACCATCAGGAATGTTATCCTTGCCCAGAAGGAGGCTTTTCAGTTGGGGCAAAGACACTTCAGTGGTGCAATCTTGCTCTTCGGCCAAGGCTGCTGGGGCCTAACCTCAGGAGGCGTCATGCACATTCAAACTGAGGGGGAACATGCCCCCTTAGATTTTTGAGCCAAGAAGATTTTTTATGGATTATTTAAATTTCAAAAAAACGTATTTGTACATTCGATAATTAAACTGAATGATTACTGCATGTAAAAAAGAATGTCTGTGGAAGGAATCTTTATTCATATGTCTACATTTCATCAGGTTCAAACATGGTTCCTTGGTAGCTGCGGATTCCACATTTTCCATGGGAGAAAAGCGGCGGGCAGCAGAAGAGATCGAAACAGCAGTGCTTGTGTATACGAGACTTTGGCATATTCTGCGCAAGATAAAAATATTTTATTTTTCGCGGCTGCTGTGTATCATTGACCATCTTCTATATTTAACTATAGAAAATATAGAAAAATGTTTTCTATTTGTGGTTAAACTATCTTATAGAGGAATAACTCACTCTTGGAGAAATGCAAACCATTTTATTTAATTAATTTCCATAGGGTTTTTATGCTATCTCTAACACTAAACATGGAATACAACATTAACAGTAAATGCCTCATTCAGAAATAGGCTACATATATTCACTCTGAGCTGAAGCAGTTGTGGCATTGTTGCGTTTGTGCTGGTGCCTTTTGCACCACCTATCCTTTTGTGTATGCAAAATGCCTGCACAAAAGAGTTGGCAAGATTGCAAACATGTCAAATCAAATCAAATCAAATCACTTTATTGTCACACAGCCATATACACAAGTGCAATAGTGTGTGAAATTCTTGGGTGCAGTTCCGATCAACATAGCAGTCGTGACAGTGATGAGACAGTACCAATTTACAATAACACCAAATTAACACAACACAATTTAAACATCTGATATACACATAATTACACTCAACAATATACAAATAATAACATACACTGTACAGTATACAATACGCACTATATAGATACACATTATTCAATAAAAATAAAAAATAAAATATATAAAAAAGTATATATAGTATATATAGAATGTACAGTATTGTACTGTATTGACATTCAGGCTGTCGGTTGATAGTCAGTTATTAAGAGAGAATATAATATAATAATAATATAATTTATGACAGTCCGGTGTGAGACATAAGAGTAAGGGTAATAAAGTGCAGTGCTGATGTATTTGATCGTGGGAGATCAAGAGTTCAGAAGTCTGATTGCTTGGGGGAAGAAGCTATCATGAAGTCGGCTGGTGCGGGTCCTGATGCTGCGATACCGCCTACGTGATGGTTGCAGTGAGAACAGCCCATGGCTCGGGTGGCTGGAGTCTCTGATGATCCTCCGGGCTTTTTTCACACACCGCCTTGTATATATTTCCTGGAGGGAGGGAAGCTCACCTCCGATGATGTGTCTGGCAGTTCGCACCACCCTTTGCAGTGCTTTGCGGTTGTGGGCTGTGCTATTGCCGTACCAGGCGGAGATGCAGCCAGTCAGGATTCTCTCTACAGTGCAGGTGTAGAACCGTGTGAGGATGTGGCGGTTCATTCCAAACTTCCTCAGCCGTCTCAGGAAGAAGAGGCGCTGATGAGCCTTCTTCACAACGACTTCAGTGTGGATGGACCATGTGAGTTCCTCAGTGATGTGGACACCCAGGAACTTGAAGCTGCTGACTCTCTCCATTGGTGCTCCATTGATGGTGATGGGACTGTGTTCTCTGTCTTTTCTCCTGAAGTCCACCACAAGCTCCTTTGTCTTACTGACATTGAGGGAGAGGTTGTGCTCCTGACACCAGTGTGTCAGAGTGTGCACCTCCTCTCTGTAGGCTGTTTCATCATTGTCAGTGATCAGACCTACCACCGTCGTGTCATCAGCAAACTTAATGATGGCATTGGAGCTATGTGTTGCCACACAGTCATGTGTGTACAAGGAATACAGTAGTGGGCTGAGAACACAGCCCTGCGGGGCTCCAGTGTTGAGGGTCAGTGATGAGGAGATGTTGCTGCCTATTCTAACCACCTGGCGTCTGCTTGACAGGAAGTCCAGGATCCAGCTGCACAGCGAGCTGTTTAAGCCCAGAGCCCGGAGTTTCTCATCTAGCTTGGAGGGCACTATGGTGTTGAATGCTGAGCTGTAGTCTACAAACAGCATTCTCACATAAGTGTTCTTTTTTCCAGGTGGGAGAGAGCAGTGTGTATTGTAGATGCAATGGCATCATCAGTGGAGCGGTTGTTGCGGTAAGCAAACTGCAATGGGTCCAGTGATGGAGGCAGCACAGAGCAGATATAGTCTCTGATTAGTCTCTCAAAGCATTTGCTGATGATGGGGGTCAGAGCAACAGGACGCCAGTCATTTAAACAAGTTATTTTTGATTGTTTTGGAACAGCCACAATAATGGATGTTTTAAAGCATGTGGGGACTACAGACAAAGAGAGGGAAAGGTTGAAAATGTCCGTAAAAACACCAGCCAGCTGGTTCGCGCACGCTCTGATTTCGCGGCCCGGAATGCCGTCTGGGCCCGTGGCTTTGCGGATATTCACCCGTTGGAAGGATCGGGTTACATCCGCTACAGAGACGGAGAGTGAACTAACCTCTGTAGCTTCTGCCGCGAGAGCTCTCTCCACGAGGGCGGTGTTATTTCCCTCGAAACGAGCATAAAAAGTATTTAGCTCAGAAAGGCAGCGGTGTTCATGGCGGAGTTTTTATTCCCTTTAAAGTCCGTGATGATGTTAATTCCCTGCCACATGCTTCTAGAGTTGGTGGTGTTAAACTGTCCTTCAATCTTGCTCCTGTACAGGCGTTTTGCGGTTCTGATAGTTTTGCGGAGGGCATAACTGGCTTGTTTATGCTCCTCCGCATTCCCGGAGGTCTGCACATTAAGTGCCGTGCGAACATCGCTATTAATCCAAGGTTTCTGATTCGGATAGATCCGTACTGTTCTGGTCCACGTCCTCTACGCACGTTCTGATGAAGCACATTACGCTATCAGCGTAAAGCTCGATGTCGCCATCAGAGGTGGACCGGAACATCTCCCAGTCTGTGTGATCAAAACAGTCCTGTAACGTAGAGTCTGATTGGTCCGACCAGCACTGGATCGTTCTGAGGGTGGGTGCTTCCTGTTTCAATTTCTGCCTGTAAGCGGGCAGAAGCAGAATGGAAGAGTGGTCCGATTTGCCAAATGGTGGGCGAGGGAGGGATTTGTAGCCATCCCGGAAGGGAGTGTAGCAATGGTCCAAAACCCGGTCCCCTCGTGTGTTGAAACTAATGTGCTGGCATGTGTCAGACATGCATTCCACCTCATAAAATGTAACCAAATGCAACCACAACTGATATAAATTTACTGGCAAACAGTTGTAAATTTAATTGTTATATTAAAAAGGTGATACTGTGTTCCATGATTTATACTGGGGTCACAGTGGCTTACCTTGGTACCCCCTCAAACAAAATAGGTGCATGACGCCCCTGGCTGGCTCAGTCTCCATCTACTTGGGAGGCAGAGCAGTGGGGCACTGAGCTTGGGGGGATGTTGACCCAAGGAGGAGCAGGAGCGAGTTGGTGGCACTGCAGAACCCCCTCATTTCAGCAAGATGGAAACTTTCGGTTCCAAGCAGTCACAGAACAGGCCCTGCTGTGACACCGGAGCGTTGAACAACACATCTTTGTCTTTCAAGCGTATCTCTGTCAGATTAAACCAGAGATGATGCTCTGCTGACACCAAGCTACCCATCCATCTGCCGATGGCTTAGGCAGTGACAAGGTAGCCCAGAGCGCAATGTCAGTGGCATGGCGCAACTCCTTAAACAACTTGGATCCAGGCCATTTGCATCCATCTCCTTGAGCAGGTCAGTCTGGTAGGCCTGTAGGACTGCCATGGTGTGCAGGGCCGAACCAAGCTGACCTGCCACTCCATATTACTTGCCTAAGAGTGCAGATATTAATCTGCAAGGCTTGGACAGATGGATGGGTCTGGTTTTGCATGGTGCAGAGGAGGGGCACAGGTGGGCTACTACCAGTGTTGGGGGTAATGCGATAAAAGTAAAGCGCAATACATAATCAGATTACTTCCTCGAGTAACGAGTAAAGTAATGCAATATATTTTATTTAGACCATAATATCGGAGTTACTTTTTAAATAAAGTAACGCATTGCTTTTGTACACCTCTACTGTCCCTGTATTGCGAGAAATCAAGAGTAAAAGTGTGTAAACTTCGGGGAGAAGATGTAGTGTCTAATGGGCATTGTAGTTCTATAGAGTGTGAGGCCAGAGACTATTTAGCAGAGGAGACGAGTCACTTCTATTTAAATGAATGGGAGAAATTGGAATGCCCAACCAAGAAGCTCTAGCACCAAACAGCCAATAGATGTAGAAAGGAAGTTCCACCTTGCAGGTAAAAGAGCCAATCACCTTTTAAATACAGACATCACCTATCAATCAACTCGCGCTTGGTCAGGTAACGCGCATGCACATTTCGTGTTTTAGCGTAATATGAGCTCAACATTCAGTTGAGTAAACACGTTTAGGCAGAGGCATTATAAGACTAGTCTTCCACTGGCCACGACATGATACACAGGGTGAAATACTCGCTCAGTTCACTGACTTTGCAGCCGAAATGCTCTGTGTTACAGCTCCCCTTAACTGGGAGAATGGGATGAGAAAATACTCTGGATCAGTGACTCCGCACAATGTTCTACATCGATTGTGTATGCAGAGAAAATGTCTTAGTTTATAAAAATATTCTACATTTTTATTTTATAAAAAACAAGTAGTTTGATTCATAAAACAAACCGTTTTTATTAAATTTTGGTAGCATTAAAAACGATTCCATTCAAGTTGTATCAACATGCACCTTTAAAGTTGTTGCGTCTGTACAAACTGTTGATCAACTTAAAACAAGTGTGCACTGAGATGACTTAAATGAAAAATATTCATTTATTCATCAGACTTATTCCTTGAACATGTTAGGCTGCATTCCCCACTGAATTTTATCCTGACTTTTGAAAAACATTTTAAGTTGACTCTGGCATTGTCGATGGGCACAGCACATGATATGCATATGATGCAGGTTCAAGTGTTGGACTTTGCTGCTTTAGGAAAGACAGTGGTTATTCTTCATTATTCATATTGGCAGCCATATTGATGGAAAAACAAATCATGCATATTTCTGTTATGGAGTCTTTATTATAAATAAGACGTGAAGACCAACTGATTGTAGATCATCTTTCTATATATCTGTTTGTTTACTATGCTGTTTTGACATGAGTGTTGTACAGTAGCTAACATGACCCGTAATGTCTCTTGTATGCAATGCATGGCTTATTTGTATGGAATGCATAGCATAGCAGAAGAGAAAGTGGCTGTGAAAGAAATAGTGACACAAAAGTAACGTAACACTTTACTTTCCATAAAAATAACTTTTTAATTAATTAAGTTACTTTTTTAAGGAGTAACGCAATATTATAACGAGTTACTTTTAAAAGTAAAAACACAATACTGGCTGCTACTGAGAACTGTGTATACTACATTTCAAACTTGGAATGCTGTTTAGCCAATCAGATTCGAGAACCAGATGTTGTAAAAAGCATAGGTCACCATCTTTGCTGGTCTTTTTAGCAGGGCATTTACACGTCAAAGTGAAATGAATTTGAAACTAACTTTAGCTTACTTATGGCAAGGATTCCTGATGACTTCTTCAGAGTAAATGTACATGTAAGGCGAGAGGTTTTTGTCTACAAAAGCTCCAAATCCCATGCGCAGATTACTGGTGACACTGCGCAGTGCACGAGGCAGATCATTGCCAAGAGCATAAAGCTTTTGCAAGTCATCCCTCATGGTATTGGTCATGTCCATCAGGTAATACAGGTCCACTGGGTAATCAGCAACTTGCTTCACAGTGACAGTGAAATGCTTTGAATCATCTTAAAGAGAGGGAAGATAATGTTAGAAGACTTCAAAACTTATTTTTTTAAAGGTAGACCTACTGTAATCTGAAAGAGTGGTGTCCATGGACCCTTTTCACAGACTGTGATAACACATTTCCACCTTAATTTAGCAAAGTAAATCTAGCTTTTTCTACTGCATATTATACTTTTTTTTTTAACCATATAGTGTAAATATATAACATTATTCTTTGAAAGATTTTACCCTTGCATTAGTTTAACACTGCTCTGATGCGGTTTCAAATACAGCTGCGAGAGAGTGACAGTAAACTTGGTTTCTTTTTCTCATCTGACTTTGATAATCTATCCCTCTCTATTTTTTCCTCATTTGAAAAGTTGTGGAAACGTAATTGTAGATTTTTCCTTTCACTGTTATAGCAAATAGTAATGCAAAAATAATATTTCTTGTGGTCTCCTATGCACCACTATAGAAGTTTGGATCACAAGGAAAGTTGACATGTTGCTTCTGAATGTTATATTGCCCTGACATCAGCAACATTATGCTGAGTTACTGACAAGCAGCAGCTCCCATCAGACATCTTTGCATTGGTTCATGTGTGTTTACTTTCTCCTGTGGTGCGGCCAGAAGCATGTTGCATCAGCAGCGTGGGAGACCCAGGTTGTGTTTGCATAATCAGTGACGATCATGATTTGGGAGTTGCATTTTCCCTCTCAGATTAAATTTTATCTTTACAGATGGTTAGATTTAGAGTTGTTTTTTGCAAGTTAATAAAATATGCATTCCTCTTCACTGTATTACATTCTTTACAGCTAAAAACAACTTGCTTTAAAACTTGCTTTTGTTGCCCTTTTGTGGACATTTCACCCAGAAAAATGGAGCTAGCGCATGCCCTTATGTTCAAAAACACTTCTTGCTTCGGCCGCTGGGGGCATTGCTTTGAATTTTGGTAAGCACAGACCATTCCCTTTTGATTACGGTGCACTCGACATTGCAAGAAATTGCTATGGGGAACTCCTTCTCCGACAACCAAGTTGAAGTTCTTATACAATAACGCCAATCCAGTGATTGGCAATGGTGTTTGAGCCCCATCTCTTTAGGCGCGCAGTTGGCCTATATTAGCGGGTGCAAAATCACCATTTCTTCAGAATTTTCTTCCTTCAAGGCAGCGACATCATCTCTCTTCTTGAAAGCCCTCTCTCAGGTCACCAAAAAAAAATCACCTGTGATTCAGTCTGATGACTCACTGCTCTACTTCAGGTCAGCGCCTGGTGGAGAACCCTGCCCCACTCGCCATCGCTGAAGCCATGCAAACAGTGGCCCAAGCAGTTTCTGTGTGTTGTGTTCAAATAAAAATTTTCTCATGAAAGAGAGACGCGCTCATTGCACAAGACATACAGTGCATCCAGAAAGTATTCACAGCGCTTCACTTTTTCCACATTTTGTTATGTTACAGCCTTATTCCAAAATTGATTAAATTCATTATTTTCCTCCAAATTCTACAAACAATACCCCATAAAGACATCGTGAAAGAAGTTTGTTTGAAATCTTTGCAAATTTATTAAAAAAAAAAAAATGAAAAAAAAAAACATACATAAGTATTCACAGCCTTTGCTCAATACTTTGTTGAAGCACCTTTGCACCAATTACAGCCTCAAGTCTTTTTGAGTATGATGCTACAAGCTTGGCACACCTATTTTTGGGCAGTTTCTCCCATTCTTCTTTGCAGGACCTCTCAAGCTCCATCAGGTTGGATGGGGAGCGTTGGTGCACAGCCATTTTCAGATCTCTCCAGAGATGTTCAATCGGGTTCAAGTCTGGGCTCTGGCTGGGCCACTCAAGGACATTTACAGAGTTGTCCTGGAGCCACTCCTTTGTTATCTTGGCTGTGTGCTTAGGGTCGTTGTCCTGTTGGAAGATGAACCTTCGCCCAAGTCAGAGGTCCAGAGCGCTCTGGAGCAGGTTTTCATCAAGGATGTCTCTGTACATTGCTGCATTCATCTTTCCCTCGATCCTGACTAGTCTCCCAGTTCCTGCTGCTGAAAAACATCCCCACAGCATGATGCTGCCACCACCATGCTTCACTGTAGGGATGGTATTGGCCAGGTGATGAGCAGTGCCTGGTTTCCTCCAGACATGACGCTTGCCATTCAGGCCAAAGAGGTCAATCTTTGTTTCTCATGGACTGAGAGTCCTTCAGGTGCCTTTTGGCAAACCCCAGGTGGGCTGTCATGTGCCTTTTACTGAGGAGTGGCTTCCGTGTGGCCACTCTACCATACAGGCCTGATTGGTGGAGTGCTGCAGAGATGGTTGTTCTTCTGGAAGGTTCTCCTCTTTCCACAGAGAAATGCTGGAGCTCTGTCAGACTGACCATCGGGTTCTTGGTCACCTCCCTGACTAAGGCCCTTCTACCCCGATCGCTCAGTAAGGCCAGGAGGCCAGCTCTAGGAAGAGTCCTGGTGGTTCCAAACTTCTTCCATTTACGGATGATGGAGGCCACTGTGCTCATTGGGACCTTCAATGCTGCAGACATTTTTCTGTACCCTTCCCCAGATCTGTGCCTCAATACAATCCTGTCTCGGAGGTCTACAGGCAATTCCTTGGACTTCATGGCTTGGATTGTGCTCTGACATGCACTGTTAACTGTGGGACCTTATATAGACAGGTGTGTGCCTTTCCAAATCATGTCCAATCAACTGAATTTACCACAGGTGGACTCCAATCAAGTTGTAGAAACATCTCAAGGATGATTAGTGGAAACAGGATGCACTTGAGCTCAATTTTGAGTGTCATGGCAAAGGCTGTGAATACTTATGTACATGTGACTTTTTATTTTTTATTTTTAATAAATTTGCAAAGATTTCAAACAAACTTCACGATGTCATTATGGGGTATTGTTTGTAGAATTTTGAGGAAAATAATGAATTTAATCCATTTTGGAATAAGGCTGTAACATAACAAAATGTGGAAAAAGTGAAGCGCTGTGAATACTTTCCGGATGCACTGTACATACTGTACAGTCATGCTGTTCACTTCCCCTCCCCTCCGGAGTTCAACGAGAGGTTACACAAATTGTCTCTTGTGTGCTGTGTTCAAATAAACAATGTTCTCACAAAAAAACAGAAATGCGCTTGCTGCACCTACACGAGACACACACACACACACTCACACGCTGCTCATTCTCCGCCAGAGTCCGCCAGGAGGTTGCACAGAGATTGCCTCTGTGTGTTGTGTTCACATAAAAAATGCTTTCATGAAAAACAGGAATGCACTTGAGATGCACACACATTTACACACTGTTCATTCCTCCCTCCCTGCCAGAGTTTGCCAGGAGGTTACTCATATGTGGTTTCTCTGTGTTGTGTTCACATAAACAATGGAAAAGTGCTCTCATGGAGACAGTTTGCCCTGACAGTTCACTGTCCCTCCCCGCTGGAGTTCGCCCGGATGTTACACAAATGTGTTTCTGTACATTGTGTTCACACAAAGAATGATTCTCACAAAAAAAGAGAAAAGCACTAATGACACACACACTTTCACATGCTATTTCACTCCCCATCCCCGCCGGAGTTCATTGGGACCGAGATGTTACACAAAATGTTGTTTCTATGCGTTGTGTTGAAATAAAGAATGTTCTCACACACACTCTCGAAAAAGCGTTCTTATCCCCTTCACGCTTCTCTTATTCTACTCTGTACACAACCACTTCCTGATGGTGAGTGGCGATCTTTCTCCTCTACCAAGCGAGCCGACACACCTGTTATCCTGCTAACGGCACTCTGTCACCTACGGTCCCGTCACGGGATGCGCTGGTGTTGCGAAGAAATACACAATCTCCTCGCAAAGCACGCGATAGAGATTGTTCCAAACTGTTCCAAATCTTACATCTTAAAAGCCATTTTACATCTGAAACGCTTGAATCACGTGCTCACAAAGTGCCCATTCAAAATGGTATCTCAGAAACAGATCTTTTCGCACATCCACCCTCAGGCTGGTTTGCGTCAATAGAGCTAAGGGACACGTACTTTCATGTACAAATTGCACCTCATCACAGGCTGTTTTTGAGATTCGCGCTCAAGGGAACTGCTTATCAATTCAGAGTTCTTCTCTGGCTCCCCGCACGTGCACAAAGTGTATCGATGCAGCGCTCACTCCATTGAAGCTGAGTGACGTGCTCGTTTTTAACTAGCTTGAAGATTGGCTATTAATAGACCAATCAGAAGCTCTGTTGTGCGGGCATGGGAATTTACTACTTTGCTATTTGTACAGCCTGGGCCTCAATGTCAACTGGACAAAAAAAAACAAAAAAAAAACATGTTTTCTCACAGCCAACAGATCTCCTTTTGGGAGTTTGACTCGACTCTGTGAGCATGTGTGCGCAAGTCAGACTATTCTTCATTGTCTGTCTCAGTTCAAACTGAGGAAAACATTTCCACTGAAGTCATTTATAAAATGCCTCGCCATCATACCATTAGGTCTTTTACATATGAGGCCTCTCCATTGCTGGCTCAAACATCATGTACCATGACATGCCTGTCTCCAGGAGCACATGCGCATTGGTGTAACCCACCACTGTCTGGCTGCTCTGGCACCATGGACAGCTCCAGACTTTTACCAGCAGGGTGTTATGCTGGATCAGGTTTTCAGATGAAAAGTGGTGACCATGGATTTGTCCAACACAGGCTGGGATGCGTTGTGTAAGGGATGCCCGGCTTTTGGCACCTGGACAGGTGCGAAGCGGTCATGGCATATCAACAGCCTAGAACTGTTAGCTGTCTTCCTAGGCTTGAAGGCTTTTAATTCCAACATAGTGTATAAACATGCTCTGATTCGTTCGGACAATATGACAGTAGTGGTGTACATAAATCGACAGGGCCTGGTGCAGCACCTCGTCCTGTGGAGCAGGCGCCATCTCCTCTCCCTGCATACAACATATGTCCCGGGCCGCCTGAACTGCGGAGCAGATCTGCTGTTGTGCCAGGGAGCGATGCCAGGGGAATGGAGACTTCATCCTCAGATAAGCCTGAGGATTTGGGAAGTACCCGTCAAAGCGGAAGTTGACCTATTCGCCACTGCGGAAAACACCCACTGTCCCCTCTGGTACTCCATGTCCCAAGCCCTACTGGGGGTGCATGCCTTGGCCCACAAATGGCCTGCGAAATGCAAGTATGTGTTTCCCTCCTCCATTCTGTCATCTGCAAAGTTTAAGAGGAAAAGGAAACGGTTCTGTTGGTTGCGCCGAAATGGCCCAATCAGTCCTGGTTTCTGGAGATGATGGAGATACTGGATGGCCCTCAATGGGAAATACCACTGAGGAGGGACCTCCTCTCTGAAGCACAGGGTACGATCTGGCATCCCCAGATGTAGCTGTGGAACATGAACATGTGGCCCCTGAACAGAGTGCATCAAACGAGTCAGAATTGGCTAAGTTGGTAATGAACTCCATCTTGCATGCTAGTGCTCCATCCACGAGACGTGTCTCTACACTGAAATTATGTGTTTGCAAATTAGTGCTCTTCATATGGCAAAGACCCAGTGAATTGCTCCAGAGCTGAGATCCTTACATTCCTTCAAGAGCGGTTGGACGCAGGTTTTACTCCATCAACGCTTAAGGTTTATGTAGCTACAATCTTGACTGGCTCCTCTATAGGCAGACATGACCTAGTCATAAGTTCCTTAGGGGAGCAACGTGCTTAAACTTCCCTCACCCTGCTACAGTCCCAACTTGGGATTTAAACCTGGTGCTGAAGGCGCTCATGAGCCTCTCTGTCTAGAGCACTTATTGTTCCAATACTAAGCATGTGAGCCCAAGCTCCTTTATTACAGGCGGGCTACCTGATATATACTTGATGCAGCCACCTGTATGTAGGCTGTTGTTGAAATTAACACCCCTCCCAACAAGCACTTCCAATAGAAATAAAATCTATTTTCCAAACCTATGGTTGTGAAGGGGTTACATTTATACAGTGTGTATTTATATGGTTCATATAGATTCCCAGGCTGAAATTAACTTTTCATCTGGTTTTCACCATGTGGATTTATTCATTAATTTATACACTTGAAGACATGTCTTTAATAAGTCACCATCCTGTAGGCCTGTGGCTTCCTATACATATTATTTTTCAAGTGTTTATACCTCTGGGCATATGATGTCATTTATTGCGGCATGATGGGATTCTGTTCCCCATAGCGATTTCTCGAAATGTAGAGTGACTCCCTGAGGTGAAGGGAATGAGACACTGCGAAAGCACGTCGCACTACTACATCAGAGTTTCGAGCGATGCACTCTTGTCCCTCAGTCAGAAAATTCTGAAGAAATTGTGATTTCTGCCCACTTATATAGGCCAGCTGCATGCCTAAAAGGGCGCGCCTCAAACACCATTGCCAATCACAGGATTGGCATTATTGTACAAGGGCTTCAACTAGGTCGCCAGAGAAGGAATTCCCCATAGCAATTTCTCGTAATGTCTCGTTCCCTTCATCTCAGGGAACAATGGTTACATGTGTAACCGGAGGTAATTTTAGCTCTAGAAAAGTCAGCCTACTGTTAACAATTTCACTGTGACATCAGTCTAAATTTAATGCTGCTATAGTTTACATCCTGGTTCCAACCCCGTAAATGTGGAAAGGGTCCATCCATAGGCAATTAAGGATCGATTAGTTCAAATGTGAAAATAAATAAATATACAACCACAGACCACAAAAATCAGTTTGATGTCTAGATGTGATCTTCAAGGAAGTGAATTTTAAAAGCACAGTTATCCCATGAGAGACCCCAAGGGATAAATGACTAATTATTATTATATTATATTAATGAAATTGGAAAATATTAGTTCATAGGCCTATATTTAGAAGGTACAACACAGATTATACATTTTTATATATCATACCTGGTCTAAGGGTGAGGTGGATTTTTTGTGGTTTGATCTGAGTGATGTCACTGGCTGAACCCCCTGCCTTGTCACTCAGGGGGCGGTCCTTTAGTATCTTCATGCTACTAACTGGAAACTCAATAAACTTCAAGCCACAACCAGACTGAATGAGACTGTCCCTCAGATCACACCTGGACAAACTTGACCCTCCCTTTCCAAAGATCTAACACACACACACACACACACACACATGTTGGTGCAGCTATCATTATGAGGACTCTCCATAGACATAATGATTTTTATACTGTATGAACTATAGATTTTATCCCCTAACCCTACCCCTAAACCTAACCCTCACAGAAAACTTTCTGCATTTTTACATTTTCAATAAACCATCGTTTAGTATGTTTTTTAAGTTATTTAAATTATGGAGACACTAGAAATGTCCTCATAAACCACATTTATAGCATAATACCCTTGTAATTACCAGTTTGTAACCTAAAAAAAAAAGTCCTTGTAAACCACTTAAACCTGCCCACATACACACACACACACACACACACACACACACACACACACACACACGTTGGTGCAGCTATCATTATGAGGACTCTCCATAGACATAATGATTTTTATACTGTATAAACTATAGATTCTATCCCCTAACCCTAACCCTACCCCTAAACCTAACCCTCACAGAAACCTTTTTGCATTTTTACATTTTCAAAAAAAAAAAACTTCATTTAATATGTTTTTAAGCGAATGGAATTATGGGGACACTAGAAATGTCCTCATAAACTACATTTATAGCATAATACCCTTGTAATTACCAGTTTATAACCTAAAAAGTCCTCGTAACCACTTAAACCTGCCCAAACACACACACACGCACATACAGATGCATTATGGTATTTTTAAAAGTTAGTCCATTTAAGCAGCCATTTGCTAGTAGTATGTAAATTTGTATTTATGTGTGTGTGTTTCCTGGTGTACTGTATGAATTTGTGTCTATTACCTCCTGAGAGCACCAGGCACATGTTGGATGGATAGACAGACATTCTTTACAAGTGCTCACTCCTCTAGAAGTGCAGATGTTAGAGCCTAGAAACAGGATCAACCATGCTTTATAATTGCTTCTCTCTACTCAGTGGTTCTCAGCTGGTTATGCATTAGGACCCAGATTTTACTGTGGACATCATGTGGTAACCCAGCACAGAATAAAAGTTCTTCAAAGGAATTTAAATTGCATGAGTAAAGTATTTTTTATTTTGTTTTTTGTTTTTGTTTTTTGTCTGCTGCTCTGTCAGGTCAACCCTGAGGCCCATTTGTGAGTAGCAACCCACCTGTTGAAAACCACTACTTGAGAATTCAGACTTCTTTTAGCTGTTATCTGAAAATGGCAAAGGAGAAATTCTGCTTAGTTGAGGTCCTTAAAATCCTAACAAATAATACGATGCAAGAGTTAACTTTTTCTGCAAACACCTTTCAAATCAACTTTACTTTATCAGGTGTGATTATGAAGGATGATTGTTTTTAACAACAGTATACAGTACATACATACATATGACCGGCCACGCCCTCCTCCTCGTCACAACAGTATATACCAGGGCCGGAGTGGGATTCATATTCAGCCCGGGATGTCATGTCCAAGTCAGCCCATACCCAAAAGGGGGGTTGGAGGTGAAGATGATAACAATAAAAAAAGATCACAGCAAAAATGTGCAATATATGTAATTACTTGAAAATTATTTAAGCTCTCCATGTCATTATACCACATACGGCATTCACTAAGATTTTCACTTTGTCATAAGACATCATTGTATGTGTTGTAAAAATAAGTGAATGTTAAAGGGATATTTGATAATTTCCTCACTTTCATGCCATCCTAGATGTGTGTGACTTTCTTTTGCAGAACATGAATGAAGATGTTTAGAAGAACTGCTGGTCCATTCAGTGCAAGTAAATGAGAAGCAGTGAGAAACAGATAAATAATTAAGTCATTTTTTACTATAAATCTCCACTTTCACTTTCATAAGCACTCTTCTCTCTTATGAGTTCTTCTTCTGTTATTGGTGATTTACATAAGCATATCGCCCCCTACAGGGCAGGGAGGAGAATTTATAGTAAAAAAAAAAACTTAAATATTGATCTGTTTCTCACCCACACCTATCATATCGCTTCTGAAGACATAGATTAAACCACTGGAGTTGTATGGATTACTTTTATGCTGCATTTATGAGATTTTTGTGATCACCATTCACTTGCATTGAAAGGACCAACAGAACTGAGAAATTCTTCTAAAAAGCTTAATTTGTGTTCAGCAGAAGACAGAAAGTCATACACATCTGGGATGGCATGAGGGTGAGTAAATGATGAGAGAAATTTCATTTTGGGGTAAACTAAGTTTATTTTAAAGACTATCTAGGCACATAATAACACTATAGAACTGTAAATGTTTATAACTCTTTCAAGATGTACAGGCTCACACTTTAAATGGACAGTGCTTTGTATTTTAGATAATTAAAATAGCAACAAATCCAGTGAAACAATTAAGGTTGAGTGATTGTTTTTACATTTTTACGTGCCATTTTACAATGATAAGAGTGAAATAAAAGACTAAAAATAACACATTTGTACTTTTCTTTTACTTGGAATGTAAATGTTCAGGACAAAGGCAAAATGGTTACTGTCTCTTTAAGAGGGTTATCGCATTATGCAACATTGAAGGCACTCTGTGCAGTTTGTTTCATTGAGTTTAATCTTTTGAGAGCTGTAAAGTCCCATTATTTTCGTACCGTGTCGTGCTGTTGCATTTGTATTCATTTACTTTAAGTATTCTGTTATTTTGTGACAAAAAAGAATTTTGCTATTATCATTCTGCACTGCTAGAGAAGAGGATTTCAGAGATTAATTGACTGAGATTGTGAGACTGCAGTCAGTATTAAACTTGTGATGATCTTGTAGGCTACCTGAAGCACGTTCATCCATTCAGCTATTAGTAGCCTATCTGTTCTCGATGGATCTTCCGTGATCCTTCCCGCGCTGTCAAGTGAAGCGGCGCAACATCAGTTTGGTCTCTCACAGGCTACTCTCTCATTTGTTTGGGTGTGAGATGATAAAATACAGACTGCGTCTGCTATAATACGGAACGCAATTCTGATCCTTTAAATACCGGATGTTACGGATTGTTGGCAATTGTTATGCGACATATGATGAAAGTTTGTCAATCAACATGCGGACCTAACCGGACCAATTTTGACTGGCCCAGCTGGAATTCTCCCGATCTTCCCGATTGCCACTCCGACCCTGGTATATACAGTATTTATATACACTGATCAGCCACAACATTAAAACCATATAATATTGTGTAGGTCTCCCTCGTGCCGCCAAACCAGCGCCAATCTGCTGCTTTTCTTCTAACCACAATTGTACAGAGTGGTTATCTGAGTTACCGTAGACTTTGTCAGTTCAAGGCAGTCTGGCCATTCTCGGTTGACCTCTCTCATCAACAAGCCATATCCGTCCACAGAACTGCCACTCACTGGATGTTTTTGTTTTTGGTACCATTCGGAGTAAATTCTAGAAACTGTTGTGCATGAAAATCCCAGGAGATCAGCAGTTACAGAAATGCTCAAACCAGCCCATCTGGCACCAACAATCATGCCATGGTCCAAATCACTGAGATCACATTTTTCCCCATTCTAATGGTTGATGTGAACATTGACTAAAGCTCCTGACACGTATCTGCATGATTGTATGCACTGCACTGCTGCCATACGACTGGCTGATTAGATAGTCGAATGGATGATATATATACACTACCGGTCAAAAGTTTTGAAACACTTTTTTTTTTTTTCACATTTTAGAATAATAGTAAAGTCATCAAAACTATGGAATAACATAAATGGAACTATGGGAATTATGTTGTGACTAAACAAAATCCAAAATAAATCAAAACTGTGTTATATTTTAGCATCTTCAAAGTAGTCACCCTTTGCCTAGAATTTGCAGACATGTACTCTTGACATTTTCTCAACCAACTTCTTGAGTTATCACCCTGGAATGCTTTTAAACCATATTGAAGGAGTTCCCATCTATGTTGGGCACTTACTGGCTGCTTTTCTTTATTATTTGGTCCAAGTCTTCAATTTCAAAAAATTTTTTTTAATTAAATGTTAGTTTTATAATGAAATAAATTAATATGGTGGCACAATTATATTTTTGTCTACAAAACAAATTTCAAACATTTAAGCATATGCCTTCAGATCAAAAGATTTTTAAGACCATGACTACAGGGAACTGGACAGGCTCGTCGACAACCACAGGGAACAGGACAGGCTCGTCAACAGCCTCAGGGAACAGGACAGACTCGATGACCACAGGGAACTGGACAGGCTCGTTGACAGCCACAGGGAACAGGACAGGTTCGTCAACAGCCTCAGGGAACAGGACAGGTTCGTCAACAGCCTCAGGGAACAGGACAGACTCGATGACCACAGGGAACTAGACAGGCTCCTCGACAGCCACAGGGAACAGGACAGGCTCATCAACAGTCTCAGGGAACAGGACAGACTCGATGACCACAGGGAACTGGACAGGCTCGCCGACAGCCACAAGGAACAGGACAGGCTCGTCGACAGCCACAGGGAAAAGGACAGGCTCGTCGACGGCCACAGGGAACAGGACAGGCTCGTCGATGGCCACAGGGAACTGGACAGGCTCATCAATGGCCACAGGGAACTGGACAGGCTCGTCAATGGCCTCAGGGAACAGGACAGACTGGATGACCACAGGGAACTGGACAGGCTCGTCGACAGCCACAGGGAACAGGACAGGCTCGTCGACAGCCACAGGGAAAAGGACAGGCTCGTCGATGGCCACAGGGGACAGGACAGGCTCGTCGACGGCCACAGGGAACTGGACAGGCTCGTCAACGGCCACAGGGAACTGGACAGGCTCGTCAATGGCCACAGGGAACTGGACAGGCTCAATGAACACGGGGAACAATGACAAGCTGTGCGGTGATCGCCATTGCAACCTTCTCATCTTCCAAGCTGAAGCTGGTGTTGGGTACCATGTAGTGGTATTATCAATGTTTTATAGAAGCTTTATATCCATTGCTTTCAAAATGTATGTACTTCACTTCTGCACGAGCACATTACTGATGTAGGCTTCTACTACAGAAAAAAAACCTATTATTTATTATTTCAATGAGATCAAAATATTATATTGATTAATCATTTTTAGCTTAAAAATTGCCTGAAACAGTAGTAAATGGCAGCCTAATCTCTATTCTGGTGACTATTTTGCAAAATGATATTATGTGGTTCCTTACAGGAATAGCGGCAGTTCTGAGGGGAAATCTCCAATGTGTGGCACTTAAAGCAAATTACATTTTCTTCCAAACAGATGAGGTTTTTAAGGATAATACTCTATCATTTCAAATCAACAACACTGACCTCCCTACCCTAAACCTGATTACTAAACCTAACCGATAGTGTCACAAAAAGTAAATGCGACATGAAAAACACAAATGCTAAAGCAATCACGTCATTTTATGACGCTTCCACTTACAAAAAATCTAGCATTCAAAATCAAAATCAGTGGGAGAGAGAGATAAAGGGACGCCGGAGATGCCAGTTCGAGAGAGAGAGAGAGACGCACGTGGCCACTGTATGTGTATGTGTCTATGTGTTTGTGTTTAAGTTGATTTTAGTTAATTTATGTTATTAAAACTTACGTTGACTGTTCAGGCCTCCTTATCCATCCCTTACCCCGTTACAGTTTAATTTGACAGTTACTGTACAGTATATCTAGTCTGTCAATTCATGTTTGCTTTACCCTTGTACCATACCAGTTTTTACACAATGACTATAGGCTATTAAAGTTGCATTACGAAACTTTGGGCTCTTTAGAGAAATCTGTGATTGAAACATAAAATTTCAAGCAACTTGAGGAGGAACACTTTATGCGAGTTGTGTTTCTGCACTGCTCATCTGGTGGATGAATCTCATGGTTTGAGGTTACCTGCGGCCAGGAGGCCAGGGAGACCAGAGCAGATTAGGCAGACGGCTGGGAGACCAGAGTGGATCAGGCAGATGGCCAGGAGACCAGAGCAGATCAGGCGGACGGCCAGGAGACCAGGGAGACCAGAGCAGATCAGGCGGATGGCCAGGAGACCAGGGAGACCAGAGCAGATCAGGTGGACATCCAGGAGACCAGGGAGACCAGAGCAGATCAGGCGGACAGCCAGAAGACCAGGGAGACCAGGGCAGATCAGGCGAACGGCCAGGAGACCTGGGCAGATCAGGCGAACAGCCAGGAGGCCAGGGAGACCAGAGCAGATCAGGTGGACAGCCAGGAGACCAGGGAGACCAGAGCAGATCAGGCGGATGGCCAGGAGACCAGAGCAGACCATGCGGATGGCCAGGAGACCAGGGAGACCAGAGCAGATCAGGTGGACAGCCAGGAGACCAGGGAGACCAGGGCAGATCAGGCGAACGGCCAGGAGACCTGGGCAGATCAGGCGAACAGCCAGGAGGCCAGGGAGACCAGAGCAGATCAGGTGGACAGCCAGGAGACCAGGGAGACCAGAGCAGATCAGGCGGATGGCCAGGAGACCAGAGCAGACCATGCGGATGGCCAGGAGACCAGGGAGACCAGAGCAGATCAGGTGGGCAGCCAGGAGACCAGGGAGACCAGAGCAGATCAGGTGGATGGCCAGGAGACCAGGGAGACAAGAGTAGATCAGGTGGGCGGCCAGGAGACCAGGGAGACCAGAGCAGATCAGGCGGACGGCCAGGAGACCAGGGAGACCAGAGCAGATCAGGTGGATGGCCAGGAGACCAAGGAGATGACCTCAAGGTGGAACTGGGTCAGGAGTCCTAGGAGGCGGCCGCAGGACCGAGACAGGGTCAGGAGACCTGGGAGGTGGCCGCAGGACCGAGACAGGGTCAGGAGGCCTGGGAGGTGGCCGCAGGGCTGAGACAGGGTCAGAAGGCCTGGAAGGTGGCCGCAGGACAGGGACTGGGTCAGGCGGTGGAGCCACTGTAGGAGGAGTCTCTGGGGGAGCAGGTGGAGCCGCTGGAGGAATAGTTTCTGGGGAGCGGGCGGAGCCGCTGAGGAAATAATCTCTGGGGGAGCGGGTGGAGCCGCTGGAGGAATAGTCTCTGGGGGAGCGGGCGGAGCCACTGGAGGAGTAGTCTCTGGGGGAGGAGCCGTAGAAGACTCTGGGGTGGAGCCGTGGAGGGCGGAGCCTTAGCAGGCTCAAGGGACGAAGCCGTTGAAGGCAGAGCTGTGGGAGGCTCGAGACAAAGAGTCCTGGATGAATGGGAAATGACCTCCGTAGTCGCAAACATGGGAAGAGACTCGGGAATGACCTCTGTGAAATAGTCACTTCTAAAGTAAATGATCCCCCACTGATGTCAGTACATTTGGCCATGAAGACCATTCCTCAAAGATTATCAATGCCCATGCCTGCCACGGTTAACAAGCCAGAGCCCATGCCTGCCACGGTTAATGAGCCAGTGCCCATGCCTTCCACGGTTAACGAGCCAATGCCTGTGGCCTCGACCTTCCCAGAGCCAATGCCTGTGGCCTTGACCGTCCCAGAGCCAATGCCTGTGGCCTCGACCGTCTCCGTAACAATGCTCCCAGCTGTCCGGAAGAAGAGGAGAAGGGCCCCTACTCCCCAGTCGCTGCCAGTGCTCACGACCACAGAGGTCGTTCCCCAGTCGCTGCCAGTGCTCACGACCTCGGAGGTCGTTCCCCAGTCGCTGCCAGTGCTCACAACCACGGAGGTCAGTTCCCAGTCACTAAAGGCTCCTCGCTCCAAGCCTCTCACGGCTCCACCCCTTGAGCCACCCCTCAGGTATCTCCTGGCTTCACCTTCCATGGCTCCGCCTCCCTCGGCTCCACCTGCCTTCGAGCCTTCCTCGGCTCCACCCTCAGAGACTTCCACGGCTCCACTCTCAGAATCTTCCATGGCCCCGCTCTCACCACCTGAAACTCCACCTCCAATGGTTCAGCCCACTCCGCCACTATCTCCACCTCCTGAGTCTCAAATCCCCGATCATCCTGTGGCTCCGCCTGCTCCACCTCCGGTTCCTCCTCTCGAGACCCAAATCCTCCATCTTCCTGTGGCTCCGCCCAACCCCATTCCGTTTCCTCCTCCTGAGTGTCCAGTTTTTGATCCTCCAGCAGCTCCACCTCCTGACTCTCAAACTCGGCTCTTCCTGCATCTCTGCCCGCTTTTCATCCTGAGACTCCTCCGACTACTCCGCCCGCTCCGTCTCCGGACCCATCTCCAGCTCCTCCATTGGGATCTCAAATTCCTACCCCTGCTGCTCCGACTATAGCTCTGCCCCCTAAGTTTCCACCTCCTGCGGCCAAACTGCCGAATCCCGTTCCCTTCCTAGAGCTGCCTCCCAGGCCTCCTGAACTTGTCCCTGCTCTGCGGCCGCCTCCCAGGCCTCCTTTCCATGAGGTCGCCTCCCAGGTCTCGTGACCCTGTCGCTGCTCTATGGCCATCTCCCAAGCCTCCTGACCCAGTCCTTGCCCATTGGTCACTTCCCTGGTCTCCTGATCATCCACAGACTCCTCCCTGACCACCGGATTGTCCACCAGCTCCTCCTGATCATCCTCCTGGATCCTCCCCTGTCATCTGTGTCCTCCTGCCCTCCTCCATCTTTGGGCACCAGGAGTCGCCCTTTGGGGGTGGGGGGGTGGGGGGGGGTACTGTCACAGATCCACTGGACTCCCTCTCTCATGCCACACTCTGCTCCCTCTCCCTCACTCCACACAGCGCTCACTCTCCCTGAGTTGATTACATGCACCTGCACATCATCAGTACTCTAATCATGGACTGCTTAAAAACCCCGCTCCCACAGTCAGTTGTCTGTTCTCATCTATGTACACCCTAAAACTACAGACTCCTTAGTCACTTCAATACTTACCAGTAGGGCTGCACGATTATGACAAAAATCATAATTGTCGATTATTGCCCTTGATATTGTAATCACGATTATTTATGACGATTATTTTATGAAATTAATGTGACGTCACTAAGCAGGCAACCACGCTTACAGGTTCTTCAGAACAGCAGGTTATGGGCTGCGCTGCAGTTTCTTTTAAGCATTACATACTGTAATAATGTTTTTTAATGTTACTAAAGGACATTATATGTATATATATGGTTTAAAGTATGTATTTCTAGATTATTTTTGAACTATTGACAAAACCAGTTGCCATGCTTGTGTGTCATGTATGTATCATGTTGATGTATTCACATCCTCACACATTTAACACTTCCAAAGACTGAAAAATGTGGCATAAAAATATGTGCAATATGTGTCTTTACTGCTTAAATTATTGGCCCACATACAGTAAATAACAATATTTGACCTATTCAATAGTCACACTGAACAGCCGATTTAGACTGAAGCTACTTACTGCATTTAAAATCCTGTATTGTGATCTTGTTCACATAAGATCATAGTTAGATCATATTTGGCCCCAAATCTGTCACAGCGGTTGCATTTTGAAAGGTAAAATCAGCTAGTTTGCGAGTTTGTGTGATTCATTGAAATTTAAATCTACCAACAGCAGTTGTAGGTCAAATAGGTATTTATCTGAGCAGAAGTGATAGCAAAGAAGATGGTCCATGAAATATGACGTTCAAGACTTTCTCTATGTCCAAAACATCCAAAACAAGCTGACTTAAAAACAAGCCACTTTATAGCTGTTTAATACATAAATACAACTGTTATTCTTTTTTAATAAACTGTACACAAAAATTGAGCAATGGAACAATATTCAAACTCTCCCATTATAATGACTGAAGCTGTCACTCACAGTTTGAGCCCTGCAGTTCAGCACATGCTCACTGACACAGAGTTCTGCACTCACATATGCTCACATAATAAATATAACTGTTTAAACAACACAATAAGGATCGATTGTCATGACTGATTGGACTGTAGACTCACTGCATCTCTGATTGGCCATTGTCGTTTCATTGCTCAACACACACGTCTGGGATTGGTTAGAAACTCAACCACTGCAAAAACACGTTCTAAATAGAAACCATTAAAGCAACAGTAGATTTAAATTGAATAATCGTCAGTTTTCACGATTGCATTATCGTGACAGCCGTAATTGCAATCGTGATTCGTTTTTCAATTAATTGTGCAGCCCTACTTACCAGTTTGTTTACCTACCTAGTTATTTGTTCCCATCGTCTGAGTTTGGTGTATGATTCGTCCTCCATGTATTCCTCCAGCCATTTGACTCTCCCCTTGTTTGTCACGATTCCTACAAGGACCAAAAGACTGTGAGTTTTCTGATCATCTGCACTTTGCTAATTACCCTGTCTGGAGTTTACTAACCAGCTGTTCGTGTCATACCTGTGTTTGGATTACCTCACCTGTTTGTTTCACCTCTCATCCCTTTCCTTGTCAATAAACCTTGCGATTGAGTCCATCCCTCTGAGAGTTCGTGTTCTGATAACTGTAGTCTAACCCAAACCCTAAAATACAACTTGTTTTTTTATTAGAAATTACATGACATTATTTGTCATAAAAAGTGGTTTCTGTATGGTTTCAGGTTTTGCTTTTATTCTGGGGACACTTTCAGAACCTCAGCAGGAAAGCAAATCCTGCCCATCTACACAGTCTGTGCACTCACTTTTTGATGGTACAAGCATCAGGGCAGGTGGGGTACAAGCATTCTCACAGGTTAATCCATAGGCTCCAGGCTGGGTGCACTCACAGACACCACACACACAGTGGCCACGGCCACAACAGAGCAACCCTCCACTCCCCATACAGTTGTCTGCATGGGTCAAGCAGTCACAGCTCTCACGGTCCCATCCAGGGTTACACTGGCAGGACCTACAGTTGCACTCACCATTACCTAATGGACATAATATACACATACATGACCGTTAATGAGTCTGTGAAAATAATCTAAGGATAATGCTGAAGGACATCATGAAGATTTACATCAATTCCTGAATTATAATATGGTGTTACATAATCCCTTAATATTTGTGATTGGAGCAACAAAGCTTTACAGTAAAACATCAACACATTTCACAAGTTAACACATTAGTTTCAACACACTGAATACACCAGAGGAGATTAAAAAAATTATTGTAGCAGGAGGAGTACAGTAGTGCGTCAATTAAAACTGTAACTTTTAAAAAAATCGCTTCCTGGGGGCCTGGGTAGCTCAGTGATAAAGACTCTGGCTACCACCCCTGGAGTTCGCTAGTTCAAATAGTTGGTGAGACGCAATGCTGGAAAGTTTTACTTTTACTCTCCGTGACAATGAGCTTATAGCTAACTAGATAACCATGTAGTTACTTTCATACCTTGTCAGCTGAGTGGAAGCTAATGTGTAAACATGTATTCACCAAACTGTTTTGTTTAGGATTCACAGTTTGGTACCCCCTTCAGCCGAACAATTCCCAGTCACTGCATTTATAAAATGTAATATTTCAAAGTCTGGTTTTCCACCGTTTCCCCTGAACTTGTATAGCAAAATACGGTGTAACACTGCTGCCGCTGTTTATCTCTTGACTCGGCAGGTGTAAATGCTTCTTGTTTTACAACCTGCCCTTAATTGACTGGCAGTATTAAAATAGTCAGCATTTGACTGATACTAAACAGTACTACTGATGTTTATTTAGCTATTTATTTTATTTTTATTTATTCTTTATTTAAATGGTCAGCAATTGACTGATACTAAACAGTACTACTGATGTTTATTTAGCTATTTATTTTATTTGAATTTATTCTTTATTTAAATGGTCAGCCACTGACTGATACTGAACATACAGTACTGATGTTTGTTTAGCTATTTATTGTATTTTTATTTATTCTTTATTTTGTCAGTGTTCATTTCTAGAATTTGTTGACAATTTATAATAATAATGTCAAATATTCTTTGATGAAAATATTTGTTTAAGAAAGCAGCCTTCTGAGAACCTTTGCATAGTCATATCGGTGCAAAATCGGTGCACAATCCACATAGAAAAGGTCTGTTTTCATTCCAGCTCAAAAATTAGCTATATCAGCCACCATATCAGTAATCAGTGAATTTTCCCTCTCTAAAATCAGTATTGGTCTCAAAAATCCCATATCGGTCGGGCTCTAATAAGTAGTACAAACTTTTTTCTGTATATAATTTTAATGTGTTTTTTCCCCATTCATACTACTAAAACTAAATGGATTTGAGACGGATAGGCATCAGGCACTGACAATATCTCCAATCTTGAGTCTGGCGCAGGATCAGACACCTGTGCTGACCTCTCCATCCAGGCAGGTTGTATTTAATGAACAGAGATAACTCATCTGGCACACCCAGCAGCTCCAACTCAACTTTGGACCTGATCCTCTGCAAAGCCAAAGGACTTATACATTAAAGATCAAGCTCTCGAGTGACTTCTTATGTTTATTGAAGTAAAGGCCAAAGTATACTTGGTGCGTCCGTGTTGCTGATCACTCTGCGCACAGTATGTGTGACATATATTTAATCATAATCCAGTCTGCACTGCCTGACCGTGCGCTGGCCAGATTTTCTAGACTCGTGCACACGGTCGTCGTCTGTACGAATCGTTGGCGCATGCGCCGGTCATTAACTCTACTAAATGAGTATCACAAAGAAGTTGTAGTGGGCATGCGTCAAACGCGTTCGTAGTCGCTCGCGGTCAGAATAGTATACTCACAAAGGCAATGCGGTTGACCAGGCACGAGCCGATCCGGAACACACAAAAACTACAGTAAGTATACCTGGGCATTTGACTACAAAAACGCATTTGACCACATCGCATTTGAGGTGTAAACACTAATTCGTCTTGAATGCATCCCAGCAGCAGTGAAGCGCCACCCCTCACCAATCAATCAACCGCTGTGCTAAAACAAGAGTTTAAAGGAATAGTTCACCCAAAAATGAAAATTTGCTGATAATTTATCAGGCCATCCAATATGTATCTGAGTTTCTTTCTTCATCAAAACAGAATTTAAGACTTTTAGGATTTCATTTCAGGACTCCTCCTCTGAACAATGCAAGTGAATGTCCTCCATTTTTTGACGGTCCAAAATGCATATTTAGGGTGCATCAAAATAATCCACACTTTTCCAGTTGACAAATAAAGTTCTTCTGAATGCAAACGATTGATAATTTTTAGAAACAAAACAATACTTATATACTTTTTAACCACAAATGTTCGCTTCCGTACATCTCTGTGACGTGCGCTCATGTCTAACGACACACCACTGTTCAGCAGCACTGTCTACTTGAAAAGAAGCACTTGTTTGAATGACCAAACACAATGTGTCATATAAAGTGTCTAAAATAACTGCCAGTATTTTTGGCTCCGAAATCATTCCAACCAAAACTCCAGTATAAAGAACTGTGATTCAAACAAACAACACGTCAGTGGTGACATTTATAGAATAAACCAGAAAGCAGGTTGGTGGTGTCCAGTGTTGAATTTGACGCACCATCTTCCCTTGTGGTGTCAAAACACCTCAAATCAGTACGGGCAGATCAAACTTTCCCAGCCGACTGAATTGCGGAGCTGACCTGTTCTCACATCAAGGCAATCGCCCATGAGTCAAGCTCCACTGGGTTGGGACGCCTTGACTCGCGAGTGACGAAGAACAAATATGTGTTCCCTATCTGTCACTCACTCGACGTTGTGTCGATGTAGTGACACTAGGTGTCACTCTTGGGAGCCCTAAACACCTCTGCTTTTTGAAAAATGGCCAATGGGAATTGGCGAGTGGAATTTTCATGCCACTCCCCTGGACATGCCACTCCCCCGGACAGGAGCTGGCATGCAACCTCTCATTCAGATTTTCTCTTCGGAGCCGAGCGATTGCATTCAGTGCACTGAATTCAATTCACCTCAAACTGCTGGATTTTACGGCGCATTTCAGCGGCTTCTCCCCCTCTGCACCCGTGGAGTGCAGAGAACGCCCCTGGGCACTTCGGCAGAGCAAACAAAGTGTATATTCTAAAAAAAGAGTATATTTTCTATCCTAAAAGAGCAGCACACAAGGTACGTATTTTTAAAGATGCCTTTCCGTTTTGTGTTATTCCTGGTTGCGGTCGTTATCTCTCCGCTTCTGACAGCCACAATCGTGTCTGGGTGCTGCCCACGTGGAGACATCTTTCGTCGATGGGTCTTGTCCTCATTGCGAGAACATGACCATGGAAATGATGCGGTCGCGGCTTGCCTTCATAAGAAAGCAAGCCACCCCAGTGGCTCCCCGCCTCGGTCCTTCTACCTACGGGTATGAGGCCGCGTCGGCTAGCACTGGGGGAGATTTGGGGACTTCAATGGGAGCACCTCCGCTGGGTCCCCCCACGGACCTCCCATTCCTCAGCATGCTCGCTTGCCCCGGTCGGGCTCTCAGGTGAGACCGCCGGCTCATCTCAGGGCAAGTTCGACCTCTTATTCGGGGTCCGGGAAGACGATGAGTTATCGAGCGCAGCATCGGAGAGCGGGCTCATCCATTCAGCAGTGGCAGCCCTTGCCCCGCTAAATCCTAGCTCACTCTCGGGATGTGTTGTGTGCGCACAGGGACCTGGTGCTCATGCACCTCGGCCGACTGGGGCTTCGAGTCAACTGGGAAAAGAGCAAGCTCTCCCCGGTTCAGAGCATCTCTTTTCTCAGCTGCTTGGAGTTGGACTCAGTCTTGATGATGGCGCGCCTCACGAACGAGCACGCACAGTCGGTGCTGAACTGTCTGAAGGTTGATGCATATGCGACCGCTTCAGCACTGGTTTCAGACTTGAGTCCTGAGATGGGCATGGCGCCATGGGAAACATCGTGTGGTCGTCATGCCGATCTGTTGCTGCCTCTTCAGACCTTGCATTTCTATGGGCAGGGGTTCCCCTAGAGCAGGTCTCAAGGCGCGTCGTGGTTACGATGGACACCTCCAAGATGGGCTGGGGCAGCGTATGCAATGGACACACAGCCATCGGCTCCTAGACTGATGTTGGGCCTCATGTATTCAGATAGAAGACAAAGGCAGGCCTAACAGTCATAAAAAACATTCCTCAAGCCCCCTCCTTCTAAGTCATAAATCTTACTGATAAAATCGCGCCAAAATCAAAC
The DNA here is from genome assembly GCF_019703515.2 of Myxocyprinus asiaticus. NCBI lineage: Eukaryota > Metazoa > Chordata > Actinopteri > Cypriniformes > Catostomidae > Myxocyprinus > Myxocyprinus asiaticus. The sequence continues at coordinate 36,673,960 of NC_059356.1, read as the reverse complement.
AAAGGGAGTCCTAAACAGACTACAGATCCATGAAGCCTTGCCCACTAAAGGATCGAGCACTCAACTCCTATTGGATGAGGCACACAACAGAACGTCCCTCGAACATGACATCCTCCGGACTTCAAATAATTCTGAAATGCTTCCAAAGTTGCTTCCGGCGACTTCGTTCACCGAATACGGACGTAGCTTTTTGCTGCTCTCCGGTGTAACCTCGTGGCATAAGGAAGTAATGTCCAACTTGAAACTGTAGCCATACAATCTCCATCTCGCTGGACGAGTTGAGATTACCCTGTGTTCAACCAAACACTCTAACGGATCCGAAGGAGACCGCCGAGCAATTCGCATCTTCATCCATTGGCCTACAGAAGTGAAGAGATTAAAGATTTCTCTTCCATCTTCAATCAAGTCGACATTTCTGAGTTCTCCGCCAGCCCGCCGAGAATCAACAGCCGTACCGCCCGCCGACAGCGCGAGGAAACGACCTCTCGTCATCACACGAGCCTCAAGGAACCGGGTCAAAGTTAAAGGACGGAGGAAAACACATTCTACCTGTGTCCTCATGCGATTCAAGTAAGAGGTTACGTCTGGGCAGAGATAGAATATTATAGTGTGTTATTCTTGTGTTTCAAGGTTTTTTTGCTTGTACAGTTTACAGACCGCCATGTCCGCTCATTATTAATACTCAGGGTATTAATTATCACAAATTTGTTTTGCTGTATTGTAGTCCAACCAAATTGGACTGTTGTGCATTTTCGCCATCGCGGGTGAGACAGCAACTGAGTTCATCCATTAAAGAGTCAAATAACAAGGGACTTTTACGAGCCCCGCTCGTAAAACCGCGTCTCTGAGTGATGAACACGGCTGCTTCATCTCCAGCTATCGCGAAATCAGCTTTCGGGCTGTCACTGAATAATCTCTCTCTCTCTCTCTCTCTCTCTCACTAACCACACTGACACACACACACACACACACACACACACACACACCTTATGTGTTATAGGATTATTTTATTTCCATATCTAATCATATCACTGTTTAGTTTGTAGTTGTAAGTCGGAAGTTTATTGACTGCATTGTATTAATTATTAATTGATATTACTGCATAAATAAACTTTGTTTATATTACAAAGAGAAGTGTTTTGGTTTGTTTTGCATACGCCTGTGTCATGCTGACGGGATGTCAGTGCTCGGATTCAAACCTTCATTCATTGTTTTTTATTCGAAAATCGATATTCTTCGGATGTCGATTTTCCTAAGAAAACAATCTAATATTGAGACTGTTTTAATATTCGGTTATTAGTCCCTGATTTCAGGGTGGTGCCCCGTCAATGTTAATCCTTATTAATATTCTATTGATTTTTGATAATTGATAATTATCTTTGATTGAATTAGAATGATCAATAAGCTAGTGTTAATTTTAATGTTTCATCGATGTTAACAATTGATAAGTGTTGATTTTAAAGGATTAAAAAAAGCTAACATTGATTCTCATCAATGTTCTATTGATTTTAATAATTAATAATTATCTTTGATAATTATTAATTATTGCTAATAACCAAACTTGCTCCTAAACGTAGCACACTACATTTACTGGAGTCCTATATGAGGTTTTAATGAGTTAGATCCAATTAATTAATTTAAATATTGATTAATAACTACAGAAATAATTATTAATTATTTCTGATAGTAACACTGATCTAAACAACCAGTAAAGCCCTACACTGGCCCACGGCTGCGTTGACACATCAACTGCCTCGAGTTGTTGGCAGTACTGCTCACCCTGCGGAGGTTCCGGCCATTGATCCAGGGCAAGCACATGTTGGTCCGGACTGACAACACGACGATGGTAGCGTACATCAACCATCAAGGCGGTCTACGCTCCTGTTGCACGTCACAACTCGCCCGCTGTCTCCTCCTCTGGAGTCAGCGACTCAAGTCGCTACGAGCCACTCACATCCCGGGCGATCTCAACACCGCAGGGGACGCGCTGTCATGACAGTTTACGCTCAGGGGATAGTGGTGAACTCCACCCTCAGGTGGTCCAGCTGATTTGGAGTCGATTCAGTCGAGCACAGGTAGACCTGTTTGCTTCCCGGGAATCCTCCCACTGCCCGCTTTGGTACGCCCTGACTGAGGCACCCCTCGGTCTGCGCTGGCACACAGCTGGCCCCCTGGACTATGCAAATACATGTTTCCCCCAGTGAGCCTACTAGCACAGACCCTGTGCAAGGTCAGGGAGGACGAGGGCAGGTCGTCCTAGTAGCACCCTACTGGCCCACCCAGACGTGGTTCTCGGACCTCACACTCCTCGCGACAGCATTCGGTCCGGGTTACTCTCACGTGATCCTGAGACCCCGACTGGGCTATATGCCCAAGGTTCCCAGAACCCCATTTAGGGATCAGGTGGTGAACTTACAAGCACTGCCCCAGGAGGAGGCAGACCCAGCTTTGGTGTTGCTGTGTCCCTGTCGGTAAACTGCATCTTCCTTGGGCAGAGGTTCCTCTGCCCCCAGTCACCGTGTTTGTAGAACTCCTCCCCCGTTGGGTAGGACATACCATGGGACTTCTCCACATGACATACTTCTGACAAGACTCAGTAAGACCATGTGACGTATTTCCACTCGTCTCGGCTCCTCAGCACAAAGCCTGAATGAATGGTTGCATGCCAAGTCCTTTTATACCCTTATGTCTGGGGGAGTGGCATGCAAATTCCACTTGCCAATTCCCATTGGCCTTTTTTCAAAAAGCAGAGGTGTTTAGGGCTCCCAAGAGTGACCCCTAGTGTCATTACATCGACACAACGTCTCGTTCAGGGAACGGAGGTTACGAAAGTAATCAGGACGTTTCCTCCTTATAAGTCTGATACAACAAAAATGTTGTGCGAAATCAGAGGACATAAGGATACAAGGCTATGGATTGTGCCAAAAGGGCCCAGCCTTGGTTTCCAAAAATTGGCACCCTAAAGGGGCATGTATTAATAGTCTGGTATTCATCTTGGAATGAAAACCCTGTAGATTTTTTACATGGCCACACAGATGTGGTACTCACCGAGCCAGGCTCCTTTGGGAAAATGGATGCCTTAGCTTAAAATGACCAGTGGAAAAATGCAAATATGCGTTTTCCCCCTATTCGCCTAATACACCAAGTGCTGTGCAAAATCAGGCTGATTAGGAAACAGAGGTATTGGTTGTGCTGAAATTGCTTAACCAGCCTTGGTTTCCTGAGCTGGTCGAACTGCTGGAAGCTCCACCAAGGGAAATTCCACTGAGGAGAGATTAACTCCCTCAGGCACAGGGCACGATTTGGCATCCACAGCGACAGCTGTGGAATCTACACACAGGGTTGGGAGGGTTACTTTTGAAATGTATTCCACTACAGATTGCAGAATACATGTTGTAAAATGTCATTTGTAATGTATTCCGTTAGATTACGTATTCTAAATACTTTGGATAACTTCTTCAGCACTGGTAGATTTTTTTCACTTGTTTTGACTATAAAAACTCTGCCAGTACAGTAAGACAAAATACACGTTAAAAATACATTCTCTGAAAAACATAAATATCTTATGCAATGTTGTTTTTAAAACAAGTTAAATCAAACTGATCTTGTTTTAAGGATTTTTATATATTTGTACAGGAAAACAATACAAAATGTATTATCAAGAATATGATTTTTGCTCTAATATTAATGGTCTTACTAGAAAAAAATTAATTATGATCTAACGTGAATTTTCTTGATAAAAAAAATATGATCGTGCCTGGTAACATGTGCATGTAAAATGGCTAGAAATAGCATTTTAGCTTAGCGTAAAGCTGACAATATACACAAGGTTTAATTCTATTTCCTCTGCTCCAAACTTACTTCTCTGTCTGCTCGTATGAATGTAACACATCATAAGGAAGTGTTTCACTGCTGTTCAAATGCACTTTGGATCACATCATTTATATGTATAAATGTTTTCCATCTGAAAGGACTAAATATTAAATGAAACAAATGACAATAAAATGCAAAGTAATCCCTTCAGTAATCAAAATACTTTTTGAATGTAACTGTATTCTAAATACCAATTATTTAAATTGTAACTGTAGTGGAATACAGTTACTTATATTTTGTATTTTAAATACGTAATCCTGTTACATGTATTCTGTTACTCACCAACCCTGTCTACACATTTGGACATTGAATGGAACACGTGGAACATAGATGGTTTGTCACACACAGTGCTTGACACAGTACTCTCATAAGACAGAGCCCCTTCTATCAGGCGCATTTATGCACTAAAGTGGCAAGTATTTTTAGACTCATGTTAATCACAGAATGAAAACCCAAAATATTGCTCAATAAAAGTGATGTTTCACTTCCTGCAAGAGCACTTGGATGCAGGTTTCTCCCGATCAATGCTAAAAATATATGTTGCAGCTAATGCGGCATACCATGCCCCTGTCAGTGGCACTTTGACGAGCAAGCATGAGATTGTCACAAAATGTTTACGTGGTGTGAGACATCTCAAACCCTCTCGCCCTGTTACAGTCTCAGTGTGGGACCTGTCCTTGGTGCTGAAAGCACTATACTGCTCTCTATTCGAGCCACTGGAAAAAGTAGAATTGCGTGCTCTCTCCCTAAAGACCGCATTACTACTGGCCCTCCCTTCAGTGAAGCGCATGGGAAATTTCCAAACTCTATCAGTAAAAATGACTGTTGAGAGTTTGGTGCAGGCTTTTCAAAAGCCATTCTTAAGCCCAAATTAGGCTACATTCCTAAGGTTTTATCCACCCCCTTCAGAGCACAGGTGAAAACCTTACAGGCTTCAAGAACGTTTATTGCACACACTCTGCCCAATGTAAGCATTGTGCATTTACATTGAGCATACATGCCAGTTTAGGCTGGTGAGTCAGCTCTTTGTATTATCTCTAAACAGTCTCGCTGGGCATTTGTCAGGAAGGCAGGTTGGGCTTCCCCAAATACTTTAGCTAGATGTTATAATCTAGTTGTTTCTTTCTCTGTCTTCCCACATGGTTTCTGTGATGGGAGTTTAAGCTTTCATCACTAATGAGTAGTGCTGAAACAAAAGCCTTGTGACACACGAATTTTGTATACTCACCCCTCGGGCTAGTTACAACATGAATGTCTCTATAAGGCTTTGCTCTAAAAACACACACACACACACACACACACACACACACACACACACAAGGTTGTTCCTGCTGGGTAAACACCTCTCTGGGTTGTTAAACACAACAGCAGTTTTAATACTGCTCTAGTGGTGCCGATCTTTTTGTACACTACCCGTTTGGCTAGTTACAGTAGGAAGTCACTTCGGAAGGTTAAAAGTGCTCCCTCGCAGGCAAGCCTTTTTCTATTACACTAATTGTTTCCCAGTATTGGTAAAACAGTTATTATCATTTTAATCTAGTGATTATTCCAAGATTACACTTAAGAAGAATTCTCTTCTGTCTATTTTAAAGAAAGAGGCTCCCCCATGGGTGAGCCCTTCTTTATTATTACCTGAAGCTATTTTACTTCACGGAAAAATAGCTATTATAATCATTCTAGTCTAGTGATTTTTCTCTAGATTACACACAGGAAGCTTTCCCTTCCTGTCTCCCATATTTAAAAGCATTCCCCAAGGGCAATACTTTTTTCTATCACCTTAAGTGCTTCCCTATGTTGGTAAAACAATTATTTTGATCATTAATCTAATTGAACTCTTCCTCAGGTTGGTTTAAGGTGCCCCTGCTGGCGGCCCCTTTTATAACCATGATCAAAGGACTCTGAATTTAGTCCTCCCTCCAAACAGTTTATCACTTCAACTGACGTGAGTTCTGTGGAGAAAATGTGCTACCCTCAGACTATATGCCTCCTTTCAGGCAATATATACAGTATTTATTTAGTGTCACTGTTTCACTCACTGACCAGGGCTCTCGGGAGTGACCCCTAGCATCAGTTCACTGACGTAACATCTCATTCCCTCCTTTCAGGGAACACTGGTTACCATACCTAGATGTTTCATTTGTAAACGAATCAGTGTTTTGAACCAATCTTTTAAGTGAACGAATCATTCTCGTTCACTTTCTGCTGTTTCGGTCGTGAATGACTCGGTGCTTTTAATTGAACCTCTTTAGTCAATGACTCGCTCATAACATAAAACAAACTCATTTGTCACCACCTACTGGCATAAAAATGCTAAATGCAAAAAATCTCACTGAACAAATCAGTGAACAAAATTAAATTGAGTGAAGAATCAAAATCCCTACTACTATTTGGAATGCGGCAAACAAAGACAAGGGGAGTGATACAAATAATGATGCATCCCAGTGCTGTTATTAACCTTATGAATGCAGAAGTGTTCCAAGATTCACAACAGCAGCCTGTTTTTGTTCACCAGTCTACAGTGTTTTCACTCACACTGGAGTACATTTTTAGTGGATAATGTGATGTTTAATGTATTAAACTGGCATATAAAAAAAAAAACGAATCAAATTTGGCTCCATAATGGCAATACTTGAGTCACGATGATTGTCTTTTGACAGTAGCTGACCCGTCAAAGTTTAAGGAGTGGATAGATGACATGAAGCTATGGTCCAAGGTTAGTTACATTGATATCATGAACTACTTTGAGTTGTTATGACCAACATCTGCACAAGTTAAGCCTGAATTGATTTCTACTCCAACTAACACTTAAAATGGTTGTTGTTCTCTGTCTGGATTGCTTGTTTTGGTATTTATTACATTGCTTTTTATGGAAACCGGAACCAGAAAACATTCCAGCGGCAATCCGAATCATTCACCAAGTGGCTGGTCAAGAAAACAGTAAATACTACATATCATCACTCTTGGAATGTTGCTTGGCCAATAAGATTCGAGGACCAGAAGTTGTACAAAGCACATGTTGATGACCATTTATGCTGGTCTTTTCAGCAGGGCATTTAGACACCAAGGTGAAATGAATTTGAGATTAACTTTAGCTTCCTTATGGCATGGATTCTTGATGACTTCTTCAGAGAAAATGTACTTGTAATGTGAGAGGGTTTTGTCTACAAAAGCTCCAAATCCCATGCGCAGATTACTGGTGACACTGTGCAGAGCACGAGGCAGATGATTGCCTAGAGCATTAAGCTTTTGCAAGTCAGCCCTCATGGTATTGGTCATGTCCATCAGGTAATACAGGTCCACTGGGTAATCAGCAACTTGCTTCACAGTGACAGTGAAATGCTTTGAATCATCTTAAAGACACAGAAGATAGCATTAGATTACTTCAAGACTTCTTTTTCAATGGAAGACCTATTGTAATCTTGTGAAAGCCCCAGGCTATGTCTATAGAAAATTATTATGGTGTCTATAGACCCTTTTCACAGACTGTGATGACGCATTTGTAATTTTTTTAATCATTGAGTGCAAATATATAACATTATTCTTTGTGAGATTTTTCCCTTGCATTAGTTTAACACTGCTGCGATGTGGTTTCAAATACAGCTGCGAGAGAGTGACAGTAAATGTAGCTTCTTTCTCTCTTCTGACTTCGATTATCCATCTCTCTCTATTTGTTCCTAATTTGGAAAGTTGTGGAAATGTAATAGTGGATTTCTCCATTCCTAGTTAGAGCAAATAGGAATGCAAAAATAATATTTCCTGTGATCTCCTATTCACCACTATAGAAGTTTGCATCACATAGGAAGTCGACATGTTGCTTCTGAATGTTATATTGCCCTGACATCAGCAACATGTTATGTTGAGTTACTGACAAGCGGCAGCTCCCATCAGACATCTTTGCATTGGTTCATGTGGTGCGAACGCAAGCATGTAGCATCAGCAGCGTGGGAGACCCAGGTTGCATTTGCATAATCTGTGACGATCGCAATCCGGATGTTACCTTTTTCCTCTAAAATAATTTTTTTGGGGGGAATAGAGTTAATAAAATATGCGTTCCACTTCACTGTATGACATCCTTTACAGCTAAAAACAACTCGATTTAAAACTAGCTTTTGGCGTCCCTCTGTGGACATTTCACCTGGAAACTGGAGCTCACACATGCCCTTACATTCAAAAACACTTCCCACTTCGGCTACTGGTGGCATTGCTTCTAGTTTTGGAAAGCACAGACTGATTTTAGCTCTAGAAGAGTCAACCTACTGTTTCTGATTTCATTGTGAGATCAGTCTAAAATGAACGCTGCTATAGTTTACTTCTGCATTCCAAACTCGTAAATGTGGAAAGGGTAGGCAATTATTAATCCTTTATACAACCACAGATCACACATATTAGTTTGATGTCTAGATGTGCTCTTCATGGAAGTGGATTTAAAAAGCACAGTTAACCCTCATGTTCATTTTGAGGTCTGAGAGACCCCAAGGGCTAAATAACTAATTACAACTATTATTTAATTAGGACGAATAGCAAATAGAAAACAAAACAAACCAAAAAGAGGAACTGTAATATTAATGAAATTGGAAAATATGAGTTCATATATTTAGGAGGTACATTTTTGAAACACAGAATGTTTATTTTTGTAGAAATATCATAACTGGTCTAAGGTTGAGGTAGATTTTTTGTGGTTTGATCTGAGTGATGTCATTGGTTATACCTCTTGCGTTGTCACTCAGGGGGTGGTCCTCTAGCATCTTCATGCTACTAACAGGAAACTCCATAAACTTCATGCCACAACCAGACTGAATGGGACTGTCCCTCAGATCACACTGGGTCAAACTTGACCCTCCCTTTCTGAAGACCTAACACACACACACACACACACACACACACACACACACACACACACACGTTGGTGCAGCTATCATTATGAGGACTCTCCATAGACATAAAGTAGACTTTAAAGTATAGCTCACCCAAAAATGAAAATTCTCTCATCATTTACTCGACCCCATGCCATCCCAGATAGGTGTGGGTGAGAAACAGATCAACATTTAAGTCCTTCTTTTTTTTTTTTACTATCAATCTCCACCTTTGACCAACCCAAACCAGTAATAGGCTGAATGTGAAAGTCACTTCAACACCAGAATATGGAAGTGAAAGTGTAGATTTACAGTAAGAAAGGACTTAAATATTGTGCTGTTTCTCACCCACACCTATCATATCACTTCAGAAGATATAGATTTAACCAATTGAGTCTTATGAATTAAACCCGCAATATTCCTTTAATTCAGATCAGTGCTGTGGTCTATATATAAAATAACAGGAGATGACTAGCCATTATCAACTTAGTGTCAGTTACTTTTTGATACAGACATCTCTCTCTCTACACACACACACACACACACACACACACACACACACACACACACACACACACACACACACACACACGTACACACACTTATCCTGCGGCTTGTGCCCAACTATATGGCCATAATCTCTTTTGGTTACTATGGTTACCCTACCCTGCAATTGCATACTTTAGGTGGCAATGACACTGTGAGTGTGTGTGTGTGTGTGTGTGTGTGTGTGTGTGTGTGTGTGCACGCGCTTTTACAAGATATCTTGGTGAAGCTTCATAATATTGAGTTAATTTGCAGTAACTATTTTGAAAAGTAATGATGTCACTTGTGTGCCTTCAAACCCACACTTATAAACACACACACACACATATTCCAGTATCATAACATCAGTATCATTCAGCACACAAAGCTTATTGTCAGTATGCCATTTTCACACAAGCACATATGAGCACACACTTGTAAAATTATTAAGTTGTGACTGACATTAACATCTCTGTCCCCGTCTTTGAAGCTTTGATTTAGTCAGCATTTACGTCAGAGCTATGGCCTTTGCGTTCAGTGTGAGTGCTCTGACACACTGAGTTCTGACACTCATGGATGACCTGCGTTTGAATCTAGCGTGGGTCATGTTCTCAACCAGTCACCCACAACCGCTTTTCGTGAGCTTTTTTTTTTTTTTTTTACAGTTAAATGAACTGAATATATATATATATATATACACATACAGTTGAAGTCAGAAGTTTACATACACCTTAGCCAAATTTAAAACCTTACATTTAAACTCGGTTTTTCACAATTCCTGACATTTAATCATAGAAAACATTCCCTGTCTTAGGTCAGTTAGGATCACTACTTTATTTTAAGAATGTGAAATGTCAGAATAATAGTAGAGAGAATGATTTCTTTCAGCTTTTATTTCTTTCATCACATTCCCAGTGGGTCAGAACTTTACATTCACTTTGTTAGTATTTGGTAGTATTGCCTTTAAATTATTAAACTTTTGTCAAACATTTTAGGTAGCCTTCCACAAGCTTCTCACAATAAGTTGCTGCAATTCTGGCCCATTCCTCCAGACAGAACTGGTGTAACCGAGTCAGGTTTGTAGGCCTCCTTGCTCGCACACGCTTTTTCAGTTCTGCTCACAAATGTTCTATTGGATTGAGGTCAGGGCTTTGTGATGGCCACTCCAATACCTTGACTTTGTTGTCCATAAGTCATTTTGCCACAACTTTGGAGGTATGCTTTGGGTCATTGTCCATTTGGAAAACCCATTTGCGACTGAGCTTTAACTTCCTGGCTGATGTCTTGAGATGTTGCTTCAATATATCCACATCATTTTCCTTCCTCATGATGTCATGATGTGCACCAGTCCCTCCTGCAGCAAAGCACCCCCACAAAATGATGCTGCCACCCCCATGCTTTACTGTTGGGATGGTGTTCTTCGGCTTGCAGGCCTCACCCTTTTTCCTCTAAACATAACGATGGTCATTATGGCCAAACAGTTCAATTTTTGTTTCATCAGACCAGAGGACATTTCTCCAAAAGATCTTTGTCCCCATGTGCACTTGCAAACTGAAGTCTGGCTTTTTTTATGGCGGTTTTGGAGCAGTGGCTTCTTCCTTGCTGAGCAGCCTTTCAGGTTATGTCAATATAGCACTCGTTTCACTGTGGATATAGATACTTGTCTACCTGTTTCCTCCAGCATCTTCACAAAGTCCTTTGCTGTTGTTCTGGGATTGATTTGCACTTTTCACACCAAACTACGTTCATCTATAGGAGACAGAATGCATCTCCTTCCTGAGCGGTATGATGGCTGCATGGTCCCATGGTGTTTATACTTGCGAACTATTGTTTGTACAGATGAACATGGTACCTTCAGGCCTTTGAAAATTGCTCCCAAGGATGAACCAGACTTGTGGAGGTCCACAATTTTTTTTCTGAGGTCTTGGTTGATTTCTTTTGATTTTCCCATGATGTCAAGCAAAGAGGCACTGAGTTTGAAGGTAGGCCTTAAAATACATCCACAGGTATACCTCCAATTGATTCTAATTAGCCAATTAGCCTATTGGAAGCTAATTGGCTAATTTAGTAAAGTCTTAACATCATTTTCTGGAATTTTCCAAGCTGCTTAAAGGCACAGTTAACTTAGTGTATGTAAACTTCTGACCCACTGAAATTGTGATGTAGTCAATTAAAAGTGAAACAATCTGTCTGTAAACAATTTTTGGAGAAATTTCTCATGTCATGCATAAAGTAGATGTCCTAAATGACTTGCAAATCTATAGTTTGCTAGTATGAAATCTGTGGAGTGGTTAACAAATGAGTTTTAATGACTTCAACCTAAGTGTATGTAAACTTCTGACTTCAACTATATATACTGCATATATTGTACATATAAACATTAATGAAAAGTGCCGGAAAGTCGAATTTACAATCCCATGTTAATTCAAACAATAGCGTCAATAATTTTATTCTGTATAATGTTTACTTATTTAGGCTAATCTGTCCCTGAGCAATTTTGAGATGAAACTGTAAAAACTATAATTAGCTACACTGCAAGCTATTACACTACCAGTAAGTCCTAACTACACTGAAGCATTATCTTTTTAAAAATATATAACTATCAGCATTAAACAGCATTTGAACAGATACACCATTATGTAAATAAATGAATCGGAAACATAGTGGTGCACAGCAGAATATAATAAATATTACAAATAAATACTCTGCAACAAATAAGAAGATGTGAAATGATGCGTTGGGTATTGTTTGTAAAACTTGAGATTAATTGTTCTTTAATAGGTTTCATCCACATAAATCATCTGACCATATAGACTAATCCTCAATGCAGATCCACACGATTTATTTACCTACTGCAAAATGGATGATAGATTTGACCTTTTCTACTAAAACCAACATCTGGACACAGATAAAAATATATTCTCATTTACTAATAATCCAAAGTAACAGCTGATTCAATATAAAACTATTCACAGAACACACATTACACAATCATTAAACATAAAATGGGTCTTTCTAAATTAGATTTTTGCTCTCAATGCACTCTCAACATCCCAGACACAAACATCCACTGTTTATGTCATTGTTCATCTGTACAGCATTTTTGGATAGATGTAACTGAGAAACTGACTTCCATCTTGAATTACAGGATTCCTTTCTAACCAATTTTTGTGTACTTAGAAATGTATCATAAATTGATCCCCCATCTGCTCTTATTAAACCTACATACTGTATATTGCTTTAGCAATTGCAAAGAAAATGATTCTTCCTAACTGGTGAACTAAGCAATCATTAAGTACTAATCATTAGTCAAATTTACTAATAAAATACATAACAATGGAAAAAAAAAAAAACCCAGCAACATCAGAACATTGCACAAAGAATTTCATTGAAATATGGTCACCATTTATAATTTTTTCCCCAACTACTGTAGATGAAAATCTAGTTTTTTGAAATCACCATGGCAAATGTTATTGTCTTATTTATTTATTTTCTTTGAGTTTTTAATATTTTATGTGTCTTTTGTGAAAGTTTAGTTCTGTTTTTCTGTTTGCTGTTTGGGCCGTGAAACATTGTCAATAAAAAACAAACCCATCCGACCAAACCCATTCACTAAAATACATTGAACTTCCCAATGCTTCCTATGAGAGGGAAAGGACGGTTTAGGAGAGCATGTACATAAATCAAACCAATTCACTAAAATTAATCTGAATTTCTAATGATTCATATAGAGAGCGGTTTAGGAGGAGAGTGCTTTTGATCAGTTTCTTCTCCTTAAACAGTGTGCATATAAATAAGTTCTCAGGTGAACCTGTCAGAAAAATTTTCAAATTCCTAGACATTTTGCATCTTGGAATGGAATTAAATTTTTCCAGGACAGACCTATACACTCTCACGGCAAGATCTTAAGGATTCATACGACTTCTCTAAATTTGGCTAATTTGTATGATATCGTACCACTGCACTCTTATGAATTTGTACAACTTTCACTACAACCAATGATGTCACTGGACATCGTTTCCATCTAATACGCGACGGTTCCTTGCTTCTGTCACACACAACAGCTTCCTATCATGTTTACACACTCTACTGATCGGTAAGGTTTGGGTAAGGACATAATATTAATAAGCATTCCTTAATGCCTCTTGCGTGAAACTTGCGCTTCCGCATTAGACATCCGGGTATGTGCATGTGATGAAATCGTACAAATTTCTATGAACGAATATAAAATATGTACAAATTTTCATGAGACTGGGTTGGACAGACGTTGACGAGCCCAGAAAATCCTGGGTGGGAGGCAACCCTAAATGGAACACAGTGAGTCTTGTGATCCAAATCAAACATCCCAGAATTGACACATTTCAGTTAATGATAATAATAAAAATATATATAAATAAATATATACATAAATGTTTAAATCATCTGCTACAATTTGATTTTAAATAGCATATAGGCAAAACTGCAGAATCTTGTAATAAACATGTTCAGAGATACAGACATGTAAGGGACAAACTCCCTGCCATTCTTCTAGTAGAGAACTGCTTCTCAAAGTAAAAGATCAATGAGTCAGAAAGTAAAAGCCTATTAATAATAGGCTGTTATTCATATTATTATATGAAAAGTAACTTTTAAACCAATATATAGATAGATAGATAGATAGATAGATCATACAGAATCATACAATTTAGTCATCATCACGAGCCAATTTGTTATCATTACTGAAGAGTTTTCTTAGTGTTTTGAAACCATCTGATCTCACATAATTTAAATGAATTTTGTCTTTCCCTATTATTTTATTTTTTTCTTTTCTCCCTGATTTGGAATGCCCAATTCCCAATGTGCTCTATGTCCTCATGGTGGCATAGTGACTCGGCTCAATCCGGGTGGCAGAGGACGAATCTCAGTTGCCTCCGCGTCTGAGACATTCAATCTGCGCATCTTATCACGTGGCTTGTTGAGCGCGTTACCGCAGAGACCTAGCATGTGTGGAGGCTTCACGCTATTCTCCGCGGCATCCATATACAACATACCACGCGCCCCACTGAGAGCAAGAACCACATTATAGTGACCACGAGGAGTTAATCCATGTAACTCTACCCTCCCTAGCAACCGGGCCAATTTGGTTGCTTAGGAGACCTGGCTGGAGTCACTCTGCACACCCTGGATTCGAACTCGTGACTCCAGGGGTGGTAGTCAGCGTCTTTACTCGCTGAGCTACCCAGGCCTCCACATTTCCATTTTTCAATCAACTTATCCAACACTGGCACTGAGAGAAGAAGGAAAGACAGGAGAAGAGAAGCAAGAAAAAGGGAAGAGAGGGCAAACCAGGGGAAACATACAAATATGCATTATATTATGAAGAATCCAGCCCCTACAGTCAAGATGCATCTGTCTCTGTGTTAGACTATGAGACAGCACAGCGCCTATCATGAGACCTTAGTATTTCCCTTATGAAGGAAAGAGGTTGGGAGAAATAATGAGAGGTTGAAAAACGTAGACTGGTGGGGCCTGATTAGATCAATGCTAAAGAAACTGCAGATACCACTGGACCCAGCGATTCTGTCACCCCATCCTTTCTGTTTCTCTCTTTTTTCTCTCCCCCTCTCTGGCCTGTTGCTAAGTTACGGCCTTGTGTGCTGGAATTGTGAAATTGTGTGGTTGAGATAGAGAAGAAGAGGGATAAGCCATATTACACAGGCTTGATCTGTGCCTTTGTATGTGTATGTGTGTGTGTGTGTGTGTGTGTGTGTGTGCACAAGCGATTGCATTTTAGTTCTCTTGACAATACTTCTTGAATTATCTCTGTTCCTCACCTATGACACCACTTTCCTTCATTCACACACTGTGTTTAGAAAGAAATGCTTAAAAAATCATTTGTCATGATCCAGTCCTGATCTGGGTTCAGCCTGGTCTAATAACACATGATGTTTGTTTGGATTTAGCGCTGCTGGAGAAACTGATCTTTGACCAGACAAAGTGAGTGTGACGTGTTCTCCCAGCAGAGTGCTGAAACAAGACAAAACGAAGAAGAAGGAACAAGTAACACATATGGTAGAAAGCCTGTTTCGGTGTGTGTGTGTGAATGTGTAGAGCTACCTGATCTTTGCAATTAAAGCATCATAATCTGCTGATCTCATCCATACACAATGCATTCCTATGCGAGACAAAGCACGCAAAACAGACACACACAAGTGCATGCATACACACATGCATATTTGTGTATGCACATTGACTTCTGTTGTTTATACTAGGCAAATTATATTTTATATCTTCTAAGCCTAAGCCACACTCAAAAGGGCTGTCATTTTTTAATTAGTTAATTTAGTGCAAAATAATTATACAGTATAATGTATTATGTTTTTTTTTTTTTTTTTAAATAGGTAACACAATTATGCCCACAGACCGTATGTAAATTCAATAATAAGGAATTTTCCTACCAACGGAGGAATTCAACATTAAAGTAACACCTTCATGTTTTTGCGAGTAAGCAAAACTCAAGATGTACAAATACAGCTGGATGCAGCAGCTGGATGGATTGAGTTGCGTTTTAGAAATTTTGAAACTACATTTTACTTGACACAACATCCTAAAAATGCAGTGTTTATGGCACAAAATGCTGAGAATCTATAAGACGCGACGCAACCATAGCGAGATGCTCCAAAAGTGTTCATCTGACACGTGTACACAGACCAACAAAAATGGTGCAGACAGAAAGCAAAAGCACATCTTTTGAGATCTCGGACTATTTGACAAAACGAATTGCTGTGGACTGTAGGCCAGTGATGATCTTATGCCCTGCTTCCAAATATCCATACTTCCCTACTATATAGGATGCCAAAAACAGAATGCCAACAGAGCAGGATGTCCGAATCAATATTTATGAAGTAGTAAGCGAGAAATACCCGGATGACCTACTATTTCCGGCGAGATTTTGAAGTGCGGATCGACTGGACACTTTACAATCCCATAATCCCTCAGGAGCTGAGGCGACGTCATGTACAAAACACTGGATTTAAAAGAACGGCTGTGAACTGCGAGTTGGACGGCTCTTCTCAACTGTAAGTGTTATATATAACCAGATAATTGTTCCTTGTACTTAAATAGTGCTTGTTTAACAAAACCAGAGCAGATCATTTTCACGGCTGTTGTTCTTATGTCATATATTCAGGACACGAGACAATGCCCACATCCCTGGATGATGAAGTATGTCTGAAATCTATTCATACTACTTGCATGCATACCTTAAAGAACATACTGTTTTGGCAGAAGTTAAGTGTGTCCTCCATCAAATACAGTACATACTATAACAGTACACAGTTTCGGATGCAGCAATGGTCTAGAAATAACTATGGAAATAAAACAAAAAAATGTGTATTGGCTGATCAATGCTTTATTTGTCCATCGTAATAATATAACGTATTTTAATTATCTAAAATATATTACATTTATAAGTTCATTTATACAGTATATACTGTGTGTGTGTATATATATATATATATATATATATATATATATATATATATATATATATATATATATATATACACACAGACACACACACACATACAGAGATTTATATAAATGGAGATTTCTCAGCAAATGTTGATATGCTATATAGGCAGACCTGGCCCACACAACCATACAGACATTTGTGTGTACTTTTAGTATCCAAGCACAAACACTCGTAGAAGCAGGTAAACATGCATAAACTGCTCATTTAGACATACTGGTAGATCCACACATGCACGCACACACATACAGCTGAATGCCTGGCTGTAATGAATGGAGAATCTAATTCTACTTAGTCTGAGAGTATGATTTTTATAATAAATGAAGTCAGCGAAATGAAAAGCCAACTATCTCACATAAACTCACATAAATTTAGAAACAGATGTGAGTGCACACATAGCGCCATGCTGTGAGACCTCTCTAAGTCTTTTGGTTTGTGCTAGACTG
This sequence comes from Myxocyprinus asiaticus, assembly GCF_019703515.2. NCBI lineage: Eukaryota > Metazoa > Chordata > Actinopteri > Cypriniformes > Catostomidae > Myxocyprinus > Myxocyprinus asiaticus. The sequence goes on along the minus strand of NC_059356.1, from coordinate 36,656,753 downwards.
CTAATGCACCTCACAGGGTGATCTCAGGAAAGTGCCATTTTGACCGAGACAGAGGGAACAAGAGAGAAAGAGATAGCGAGGGAGTGTGAACCCCCCACAGACAGTTGTAACTATGTGACAAAGGAAGGTTAAGCATTTGTGTTCTTTAACTTCTTTCTGTTGTCTACAGTCCCTGAGTTGAATCGACAAAAATAATTATACTTAGACAACTAGAACAGTGTGTCCTGTGTGTATTTGCTCAAATTCTCTGTAGCTGATTTGTTGTGTTGTAAATAAAGTTAGCCACTAGTTTTTGTGTGTTTGTGTATGCGCATTACAAAGAGGGAGTGAAGCCTACTTGGTTGCTAGGGGACCTCTTTACTTAAATTTTGTTGCTAGGCTGCAAATTTACTCCCCACTTTTCTGGCCATTCAACCTGCAACCTATGTCTCTATTTCTTCTTCTCATTCCCTCTCTCTCTATTTTTCCAACCAAAATAACCAACCAACTGTTACTATGCGTAAAGGTTGCCTGTTGCTAAGGCGCATGGAGAACCATCAATATCTAAAAATATTCAGTTAAATACATGTCTTCGAAAACAAAGAAGATGAATAATTGTTATTGTGCAGTGTGGACTGTGAAAGAAAGTACAAAGGAATTTAGTTATTTGTGAAGTTCACTGAAGCTGTGTGGGAGATCTGCAGCGCACTTAAGCTTTTCTTTGCATCTTTCCTATTAATCCATGTAATATGATAAAAAAAAACAAAAGACGAGTGTTTAGTGCTGGCTAGTAATGGATTACATGTAATCCTTTGATATGGATTACAAAAACTGAATACTTGTAATTGGATTACATTTCATTTTATAATTGTGCTTAATCAGATTACAGTTACTTTTAATGGATTACCCAATTACTTTATTGATCACCCAACAGTCAATAGTAATAAAAAATGTGTAACAAGTACTTTTTATGCTCCTAAGCGTTAAAAGAGCAGTCTGAGCCAGAGCCTGAAATACACGTGATAGTTCTAGCCAGGTAGCATACATTGTTCCTCATTTCATCGCAAATAACTTGACTTTCAAAGAGGCATGGGGAAAAATAACTGAGCAATGCAATCTTTGCCCTACAAAAATTATAGCCATTGAAAAAGACAAGAAGCGCTTGGAGGCTTTTTCTATGTTTATAGATGTATATGGTTTATTAATGTTAAATGAAAGCAGTATTAATGGGTACTTAATACATTTGAAATATATTTGAAAACATGGTCACCTTCATCAAGACAACTGGGCAAATTACTTTACAAAACACTAATCTAATTGTACCACATGGTAATGCTGAAGGGTCTGGGGATTAATGTCGCTCTGTATAAATGACCTTTGCGCAAAGTAATTGCACACTTTTGTCTTACCACCAGCAAATGATTGTTGTAGGCTATTCTGACAGGTCTGACAGTTAGAAAACTGCCTTCAGTTTTATCTGGCTCAAAAGTAGAATAATCCTATAATTGTGTTATCATATTTCAGCACCTTAGTTAATTAAAAATACGTTTTTTTTTTTTATCTTTTTGGCATAGAAAGTGAAGAATCAATATAGTGTGTGCAGTACGGCTTTACTTTCGCAGAAAAGTTTGCTTTGGTTTTATCGACACTTCGTTTTTCATTTCTTAATTTATCTCCGTGTCTTCTCTCCCACGGTTTTCTCTGTCAGTGTGACATTTGCCAGCCACCGCACGCCCGCGCTCTCTCAACAAACGTGCTTGGCAACATCTCTCACACTGTCTTCACTTTTTCAAATTATTATTGTCACAGTTTCACTGGAGAACACTGTCCACTGTGTAAATCAATCCAATGGGTTTTGTAATCATAATTGCTGTGATATTTGGGGCAGTCTTGACCTCTTGACCTCTGCTCTTGGCGAGCCACAGATCTCATTAAGATTAAATGAAAAGTCTTCCAAATGCACTTTCTTTACAAGATCATGGAGGTGAGTCTAGCTCAAAGCATGGACAACTGATGATTTTTCAGACCAATCATGGGTTGACGTTTTTGAATGGTGGATCAAATCTTCATTGATCAGAACATCTTCACTAGCTTTGACTGAGAATGGTCTCCTTGGCGACATCCAGGCTGTTGGCTCTCTTTCTTGACACCCACCCCCTTCCACATGAACCACACACACACATAGAACACCAAACCTGAGCACAGGTCTCAGTTGAGTTGCATTGCCAATTCCTTGCGCGCTGATCCTGCTTATGAAGACAACTTGCTGACAGTCAAGAGTGTTAGTGTGAGAGTGTGCAACAGAAACTGGACACTTTTTCTCCCATTTGCTTGTACAGTGATGGTGTAATGACTTTAGGAGATTCTTTTATTACATTTTACTCTAATGAAACAAGCCCAACTCAACAGGCAGTTGCCATTATAGTGCCTTGATCGTCCACAAACCTCAGCTTCAGTGTTTTGCCTGTCCGTTCAGGATGAACGGTACATTCTTTAACCACACTGTTTTTACGCGCGGAGCTCTGCTCAACCGCAGTCAAGAACTGGCGGGGACACTGGTTGATTGCTGCACGGGTAACGGGAGCGAAGTGACCGCGAATGACGGCGGCGGGTCTTTAGTTCTCGCGCAAGATGAGCGCAAGCTGTTCGTGACGCGCGTGGTGCAGATCGCGGTGCTGTGCGTTCTGTCGCTCACGGTGATGTTCGGGATCTTCTTCCTTGGTTGCAACCTTATGATCAAGTCCGAAAGTATGATCAACTTTCTGGTCAAGGACCGGAGACCATCCAAAGACGTCGAGGCAGTGATGATCGGACTGAGTTAGTCACGGGTGTCACCTGTAACTGTCCTGCTGGAACGCATGCCAGGTGCAGCATGGAGAGTGACCCCCAGTTGTTCTCAGTTTATGGGGCACGAAGATATGCAACTTACATTTTTACTCCCTTTGAAGCCGACACGGATGAACTGTTTCAAAGATACAGTCAGAGAAACACACTGACGAATTGTTACGAAAAGTTGCACGTTTATGAAATGCGAATGTATTGTTTATTCATGTTACGTAGCTCTTTGTATTTAAGGTAATTATGCTTATGTATTAAGAATGACAATATTGGAACGAGTGAACTTACAGTGAAGTGTTTACACGTTTTTACATCAGATTTAAGTAGCCTATGTAAAATGTTTGTACAAGACAATCACTTCCGAAAGCATGTCTTTTTTTCTGAACGGTAACTCTTTTGCACTTTGCATTTCAAGTGTTTTATCTTAAAGATGTCCAAATGTATTTTTCTTCGAGTTTATGTTAAGGCACGCGAGGGGGGAAACCGCTCATTTGGTGGGGGGGTATTTGCACGGGTGTTTTTTTTTTTGTTTGTTTTTTTTTAATGACTCCTTCCCCGTTAACACGGGCTGACGTCTTTCCTCTCAGCATGCGCGATGCTCTGTGTGTCCAGCACTTTCTAAATATGACCTCAATGCTGCATGGAGTATTTTGTAAACAATATTAAAACTTGAAGTAGTGCAGCATGCTTTGAATTAAATGTCGTTTAAAAATGCATTTGTTTTCTTTTATTTTCCTCCAAAATTCAGCCAAGGAGTACGCTGATATGACTGGCCAATTGAGAAAGATTTAGTTGAAACAAGCCTTAAAAAGTTCATTTAGTTTTCAAGGGATATTTATAGACATATATGTTAAATTGATATTTAGACAGGATAAAACAAAATAATTATCTTAAATCTAAATGATAAATCTGAACTAGCCTACCAAGAGCATAGATTTGTCTTGAATATTGGGGGGGGTTTGCCCCCCTCCATACCCCCCGGAATCTGTGCCCCTAATTGGGGATGACCCCTGCCAGAGGCCACACCTTATCATACATGCAAAACCATCTCTCCATCAGTGGTAAGATTCATTGAAGGCAGACTCACCGTTTTCTTCCCAATCCCCTCTCTTACACCGAAAGAAAAATAAGAGTAGGTTATGATGTAAATTCAATCAGACTATATGGATTTTAAAGTAGCATATGCAAAACTGTCTTTCATATCTCAAACAATATGCAAAACTCTTGTGTTGTATCATAGAAAAAAGGAAAGAAAATGAAGAGATTTATTTTCTTTTTATGAACATTTATATTCAGAGATGAATGAAAGCAGTTGACAGTCCATATAGCAAACAACAGAACAAATTTATGACTAGCTGCTGCTCTTGTCTTTCTTTCTTTCTTTAATGGATGTACCATATAGTCTAATGGCAACAAATAACCACATTTTAATGTGGTTATGATAGTTAAAATTTTCATCAAGTTCTAAAATAACAGAATAACAGACACGAAGATCAATTTTTCAATATAGTTTTTTAGAAATAGTTTTCTAAATTGTTTGACTTACCTTTATGAACATTTACACTTACACACATAGCAGTAAACAGAATAGCAGTTATTATGCAGGTGTCATGAGGGCTACAGATTGATTAAAATAGCAAAACTCTCTCACTTTTGCTCAATGAAATCTTTAGGCAATATTTACTGTCTAACAAGCAAATGGTAGGGAAATTGATGGAATATAGGGAGGTGGAAAAATGTGAGCCACCTAGGAAGAAAAAGGGAAAAAAATGACTTTTTTATGTTCAAGAAGGCAGACATAGAGGGTCATGTTATTGTAGAGAAGATCTGAGCACTTTCTCTTTTGTCCCCTATTCAGCATGGGCAGCTGTTAATACAGCTATTCAGCATCCAAAAGGAAAAGTCCTTTGCTGTTTCTTTTCTATCCCCTGTCCCATATGTTTTTATGGGCTGTAAAAGAGAGATTCACTGGGCTAACATTTAGACCTGTTTCATAAATTATTAAATTGTAAAAGCAATAAATATGTCAGCTTTCTAGTGTCATTACAGGACAGTTATATAAAGTAATATAGCCAATAAAAAGTCAGGAGCACTGTGTGTGTACACGTTAATGACATTCTCCTGCTCTCTCTCTCTCTCTCTCTCTCTCTCTGTACTGTAGTATACTGTACATGCATAGAGATAGAAAGAGAGAGAGAGCGTGAGGAGAGAATATATGAAATCCTGTGTGGACTATATTTAGAATAATCGCCTACTGTATAGTGACCAAAAATGTGAAACAAATTCAAACTTTTACATTTTATCTTCATTATAAAAGCCACTCTTTAACTATTTGACACTCTGAGCATTCCCTAAACTTCATGAGTCCTGGGATGCTTTTTAAACTTTATAGCAGAAGTATGCTGCCCCCATTTTGGTTGCTTTTCATTACTATTCAGTCCAATGCATCTATTTAAAAAGTAAAATAAAAAATAGACAACTAAAATAAACTGCTAAATTTTTATTAAGATATTTGTGTAGTAAAAAAAAATTATCACAATTTATATTTGTCTACAAAACTGAAAGGCATTTAAGGCTTTAGACCAAAAGGTTTACATGATCATAAGAAGCATTAACTCAAGTTTTCAAATCATCACATTGTATATTGTCTTGCTAGCAACCTGGCCTCATAGAATCACTAGTAATAGTTAGTATATCTACATTTTTGGAAAATGATATTTACGTGTAATTTTAAGTGTTGTACATATTGTGGCAGTTTCCTGGTGAAATGAACACTAGAAGCGCTATACAACAGCAATTACTTTTATTCCATTTTACACAAATCAGAAGTAAACAGCATCACTTTTCACATACTTTTCACCCTGTGCTTTCTTATGATATCTAAACACTTTTACGATAATACATGACTTGAAAAGACATACATTTTAATGCTTGCATGACATAACCAACTATACATTAACAAGCTTGTTCAAGCATGATCAAATTGTGCGCTAGCTCAACTGATAGAGCATTGCACTTGCGATGCAGAGAACCGGGTCCAAATCCTGCAGAGCACAGGTGAGTCCGATGAAGCACCAGACAATGACGTGATTGCTTTAGCAATTGTATTTTTCATGTCACATTTACTTTTTATGACACTATCGTTTAGGTTTAGGCTAAACGTTAAGGGTAGGGACTAGGGAGGTCAGCTTTGTTCATCTGTTTGGGAGAAAATTTAATTCGCTTTTAGCACCATACATTGGACATTTCACCTCAGAACTACCACGATACCTGTAAGGAAACACGTATAATTTACTGAGGCTGCCATTTACTACTGTTTCAAGCATGTTTTACGCTAAAATCGTGTCAGTATTATTCTTTAATCTCATTCACATGAATAACTAATTCTTACAGTTTTTTCTGTAGTAGAGGTTACATCAGAAATATGCTCATGCAGAAGTGAAGTGCATACATTTTTAGTGAAAGCAATGGACATAAAGCTTCTATAAAACATTAATAATACCACTAGATGGTACTCAACACCAGCTGCAGTTTGGAGGCTGAGAAGGTGGCAAGGTTTGAGTATTGTGCACTGTTATCAGAATGAGAAATATAAGCGATAAACAACTGGAAAACAGAATAAAACTGTAAAAGGCACACTTTTTGACAGTTGTGCATAAAGTTTGATTTGTTTATTGTTTATTATTTGATTATTCTACTGAAGGGTGTATCTCTTATAAAAACAGTGGAAGCTGTAGAATAAAAGAACATTCACTGATTTCCATATTGTGCTGTTAACTACTGTATATGTTTAGTGAGGTGAAAAAAGGGGCCTTGAACTGTCATTCAATGTTCATTTGGTGAGTTTCAACTTGCCTGTGATTACATATTTCCTTGACTCATGATGAGGCACATTGTGTTCGTAAAATGCTGAAATACATTGGGTCATCTGTCCTTACCTGACTCTGTAGAAATGATGACAGTTTCCACTCCCAGTTTGAACACTAGAGAGTCAGTCAGGAGACAGGGGGCTTCCACAGCATATGCTGTCTGTTCTTCAGCTTGGATCTATTAAAATGGGATTTACTTTCATGGAAGTTTGGATATCTGTATTAGTTTCTGAAGCTGCGGGTAAGTTTGCCTCTTGTTATTGTTTAAGTAATGAAAGACATATCTGTATACAAGGGCATAGCAGCCGCAGGGGACGTGGGGGACACGTCCCCCGCACTCTTTAAAAAAGTGATTTGGTCCCCTGCACTTTTTCAAGCTAAACCCAAATGTACAAATGGTGGATTTGTATACAGTATTCTTTGCATTTTGTTACTTTGGGCTGATTGAGCAACTATCCATCCAATCACAGGTGAGTTTCTTGAGCCAAAACAACCCTTACGTAATAGGTTGTCAGTCAGACAGTCTAATCAACACGGCTCCGTTCATTTCTACAAAGTTGCTTTCAACAATGCTCATTTATCCATGTTTTTTTATCGGCATTGATGTTGATCTAACTTAATCTAGAGATGGGGAACACACAAACGAGAGTTATTTATCGGCATATTGTTCTTGATTGGCAGCATTACGTGAAATGCACTGCAGAAAAAAACAAACAAATGACAATCTTTCTTTTAAGCACACATTGTAAGTGGAGTTTATATCAGCGCCTGTGTCTTCATTAGGTTATACTTTTTACATTATGTTTATGAGGTAATAGTTTGAGCAGTTCTTTTTGCCAGTTTAAGCAGATTACTAGATCTGTGTTAAATATGTAAAGCTATTTTTAATATCAGCTCCTGTTTTTTACCTCTATGTTGGTGTGCAGTCGACAAACTGTAGGAGAAAAGATAGATCTGCTGTGTACTTAGAACACTTAGGCATTTTACTGAAGTGAATAGATATATGCTTAAAAATGCTTAATAATGTGCTTGATAATGCTTAAAACCTCTATTAAAGTCTGTTTGTAAGTCTGTAGACATACAAATTTTAAAGGATCAAAATTTTCTTTTGATCGTTGATTCAGTGGCTAACTAATTTCACACAAGACATTCATTTGTCAGCACCTTCTGGCATCACCAGAAATGGTCACTGAACGAACCTTTAAATGGATCTGAATGAATTTTGGTGAACGTAGTAAAAACACTCAAGCCACTTGGATACATTTAAATCCCACAATGCACAAGCACAGAGTAAAAAATAAAGTTGTGCACATACACAATTGTCCTTATTGATTAAATAATTTATTCAGGACCAGCTTGTGCTCAGTCTTTTATTGTCATGTGTGAAACAGAAGCAAGTGCTCCACAAGATGCCCTTTATTTTTGCAGCTAATTTAGCCAGATTTTGCAATTAATTTGCAATACTTGAGTCTTTAAAATACTACAAATACAAGAATATAATACTTATATATTAATATAATACTTATATCATAGTTACATATTAATATATACTGTAAAATAGTAATACTACAGGGTAAGTGTTGAATTTGTGCAAGCCACCTACTCACAGCTGTGCCCCCCCCCCCCCCCAAAATGACTGCTACGCCCCTGACTGTATACATAAAATGTTTACTGTTGTTAAAAACAATCATCCTTTAGAATCACACCTGATGTTAAGGTGAAGGTGATCTGAAAGGTGTTTGCAGCAAAAGTCACTACCCACAAATGGGCAGCAGTGCTGATCTGACAGGGCAGTAGACAAAAAAAACAAACAAAAAAACAAACAAAAAAACAACAACAACAAACAAACAAACAAAACAAAAAAAAAACAATACTTTACTCTAGAAATTTAAATACGCTTAACATAAGCTAACTTTTTAAAAGGAGAAACCAGTAGAAACACGGGCAGGTGGCATTACATGTCCAAATCCTCAAAAACATTGAAAACTAACAAAACTATGCTAAGGTTGCAGTAGGAAGTTTAAAGGGATATTATAAAAAATTTATTTTTTAACTAACATGGTAATTTTGTTGCTATTTGTAAGGATATTTTCTTTACCTTTGTGTGTAGTTAAGCTCAATCGACAGCATTTGTGGAATAATGCTGATTACCACAAAAATTCATTTTGACTTGTCCCTCCTTTTCTAAACAAAAATAATAATAATAATAATAAATAAAAAAAATATTAACTTAATTAACTTAAATTGTATAGACTATTCCATTAAACAACTTTTATGCTGTTGATCAGAGGGAATTTTGGAGCGTTACTTGCTGGAGGGACCTCGTGGAGTAAAATACTATTTTGGGTATACAACTTCCACTTCATGTCTAAAGTAAAATCTAGGTCTTTAGGTATAACCAGAGCCACTGAGTAGCGAGAATCGATTTTAAATCATATTTGGTCCTGTTTCTAGGCTCTAACATTTGCAATTCTGGAGAAGTGAGCACATGTAAATAATGTCTGTCTATCCATCCAACATGTGCCTGGTGCTCTCAGGAGGTAATAAACACAAATTCATACAGTACACCAGCAAACACATGCGTATAAACACACAAATTTACATACTACTAGCAAATGGCTGTTTAAATGGACTCACTCTTAAAGTTGTCAGTGTGTGTGTTTGTGTGTGAAGAGTGTCCCTGTGAAGGGATCAAGAAATGAGAGTGGTAGGCACGTGTATCTAAATTCCTCTAATCATAACCTTACATTGATTTTTCTCTTATCCAGACTTTTGTGAACAGATTTAATCAAGTAAGTGTGAAGATACAAGCAGCTCAGACATCTTTCTTTCCTTTCCTCTTTTTCTTATCTTGTATCTCAATGCCCCCACAGAGACAAGGCTTTAAAAATAGCCGCTCTTCCAACTGATTACAGCACATGCCTTGATTAATTACAGTGTTTGAGGTGTTACTTTGTGGTGGGTGTGATTGTTGTGGGAGATGAGCATTGAAATGAGTGAGAGAACTGGAGAGTTGGAGCAGACCAAAGAGAATATGCAGTGCTTTCATTAAACTCTTGTGCCTGCAAAAGTTTGGGAACACCGCTTGCTACTGAAACAAATGGCTGGGATGCATCAGGGTCCATAGCATGGATGTAGAAATCAAGCACTCATATTGGAAAAAAGCTAAAGTTAATATAGGGTACAACGGGGCTAACGGCTCCGCAGGGTAAAAGGCTCCTTTGATTTTCTTTTCTTCCAAAACACTAAATATCATAAAAAACTACCACTGTATTTTCCTAAACACCTGTTTGTCATGATACACTGCAAAATTTTCCTGTTCCATGTAATGTCTTAAGTTTGATTTTAAGGTAATTTGATGTAACATTTAATAATTTTTAAAATGTTGTAAATGTATGTAGCAAATGAAAATCACTGATATTATTACATTTATTTCAAGACAAAGTAGTAATTTGTCATTTTCAATTTTGTTCAATGTGATATATATATATATATATAAACTAAATTTCAGTAACTGTCCAATAAGTGAAAGTATAGTCTTTAGGGTAAAAAGGGTAAAAAGTAAAAAAAACCCCGTTGCAGGGGCTAAAGGCCCCTATTAAACAGTTTTTTCTTAAGTGTGTCTATTAATATTTGCATTAATAGATTTCACTAAGACTATTTAGTATGTTTATTAAGCCTCATGGGGACTGTTTATTGGTACCCACAATGTAGGCTAACCTGATGCACACACACACACACACACTGATATATTAAATGTACCCAGGGAAACCTGATTGAATGTAAGTCAATGGAGGAGATGCTTCAGGACAATGCATAAACCGCATTTGTGTGGAAACTGTTCATTATATAATAAATTGACTGCCTAGATGCTAACCAATATATCTGCCGCCATATATTTTTATATTTGTAGAGAACATAATCTGGAGTTTAATACAATAAAATGCATTTTTATAAGAGAAGTCACAGGAAATTTGCAAAAAGTAAGATTTATATATTGCACTAACTATTGTAAAACTCTGAAAGCATTTTCATATCTATCGTTGTACTTAACATAAATGAATAGACTAAAGCAAACTATATATACATTGTATTTATTTAATATCTTAATTTAATACAAGAACTTTATGGTAAAAATAGATATACATGTAAATAAGCTTATATATATTGCACTGTAATTATTTATTACTTCAGGTTGTCTTGGTTATAGTTTATATGGATAGAAATTACTATGTGAATGATTGCTGCTATATACAATATAAATTGAGATTTATGGGAATGACCTGTCCAACCTATTGGGTGTATGAGCACTAATCCCACTGCTTTCTTTAAAAGTTTAAAGCAGGCTGTGTGTTGATCAGCATTATTTATAAGAGTGCTTTACAGATATGATGTCATCTACAATATGCAGAATTGTCCAACGTTTATGGCAAACCAAATCTTGTTAAATTAACAGAAAAAAAAAAAAAACTCCAGCCTGTTGCCAAGCATGTCAATTAACTTTCACATTTTTACGGTCTGATTTTGTCTTTTTCAATATGGCGGACATACTGATGCACCGAGGTATTCAGAAACAGTTGCTAATGCCTCCTCTGTTAATATCTTTGATTAAAATTAACTCCTTGGTAAAATGGTAACTGCATTTTATTGCCTTATGAATGCTATATTTGCTAAATTAAAAGACATACTGTTCTCGAAGGATAACACGAGACTTGTCATATAAACAAATCTTTGGGCACATTAGGCTACTTCAGCATTTCACAACCCTGCTAAAAAAAAAAAAAATAAAAAAAAATAATAGAAATTAGTTCCACTAAGAATACCTTTACAAACCATCAGCAGACTACTACTAAAGCCATTACCAAATGGTTTTGTAGTGTGTTTTGGACCACATTCCATTAGTATCTAATGGTTTGTATTGGTTTCCATTACAGATAGGCCTTATGTATTGGTCCCTAATGGTATCCACATAGCAAGCTACCAACAGAACCAAACATATTACCAGTAGAGACCAACAAGGGATCATAGTTTCCATTAAAACAATGCAATTCCCATTATAACCATTAACAAAAAGTAGAAGTTCTGTGAGGGTTTCTTTGGTTTAGTTTTTCCCACCAGGGGACATTTAAAAGGTTGAAGCCATGAAAAGGTATCAGATTAATGTCTTATCCAAAAACATTTCAAATTTACATGGTTAGACCCTTCTGTTTAGTGGAAACCCATAGTATGTTGTCCAGGGCACTTCTCTTGTGTTTGTGAAATTCACAAACTAGTTTAATTTATTAGTTGGGGGGGAAAAACAACTTGTTCGATCATTCATGAATCAGACATCAATATCATTCAGTCACCATGCAAATGTATTATTTTCTGCGGTTTGCAGTCGCAGAATTAACATAATGATTTTGGTAAATGTGTAAATGTAGGCCTATTCATTTTAATTCTCAAATTGTAAAGTAAAACTCAACAGGAACTTTTATACTTGAGTGATTCAAAATCTACTAAAGTACAGTAATTAGGTTGGTCAACACCTTTGTTGAGGCAATAGGCCTCTGTTGGTCCCTCATTTTGTTAAAAAAAAAAAAAAAAAAAAAAATTTAATGATATCTAGTGGATATTTTGGATACTGCAACCCATTCATATGGCACAAAGCCATTTGAAGATTTTGCTTTTGTGTTCCACAGAACAATGACATAGGGTAGACAGAGTGCATGTTTGCCTGATTTTCTCTGTGATCCTAGGATGTCCCAAAATTCATTAATTGGGGTAGACAAATCAATAATTACAACAAGCAACGTTTTTATGGTTATTCAGAAATAACGATTTATTCATAATGAAAGACACATAAGAAAATAGAAAACTACTCATTTAAAATGACTGTTGGAATGACAATCTGACTAGAGGAATATTCCTGTAAAACCAATTATATAATGCCTTCTAGTGGATATTTTCGATACTGCAACCCACTTATTACTCAAATCCGTTTCTAGATTTTTGCTTTGGTGTTCCAGGGCATGATGTTCCATAACCGTGGGGCCTTTACTACAAATGCTCTATCACCTTTAGTTTTGCATCTGGATCTTGGAAAAGCCAACAGTTCACAACAAGAAGATCTAAGAGGTCTAACTGTTTTGTAAGGTCTTAAAAGTTCTGATAAATAATCTGATGCCAAACCATGTCATTCTTTATATGTAATTAATAAAATCTTAAAATCAACTTTTAAATGAATAGGTAATCAATGCAAGGAAGCTAAAACTGGAGTAATATGATTAAAAGACCTAATGCAGCATTTTGCACTGATTGTAGTCGTGCTAAAGTGCGTTGATTTAAAGTTGAAAACAGTGCATTACAATAATCTAGGCAAGACAAAATAAAAGCATGAATACACTTCTCTGTATCCCTAAAACTTAATACCTGTCTCACCTTAGAAATGTTCCTTAACTGATAAAAGCAAGACTGAACTAACTTCCTCACTTGGTATTCAAAATTGAAATTTGTGTCAAAATAGATGCCCAAATTTCTCACCACCAGCTGAATATTCAGGTCAAAATGACGTTTTTTAAAAACATGACTAATTATAAGAACCTCATGTTTTATCATAATTTAATTGCAGAAATTACATTCCATCCAATTTTTGCATCCAAAGTTGCTTGAAAAAAAAGAAAACCCAGATGTCACAAATACTGCAACACTTGCACTGTAATGTTTAATGTGTGTGTTCATGTATATCATGTCTTTTATTTTGTATTCTAGTTCCTGTTTCATGTCATGTGTTCCCTAGTCATGTGATGTCCTGTTTTCCCTCCATGTTCATGTGTCTTGTTTTCATTGGTTCATTTGTCTTGTTATCTTGTTATCAGTTCTGTCTGTTCATTGGTCATCTTTGTCATGTGTTCTCCCATGTCTAGTATTTAAGCCCTCATGTTTTCCATTGTTGTTGGTCAGGTATTATGCGTTTGGTAACAAGTCAAGTTTAAGTCAAGTTAAGTTTAAGTCAAGTTCATGTTAATTGTTCATGTTTATGTTTTGTTTAGTTCACATCTATAGTTAGGGTTTTGGATTTCACAACTGTAAATAAAATTGCACTTGGGTTCTTCAATTCATCGTCATCGTCTCTGTCATTGCCAGCAGCCACTTATTACATGCACATCCGCAAAATAACTCGTCTTCGTTTCTAATCACATTTACTGTTGAAGTCGGAAGTTTACATACAACTTAGCCAAATACATTTAAACTCAGTTTTTCACAATTCCTGACATTTAATTGTAGAAAACATTCCCTGTCTTTGGTCAGTTAAGATCACTATTTTAAGAATGTGAAATGTCAGAATAATAGTAGAGAGAATTATTTATTTAATCTTTTATTTCTTTCAACACATTCCCAGTGGGTCAGAAGTTTACATACACTTTGTTAGTATTTGGTAGCATTGCCTTTAAATTGTTTGTACTTAGGTCAAAACGTATTGGGTAGCCTTCCACAAACTTCTCACAATAAGTTTCTGGAATTTTGGCCCATTCCTCCAGACAGAATTGGTGTAACTGAGTCAGGTTTGTAGGCCTCTTTGCTTGCACACACTTTTTCAGTTCTGCCCACAAATTTTCTATTGGATTGAGGTCAGGGCTTTGTGATGGCCACACCAATATCTTGACTTTGCTGTCCTTAAGCCATTTTGCCACAACTTTGGAGGTATGTTTGAGGTCATTGTCCATTTGAAAGACCAAATGAGATGTTGATTCAATATATGCACATAATTTGGTTATGATGCCATCTATTTTGTGAAGTGCACCAGTCCCTCCTGCACCAAAGCACCCCCACAACATGATGATGCCACCCCCATGCTTCACGGTTGGGATGGTGATCTTCGGCTTGGAAGCCTCACCTTTTTCCTCCAAACATAACAAGGTCATTATGGCCAAACAGTTCGATTTCTGTTTCATCAGACCAGAGGACATTTCTCCAAAAAGTCAGATTTTTGTCCCCATGTGCACTTGCAAACTGTAGTCTGGCTTTTTTATGGTGGTTTTGGAGCAGTGGCTTCTTCCTTGCTGAGCAGCCTTTCAGGTTATGTCGATATAGGACTCGTTTTACTGTGGATATAGATACTTGTCTACCTGTTTCCTCCAGTATCTTCACAAAGTCCTTTACTGTTGTTCTGGGATTGATTTGCACTTTTCGTACCTAACCATGTTCATCTCTAGGAGACAGAATGCATCTCCTTCCTGAGTGGTATGATGGCTGCGTGGTCCCATGATGTTTATACTTGCATACTATTGTTTGTACAGATGAATGTGGAACCTTCAGGCCTTTGAAAATTGCTCCCAAGGATGAACCAGACTTGTGGAGGTCCACAATTTTCTTTCTGAGGTCTTGGCTGATTTCTTTTGATTTTCCCATGATGTCAAGCAAAGAGGCACTGAGTTTGAAGGTAGGTGTAAAGAGGAGGCGAGAAGCAGCTTTTCCTGGTTCAGGTAAGCGTTTATTTTCCTTACTGCAGCCAACACAGTCTTTCAAGGCTTTTGCGCTGTTCAATAATTCAGTCTAAAATCCACAAGCTATTTCACAAAATAAACTCTCAACTTTGCAACAACAGACTCTTGGCTTCACAATCAGTGCCCAGGCTCTCTCTCTTGTCTACTTGCAGTGTGGCTCTATTTATGCCGCTCTCCCCGTGCTCACTGAAATTAGAGACAGGTGTTAGACATAATTTAGCTCAGGTGTAAGCGCCCTTACCGCTTTCTCTCTCCGGAGAGATGCTTGACCACGCCCCCGCTGCCACAGTAGGCCTTAAAATACATCCACAGGTACACCTCCAATTGACTCCAATTAGCCTATCGGAAGCTAATTGCCTAAAGGCTTGATGTCATTTTCTGGAATTTTACAAGCTGCTTAAAGGCACAGTTAACTTCGTGTATGTAAACTTCTGACCCACTGGAATTGTGATATAGTCAATTAAAAGTGAAACAATCTGTCTGTAAACAATTGTTGAAAAATTACTCATGTCATGCACAAAGTAGATGTCCTAAACTACTTGCCAAAACTATAGTTTGCTTATATGAAATCTGTGGAGTGGTTAAAAAATGAGTTTTAATGACTTCAACCTAAGTGTATGTAAACTTCTGACTTCAACTGTACCTAGTTGTTATCTATTACTGGTGCATAACCATCCAGAATTGGATGCTTGTCGTTTGATTACCCAGTGTGACGAGGAGGAGGGCGGGGCTGGGCTGTGACTATGCACGCCCGGCCCCCAATCGGGCTAATCTGCCGAGGAGAGGGATAAAGGCAGCTGGATGCGGCAGTTCGGGAGAGAGAGAGAGCCACACACAACTGCCGTGTGTGCATTTATGTTTTTGTCTTTATGTTTTAATTTTACATTAAACTTTACTTTGATGGTTCGCCGGTTCCCGCCGCCTCCTTTCCCATTTTAACCCCCTGTTACATTGGTGCCAAAACCCAGGAAGGAGGAGGGATGTGCTGTTGTGGAGTCTTCGCCACTGCCGTCCGCCCAAAGGAGCAGCCGTGGCAGTCCGCCGGGGGACGGAGTCACCGCCAGATGCCTGGATGCGGAGGAACGGCTGCCGTCTGTGAGAGGAGGAGTGGCTCGTTGCCGGCCGCCTGGAGCGGTGGAGCTGCTGCCAGAGGCAGAGGGGCTCGCTACTGGCCGCCAGAACACATAGGGGTCGGAGGACCGGCCGCCATCAGCAAGGGGAGGAGGGGCTCGTTGCCAGCTGCCAGAACGCGGAGGGGCATTCCATCCATCTGCCAGGGATCGGAGGGCTCGCTGCTGTCCACCCGGCGAGGAGCAGCTGTCATCCGCCAGAGGGTGGAGGAGTGGTCGAGGACCAGGCGACGGCATGTCTGGGAACCGGCGAGCAATTTTTTTTTCTCTCTCTCCTCTCTCTCTCTCACTGTCGCTCCGCCTCACTCTTTCCCTCCCCCCTTGTCTCCCTCCCAGGGCTCGAGGACGACTACGCATGCCTGGCACCCAATCAGGCTAATCAGCCGAGGAGAGGGATAAAGGCAGCCAGATGCGGCAGTTCAGGAGAGAGAGAGCCACACACAGCTGCCGTGTGTGCATTTGTTTTTGTCTTTGTTTTAATTTTACATTAAACTATACTTTGATGGTTCATCTGGTTCCCGCCTCCTCCTTTCCCAATTTAACCCCCTGTTACACCCTCGCATAAAAAACTAGATGATGTTTTTGGCCACTAAATGCATTAAATATAATAAAAATAATACATGTCAAGTAAGTACAGCAGGCAGAAAAACAAACATCTCAGAAAAGGTAGGTGGAGTTATGAGAACTCCTGATGATGCTGGTAGTACTTTACATATCATTAGAGACTTGACAGTAAAGGAAACAGCAGTTAGAACATAATGAAGTTTAACGCAGCTTTGTGTGTTGCTGGGAGCATACTCCTCAACATAGCAGGTAAGATCTAAAAATTGTTTGATGCAATGAAAAATCATGGAACTATTCTTAATAACTGACAAGCAATTTAATTACCTGAAATGGCTGTTTCTCCATAGGTTAAAAAAGAAAAAGCATGTAAGACTACATAATCTGACAATATTTGAAGTATTTAGAATTAGTTGTATACTCTTAAAGCGATAGTTCACACAAAACTGACAATTCTGTGATCATTTACTCACCCTTGTGTTTTTTCCAAACATGTATTTATTCCATGAAACTCAAAAGAGCCTCAGACTTGGAACAAAATGAGTATGAATAAATGATCACAGAATTTTCATGTCATACACATTGAAAGGTATTTACAGACACATTAGCATCTGTACTGCCAAGTAAAGGGGTATGAGTATGTACTGAGACATAGACAAGCTTGTTATCTTCGTACAATGGACTGACACTCTCACTCAAGGAAAAAATAACATTTGACAGGTATTTTGGGAAAACAGTACTTCAGAAAAAAAAAACTTTCTACATGTGAGGAATTCTTAATGATGCCAAAAGCATGATCTGTGATGATGCCAAAGACATCATATGTTGATGTACAAGATAAACTATGCTTGAAAGCTACTCAGGCCAGTATATCAGTTCTGTAAGTTTGAATGAGCTACAAGAACTGCCAAAAAACACACAGGCCTATGAACACAGAAAACTAAACACAGAAATTTCTTTTTTCTCTCTCATTATATGCTCTCTCTGTCAGTTAGATGGTAAGTTGCTACATTCTTATTGATCATCCAAACTCATGTTGTTCCACACAGAATGATATGTATATATTTTTAGGCACTTAAACAGAGAACTCCCACATCTTTTCTTCTTTTATCAGTGTGCGGCCAAGCTCCCTCAACACCAAGTTTGCTGAAGGGGAGAATGCAATTGAAGGGGCTTGTCCCTGGCAAATAAGCATTTACATAAACACCACTGTAGTCTATGTCTGCGATGGGAGTCTAATCACTAAAGACTGGGTTTTATCTACATCTACATGCTTAAACAGGTATTAAGATTAAAGTTTAAATCAAGAGCACCATAACACAACTGTAGATAGATTATAATGTAGATACAACTTACTTCCTCTCTTTACAGAATCTCTGCGTCTGACGTTATATTCTACTTGGGATGTCTCAGCCAAAATAGCTCAAACCCTCATGAGATGTCCAGAACAGCAAGTCAAATAATTCACCATCCTGACGTAAACAAATCTTTACATTTTGACAATAACATAGCACTAGTCCAGCTCTCCTCTTCTGTGGATTTCACTGATTATATTTGGCCAGTCTGTCTGGCTGCTGCTGGTAGTATATTTACTGCCGGTACTGAGATCTGTGTCACTCTGTGGGGTTATAGTGCTTCAAGTAAGTGGACATTGCTTCAAAATCAATTTAACACTTATCCAGTTTTCTGACACTTATTTGAAACATCACAATTAGCTAAACAGTTTAAAAGTATTTTGAAAGACATTTCCACTGATCTACAGTATATGTGTTTTATGTGTTAGACACCAATCCGGATGGCATACTGCTGGAGGCGAAGATACTGTACCAATTAGGGACAAACATTTTTTTAACATTTATTATAATGTTGTTTCGGGGAATAACATCACAAACAACATCTTCTGTGCTGCAGTTTCAAATCAGGAAGAGAGTAACGTATGTCAGATATGACTCATTAATTTTGTCTCATTAACTTTCTCCAAAGCAATTCTACAGTAATATCACTAACAGGTCCTCCTGAGGCAACATTAGTAAGTGCCTTACTCATAGTGACAAAACAGGACTGTGACCTCAGTTTTTGTCCTATTTCTGTCCAGCCTGTTCTCAGATTAAACGTACATATTCTGCTGCAGTAGTCTAGAGCTTTAGCTTTATTTAATTTCATCACACCTATGTATTATCTGTTACAGTTGCTCACTGCATAATGGCACAAATATTTATATTTACTACATGTTAAGTGGTTGCATTGCAGCTCAACTCTGGTGGTCCAATGGTCATTAAGCAAGGTGCCCAGTGGATTCAGTCTGGAATAGTGATTAGTGATTGGAGCTGTCTCTATCCTACATATCCTGGTTTATAAACCAGAGTGTCTGATTATCAGGACTGGATCAACTCTCTCATAAGCAGCATCCAGCCTAGATTTGTCGATTAACCCTTTGTTGAAACTCTCTTCAGAAGAGGATCATCCAATCTCTTATTTTCCTTTTCTCTCACATTCAATAATCTCTCTCCTCTTTTCATTCTATATCTTTTCTTAAAGACTGAGCATTTTTTATGAAGTTGTCAGTTTGCTGTAAACTCTAGATGAACAAGAGGGCAGTTTTATTTGTCCCTTTAAAAAAAATAAATAAAAATAATTAGGTATAAGACTCTAGGATTGGTCAGATTTTTCATCAACACAAATCATCGTAATGATTGTTATAAAATACGCAAACCTTTGATATAGTTTAGCATTCTTTTAAATATTTATATTCTTTTTAGACTGAGCATACAACAATAAAGTTAAACAATTTAGATATAAAATAATAATAATAATTTAATGCAGAGCTTCCTGGAAACGGACTCTCATTTATCATCCTCACTTAGGGATGAGAACTATTGCTATTTTGAGAGACTGGTTAACTTTCATTATAAGAAACCATTACAAATGTTTCTTTAATAAGATTTTGCTTTACAATACTACACTTCATGGCCAAAATGTTTGTTAACACATTTTAACCTGTCCTCTGCAGTGTGATCATGAATACATTTTCTTTGAAAACATTTAATAATCATTTATTGTAATCACTTATATAAAGTATATACATTAAAAAGGGGGTTTTGATAATGCTCTCATTCTTTCTGTGTCCATATTGTGGAATCTGCACTCAGAGAATATTCTACAATTACTACTGCTCGGGATGATAAAAAGTCATGTGTTGCAGTTTTTATTGATTTATCCAAAGCGTTTGATTCAGTGGATCATGGTCTTCTCCTGCAAAGGCTCAAATGTATAGGTTTTAGTGACTCCGTGCTGAAGTGGTTTTCAAACTATTTGACTGGAAGAACTCAGTGTGCATCCATAGATAATTATAATTTTACACCTCTAATAGTAAAGGCGGGCGTTCCTCAAGGATCTATTCTGGGACCAATTCTATTTTCTATTTATATAAATGATCTTGATGTAGGATTAGATACAGCAAAGACACACTTTTATGTGGATGATACTATCATTTATACCATGGCTCAGTCTTTTAAAAGTGGCAATGGACTCCTTACAGACTGCTTTTAACTTATTGCAGACATCTTTCATTAACTTAAAATTGGTGCTAAATACCAAAAAGACTAAATATATGATTTTTACGCGTTCCCGTTTATCACCTACTGATTGTATGGTTAAAACATTAGATGGCACTCATCTTGAGAGGGTTGCCTCTTATAAATACCTAGGTATCTGGCATTTTCATAAGTTGACTTTGGTATTCATATTGATAGCCTCCTAAAAAACTCAGGCCAAGGTTAGGATTTAATTTTTGTTTTAAAAAAAAAACTATTATTTTACTGCTAGAAAACGATTAGTCCAAAGTAAATTTTTGTCAGTATTAGACTATGGTGATGTAATTTATATGCATGCATCCTTGACTCTTTAAAAAAAAAAAAAACTGGTTGTAGTCTATCATGCTGCTTTACTATTTGTAACTGGTTCAAGTGCCCGTACACATCATTGTAACTTATATGAAATGACACAATGGACTTCACTGTACCTAAGGAGAAAACCCCATATGTTAATTTATATTGTAAAAGCTTTATTGGGTAAATTACCATAGTATATATCTAGTTTGCTGGCATATTGTTCTAGTATGTATAATACCTGATCAACAGAAATAATGTTTACTCAAGACCCGCTTTGAGCTTGGTAGATCTGCCTTTTCCAATCATGCTCCGTATGCATGGAATGAGCTCCAAGGCATACTAAACATGGAATCTGTACCATCTCTTGATCTGTTTAAAAACAATTTAAAGTCCGTTTTTATAGAACAATGTCAATGCTTTTAACATTAGTTTATGATCTCCATTGCTTTTTTCTTTTCTTTTCTTTAGTCCTTGATCCCGGTATGTTTTGTGTTTGATTACTGTGTGGTTTTTATGTCCTTCTTTGTATTTCTATGTGAATTTTATTTATTTATTTCTTTTTATGCTGCCCATCTTGACCAGGACTCCATAGTAGAAGAGATATTGTATCTCAGTGGGACCTTCCTGGTTAAATAAAGGATAAAAAAAAAAGTCATTTCTATTTGTATAGCGCCTCTTACAACACACATCGTTTCAAAGCAGCTTTACAGAAGATCAGGCATTAACAGAAGATAAAACTGTAATATCTTTAAAGTCTTAGAGTCATCATTGTGTAGTTTGATAAAATACAATTGTGAATTGTGTATTGTGAATACTAATTGTATTTAGAAACCCAGTGAGCAAGCCGAAGGCGACTGTGGCAAGGAACACAAAACTCCATTAGATGTTGGTTAATGGAGAAAAATAACCTTGGGAGAAACCAGGCTCACTGTGGGGGCCAGTTCCCCTCTGGCTAACATAATGAATATAATGCCAATATTACTTAGGTATAGTGTAATTCATGGTTTAAAATTATTAAACTAAGTAAGTGTTAAGGGCCAGTGTTTTTGTATGAACTGAAAGATTAATGCATTGTCCTTTGTTAGTTGGCTGGTGGAGGGTTTTGTTGGTAATTAATTGATAGTCTATGTATTCCATTTCAAGAGTGCAGTACATCATTAGACCGAGGTGATGCAGGCAGAGATCAGTTAGGTGCATCGCAGTTCAACCTGGCCAGTAATTTCTGTGAGGTCTATCCTAAGTCCAAGGTTCAGGCAATGGCATATGAAGTATCCCATGTCTTATGGTTGGAGTTGGCATCAGTTCATCCTCTGAAGTCCATCACAATAGACTGAAGTGATGTTTAATAAAAATATTAGGTAGAGAGAGAGAGAGAGAGAGATGCAGTGATGCCACAACAACCTTTCTCAGACCACTGTCACGTAGTTATTAGTCTAAACATTTCAGCCAGTCTTCTACCATCTTCAGATGAGAAAAGTAAACTATATCACCTCACAACCAGATTTTTCTGGAGAAAAGACAGTCCACCCCAGTATGAAACTGAACTCCACAGCACTCAGGTTGAGAACATGATAGATGCGTTTCTCCTATCCACATTTGGGAAAAATGAGAAAAGCATTAACTTGGCAACAAAACAGTTAACAAAAAATTTGTCACTGTTGCCAGCAAATCATTGAAAAAATAAAACTGATCATGGGGAAAAAAAAAAATAAATAAATAAATAAATACAGGAAATCCCTAAAGCGGACTGGTTTGATAAACAATGCCAAATGTTAAGAACTACAACTGTTATCAAACAAAAAAGACAGAGACCCTGCAAATCAACTAACACGTGCCATCCACCAACAAACTCTTAAAAGGTACAAGTCACTACTAAAAAGCAAAAGAGACAAACATTTGACAACAAAGCTCAACAACATAGAGGAATCAATTGATCAAAATTCATTCTGGGAATTATGGAACAACTTAAATAATTCCAAAACAGAACAAATTACCATCTGTGACCCAAATACCTGGACAGAACATTTTGGAATCCTTTATACACAAAATGAACAAAACCCCACCCCAAAAACTCTGACCTCCTAACTACGTAACCTGGAATGCACAATAAATGGTCAGTTAAATCATTTGGACACCCCCACTTCAATGAAGGAACTCACTGAAAAGATCAAATCTCAAAAATAAAAAGTCTAGTGGATCAGATGGAATATGCAATGAGATGTTGAAACATAGCAGCCCAAATATGAGAGAGGCCATTTTCAAATTATTTAATTTGCTTTTAAAATCAGGATACTTCAATACTCCTGAGAATTGGAAAGAAAATCTAATTACCCCAACCTTCAAACAAGGTGACAAATTTAACCCAAACAACTAAGGCCATTACAGCAAGCAGCAACCTTGGCAAACTATTCTGTTGCATTATAATTACAGATTAGTCCAGTATCTTCAAGAACACAAGATTTCACATAACTGTCAAATTGGACTCATGCCAAAACAGAAAACCACTTGTCATATCCACAGCCTGCACACACTTATTAACAAACATGTCCACTAAACAAAGCAGGGGAAGATATTTGGTTGTTTCATTGATTTTAAAAATGCTTTTGATTCGGTTTGGCATAATGGGCTATTCCTAAAACTGATTCAGAGTGGAATAGGAGGAAAGGTTTATGATTTAATAAAGAACATGTAAAAAGACAACAAATGCTGCATTAAAATAAACAACAGGAGTGACAGTTTCAGCCAAAATAAGGGAGTTCATCAATGCTGCAGCCTAAATCCAACTTTATTTAATATTTACATAAAAGATTTAGCTAAAATGTTTCAAATCTCATCTAGTCCTGGACTCACTCTAAGAGACAGAGGAATCAAATGTCTTCTATATGCAGATGACCTACTGCTGCTCTCACCGAAGAGGGATTACGTGAAAGCCTCTCAATTCTTGAAAATGACTGCAGTAATTGGGCATTACCAATCAACATGGACAAGTCAAAAGTGATAATTTTTCAAAAGAAAAATAGTCGAGGATAAAAAATATATTTTTACAGGTCAGAAGGAAAGCATCTTGGAATGCTACTTGCTGGAAGGACCTTGTGAAGTAATCCCAGAAGGTGCTATTTGGTAGGTTTCAATCATGAAAAAAAAAAATAAAAAGATCCAAGGCACTTCTTCTAGTACAAAAGTTACGTTTTTAAAAAAATAATTTGTAGAAGTGCCTTGGATTTTTTTTTCTACCTTTAATATATTTTTACACTCAGGGGAACAAATCTTAGTCATGTTAATAGTTATAATTACCTAGGTCTGACAATCTCGGCCTCTGGACAATTTACCTAGCAGTAAAAGACAGGGAGGTGCACAGATATTTTGGGGGGCAGGGGCTCAAGTGGGAAAAAAAAGGCACTTCTCATAATTATTAAATAAACATTTTTTTTTTTAAACAAAACGTTAAATATATTAACACAACTCTGACTTCCTTACCAATTTATTTTAATTCCCTCACACTCACGCAATTGTTTCATACTCAACAGATTTCTACAAAATAATCAGTTCACACAGAGACCATGGTCTTCTTTAATATTAGGTGTTGTATTGCTGTTTGACGCATCCTCCACATCCATGATGATTAATAACAGTTGGCGCAGATCTACCGCTGCCGTTCAATGTTCTATGCGTGATTATCTGCATATTTAAACAACATTTCAGGGACTTTTGTATGCGATAAATGTTTTTTTTTTATTAAATGCTTTGGCAACATTGTACATTGTATACGTTCATGCCAAGAAAACCATTTTGAACTGAAGAGAGAGAGATTCATTAGGTTTAGGGCCAAACAAGGTAAAGATGAAAGACAGCAGGCTGTTAGTGTGTTTATATATGTGGACAGATGAGGGAAATATCCCTCTTAAGAACAATGTGCATTTACCAATAAATTGTAACATATTTGGAAATTAGTTCAGCATGTAAAGGATGCTATATTATACAAGGGAAAATGAATGGAACAAAAACATAACCCATGTATTAAAAAATGTAATTGACTGTCCTACAGAAATCCGACACAATAGTCTAGTTGACATACAAAAAATGGATTGCTTTTAACCATCATGCTTGGCCTTGGGTGCTCTACCTGCCTTGTGGGTATGAGCTCCTTTGTTAACTACTATCAGAGGTGGGGGGAGGAAGGAGAACTCCTAATGATGCTGGCAGCGATCGATCGATTTACATTTATGCATTTGGCAGATGCTTTTATCCAAAGCAAATTACAGTGCCCTTATTTCATGGACAATCCTCCTGGAGCAACCTGGAGTTAAGTACCTTGCTCAAGGACACAATGGTGGTGGCTGTGGGGATTGAACCAACAACCTTCTGCTTACCAGTTCAGTGCTTTAGTCCACTATGCCAGCACCACTGGTGAAGAACATTATCCATGAACCCTGAAGAGATCGGCCAATCTAAGAAGTTGCTGTTACCATGGAACCGGAACTCACCTGTGACCGTGCACTTCCATGAAGCACAGCAAATTAAAGTTGTAAGCTATACCGTTGTGTTCAAAGTGCATTTCTTAATACCAAGTCAGAGCAAGAAAAAAAAAAAAAAAAAATGGAGGTTAAGGAGAATGTTTTAAAAAAGGCATATTTTATTTGTATTTTCAAAGCTGCATTACCAAGCCTCATTCTGCACAAGGGACACTTATATGAAACTTCAGTGGACAAACTAACAATTATAAAACACATGAAGGAGAGAATAAACTTGGGATGAAATCCAAAAGCATACTAGAGGATGAACACACAAAACTCTTGCCAAAGGACAGATTCATTCTCTATCAGACTGACTGACAGAGTAGGTGATAATGTTTGTAAAATTTTAAACAGTTATTTGCAAAACAGTTTTTTTCTGTACAAACAGATTGGAGTTAAAAGGCACTTAGTCGCTCTCTCCATCATCACTGATGATTCCCTGCAGGTTGCCCCAGGCTGTTGCTTTCTTGTGCCCCTTGTTTGTGTGGCTGTCCCCACTGTCAGAGTCAGAGTCCACAACACGTTTATAGGCAAAAGGGGGAGGAGAGACATTCTGAGGGGGAGGCCATACCGCTGATGCTGCTCTCCTTTTGGGACGTCCTGATTAACAAAGTATACAGAGTTCAGAGTGTGCTTGAGATTACTGGCCATTTCTTTAGATTTAGGGCCCAACAAAGTAAAGATGACCCCAGAACGTGGTGATGCACTCTATGATTTGCATCAAAAGGTTAATAATAGCTAAGTGTAAAACATTTATTAATGCTTTTTTTTTTTTTTATTTCAGCACAGCGAAATGTATCTCACAAGAGATAGTGCCTTTACCCTGAGTGGCGATGATGTTACTGACATCTAGCTCAGCCAGCTCCTGTGCTTCTTCTCTCTTCAATCGAGCTTTCTTACATTTCTCTATGGACGGCTGGCCTGGGACAGAAATATTTCCCAGGTAGTCAGAGTATGTGATTGTGAAATAAATCACACTGAAATATTACAAGAAATAACACACCAACACACTCTTGTTGAGCTCCCAGTCCATTGCATTATGTTTGCTGCAATACCACAATTTTGGTTTTGGTATGATACCAGCCTGGTACCTCGGTATCGATACTCAGACAACAAATAAATAGCCTCAGATTTCTAATGAAATTACACAGAAAACGACTAGATTAAAATAACTGCATAAAGTCTTGTAGTTACAAATTCAGCATTTTCAGTTTAAATTTTTCTGGATCCATGTTTTAATTATGTTATCATCAAAACGGTGTTTAATCAAAAAGAAATATAAGAATGAATTGTCAACAAAAAAATATTTTATTTTTGGTCAAGTAAAATGCTGCAGCAGAGAACTTCCCAGTATTAATGAAAAACTTTAAAACAATCTGATTACCTGTGTCACAAGGCTGCTACGGCTGAATCACAGCATGCTGATATTCAGTACACTTGCTTTTGTGATATTGCTTGCATATAATAATACCACCATTTAATAAAGAATTATTGGTATTAGTAGTATTATTGCTACCACTTTGAATCAGGGACTAAAAACGGTTCAAGGAACGAAAACCAAATTATTTTTCAGAGAGTAACTAAAAACGGGAAGAAAGTGATTTTCAATTGTTCCAGAGTAAAACTTTATTTTTAAATGCTAGTAACCAGTTATAACCGGTTAATTTCGTTCCGATAATTTTTTCATGAAACAAAAAGCCAAAGAGTTTATCACAGTAAATTTTTGGAACTACACCAATTCATGTTGCCCGAAAAAATGAAACGCGTCCTTTGATCTTGAAGGAAACTGCTGCATCACACATTTCTTTGCCTAATTTCCTGTTGTGGATATCTCATTCTGTGAATGAAGACCTTTGTAAGAACTACGTATAATTACCACATACAGTATACTGTACATGCATGGCTTATTTTGGGCTTGTTTTTTCCAGACCATGTTGCTTGTTTCTCTTGCAAGATCAGGCAACACTGCAATTGGTATTTCACCCACCCCTTAGCGCAAAGTACTGAAACTTTAAAAAGAACATTATTAATCGTTCTTATATTTGTTCTAACTGATAACCATTTGGAAAGGAGGCTGCAGAACTTCTGAACCGGAATGAAAAAAAATACAGTTTTTGCTCTGAACGAACAGAGCAAAAACTTTTTTGTACTGTAGTAATATTTTTCTGTCGTAATGTCTTCAATTTCATGCATCCAGTTGATTAGAGCTTTTATTTTGGTGGAACTTC
The DNA here is from genome assembly GCF_019703515.2 of Myxocyprinus asiaticus. Taxonomy (NCBI): domain Eukaryota; kingdom Metazoa; phylum Chordata; class Actinopteri; order Cypriniformes; family Catostomidae; genus Myxocyprinus; species Myxocyprinus asiaticus. The sequence goes on along the minus strand of NC_059356.1, from coordinate 36,629,258 downwards.
TATTTTGGCTGACCTTTCGAGTTCTTGAGTTTTTTTTGTATTATAGTACAGAACGGCTCCTTTAACGAGCTCCCTATTCAAAATGAAATGCTAAAATCCTCACGAGCTGAAATCTCAGCGCAGCACTGGAGAAGGAGTTCATGTGAAGTGTTCACAGCCACTCATACACTAAGCACACACATTATGAGCACGTGCGAACCATGTGTGTGTGTGTGCATGTGTAAAGTAGATGACAGAGCAGAGTGGCACCTCTCGTCCATTCTGAAGCGCGCAGCGAATGCTGACTGTATATCTTTTAATTAAATGACATCCTTCTGCTATTTAATGGTCACACTTGGCCATATCGAGATTTGAATTTGATTATTTCTCAAATTGTCACTGATTTAATCTCAAAAAGGTCATATCCTGTAAAATTTTGCTGATAGCAACCTACTGTAGTATGGTACCGGAATTAGAAACAAGATGATATCGTACCATTTAAATTTTTTAGGTAACACAATATTTCATAAGTACTGGTATACCACGCAAACCTACATTACAACAGCATAGCAACATATAACTCACAGCATACACAAAACACTGTAATGTAAAATGAATTATATGGTCATTGGGAATTTCTGCCATCGAAAAAGCCATTTATCTTTGGCTGAAAGAAAATATCCTGAATACCTTGTTACTTCAAAAACCTATCCAAATTTGGAAAAATACCTATAAACATTAGTTATCAGTATATGCCTCAAACATCCTGATCAGTGCACCACTATTTAGGTCTATTTGTGCAATAAATGTTTTTTGCCGTGGCGCAACAGAAGAACATATTCTAAGTGTAATCACTTGTAGTAATATTATTGCTTATATCATTAAATATAGTTATTCCAAACAACATCTAATTTAAAATGAGTGTTTTCAGGGTTTGTATCCAGAATTGCTGGTTTCACCAAGAATTTTAGATAAATCACTAATTGACCTCTGCGTTATTATTAGTTGCTTTTTTTAGTTACATACAGGTGAACATATTTCACGAAAGGAGCAATTACAATGAAAGGTAGCCAAAATAATTTTTAAATTATTAAACAAGGAATGGATGTGACACTTGGCACAGCGTTAACCTGATCATTAAAAACATTGCAAGAATGCATTTTGCATATAGCACTCAGCATAGCATTCTTACGATTCACCAAAGCACATGCAAGTTTGGGTGTGTACACCACAGATTCTCCCACACATATTGTTTAAAGCCCCTAACCTTCCACACCCAGTTCCTCCAGCTCTTTTTTCAGCACTGCCACCTTGGCCTTCACTGATCGACAGCCGTCCAACAGCTTCTTGTAGTTCCGTCTTACACCACAGAGGGCGATGTAACGCTTCAGCCTGGACACTGCCTTATTTTCTTCATCCTGACACACAAAAAAAGTTTTAAAAAAAATTACTTTTCTGTGGGACAACTTCTACGATCTGGAATTTATTTCCAGGGGCAATTTGTTTTTTACTTAAAGATGCCACATCTTTTTCTAACCTTTTAAAACACCATTTAAATCAAATACTTCAACTGAATCAGTAAATTGAAACATGTTCAGTCTGAACAATTATTGCTGTTACCAATTAAATAAAAAGTGTTTCTAAATAATGCACATAAGTATCACATACAATAAACACACTTGTAGAATTTATCTTAAATAACTGTCTGGTCTATGTGTTAAGGCCCGAGTATACTTTTTCTGCGTTCCGGATCGGATCACACCCAGTCGACCATGTTGCCTTTCAAAGTAGCCTATACTCTTCTGACCACAAGCGAATATGAATGCACTGCCCACTACAACTGCTTTGTAATACTCTTAGTATAGTCGATGGCAGGCGCATGTGCCGACGATGTGCACAGATGAGGACCACATCCATGTGTCGAGAAAATCTGGGTCGTGCGCGGACTGTGCTGATGACGAAATTGAAAGCAAGGAGCGATCTGCAACAAGGACACCCTAAGTATACTCTGGCCTTCAAAATGTTAGTTCACCCAAAAATGAAAATTCTCTTATCATTTACCCACCCTCATGGCATCCCAGATGTGTATGACTTACTTTCTTCTGCACAACACAAAGATTTTTAGAATAATTTTTCTGCTCTGTTAGTCCTCACAATGCAAGTGAATGGTGACCAGAACTTTGAAGGCCCAAAAGGCAGTATAATAGTAATCCATAAGACTCTAGTGGTTAAATCTCTATCTTCTTAAGCGATATGATGAGAAACAGCGTGGGTGAGAAACAGATCAATATTTAAGTCCTTTTTTTACTGTAAATCTACACTTTCACATTCACATGCTGGTGTTGAAGTGACTTTGTCTTTCACCCATCTACTTGATGAGGGTGGTCAAAGGTGGAGATTGATAGTAAAAAAGGACTTAAATATTGATCTGTTTCTCACCCACACCTATCATATAACTTCAAAAGAAATGGATTTAACCCACTGGATTACTTTTATGCCTACTTTGTCATTTTTGGACCTTCTGAGTTCTGGTCACCATTCACTTGCATTGTGAGGACCTACAGATCTGAAAAATCCTTCTAAAAATCTTTGTGTTCAGCAGAAGAAAGTCATACACATCTGGGATGGCATGAGCACGAGTAAATGATGAGAGAATTTTCATTTTTGGGTCATCTTTCCCTTTAAACTGGCATCACGCTAGCCCATTTTCCTAGAGCTTTATTTACATAATCGCCGGCCATTAGGTGAGAAACTAAGTGCGCGTTACCATCTGACAGCAGGAGGTTGATAATCACTTGACTTTTGGGACTCCCTACTGAGTTAATGGCTTCAAAAACTGGAAAAGCACAACAAGCTCATCAAGGGGGGCTCGTGTTCTCTTCAAGTGACCAAGGAGCTTCTCCTTTAACTGAAGAACTGACAAGAATGTTTTCATCTGCAACGCATATCACAGCCGCATATCATCACAAACACTGATTGTAATCCATAATGATTCTGTAACAAAGCGTTTTTCTCCTACATCAACAGTCTGTTTTTATTGAACAGAATTTTTTAACTCACTGAAAGCTGCATATGGACATACGTGTTCTTCAGCAAGCATCGAAGGTATAAATACACAATCACACACTTTCACAAGTTAAAGTTACTCCATGAATCACATCATAAATCACTATTACATTTGTTCATGGTTTTTCCAGCATTGAAAATTTTTCATCAGCCACCGAAGCTAAATTTCGGGCCAGCTAAGAAAATTATGACAAAGTGCCAAAAGCAAGATGAATAAGCACTAAATATACTTTTCCTGTGTTACTCGGATGTGCGCGGGGTGACTGAAAACTGGTATCACTTGCGTGTCTCGCGATGCAGTGAGAATCTCTCACGCAAGTGATGCGCTCTTCTCTACCTTACTGCTGTATAGGAGCACATGCACGCATGTCAACTGAGCTTCCCTCGATATGTGAGCTCCGGTAACAGGATAGCGCAGAGTGGATCACATGCACGATTAAACTGGGCTTCCCTCGATATCATGGCATATATAACAAACCTCATGTGCCCCATTTGAATTCTGCTTGAGAATTTTCTATTTTAAAGCGCTACGGAGCAGTTCAACCATTTCAAACGGCTACAGCACGGCGAGATCTCAGCAAAACAGTCGGCAAGTGTGACACCCTCTGCCAAAATTAGGGACTGGAATCATAAGGAATTTAACGATTCCGGTTCTGATTCCTCTTAAAAATTCCATTTCCTTAATGGCTTCGGTAACGATTCCAGAAATATTTTTTGCACTTTTGAGAAATAATTATTTGGAAATGAGAACTGCAATTCTTATTTTATTTACTGCCCTCTGCAGTCTGTTGCCACATGATGAGATCCTTTCAGATTTCAGATATAACAAATCAGAAATAAATGTAATACAATTCTTGTACAAGGTGTGTTTGTTGACTTTTTAGAGACAAATGAAATCCAATAGTAGATCCTAACAGTGTTGTAGTACTCGAGACAGGTCTCGAAACCACTTTTTGAAGGTCATCTTGGAATCAACCGCATTTTTACTCTGTCTTGTCTCGGTCTCAGACAAAGAGGACTCAGGATTTTATTTCAAGACCGGTCAAGACCACAACTGTGGGGATATCACTAAATTGCCTGTGCATTGTCTGATTTATTTGTTAACATCATTACTATGATTGGATATAAAACTTCCTGCTTCAAATGCAAGCAATAACTTGACTCATTTCTAATTTGAAATTTTTATTACTGTTAACGGCTGTCACCCCTCCTCGCCCCCTTCACACACACTCCAAGAAAGTGAATATGGGAGACAGGAGAAGAAACCGTGGCTGTCAGAGAGATGTCAGACAAATCTTCTGTAATACAATCTGGTTACCTAAACCAGTGTTTCCCAACCACTGTGCCCACTAGTGTGCCGTGAAAGATCATCAGGAATGCCATGGAAAATTATCAAATTCCTCAAAATAAATACAGTTTTTTTTTTATGGTATTTTTGTGAAGGTATAGAGACGGTAGAACAGTTTTAAAGTTGCCATTTCAGTATATTTTCCATTACAAAGTATTTTATGCAACCAGTTTAAATATTTTGTCCATCATAACATTATTGTTCTAACAAACTCTAGTCCGCTGTCAAACTCCTCACATACCCACAAAATGATGCTTCATCATCGCACTTATAGTAAAAACATTCAGTCAGTGAACCGAATGAATGAATAGAATACAACAGGTGTATTGTTTTACTCAAAGACTAAAAGCTGTTTATTTGTGCTCAGCATAGAGTTACAGATGTTATGAACAGATGTGGCTTACTTGTCACGTTTCTCTCATGAAACAAAGAATATGAGAAACTGTTACATATGATTACTAAAAGCAAATTCTCCTGTTTTAAACAAGTCCAAAAAACACTGTGATACGATGTGTAGATTCTGAGGTAGGCTATGTAATCAGCGCGTTTGACATCTGTGATTAAATGGAGGCCGGGAGGCTGCTCTTGGGTCCTAGTGCCTGCCGGATCGGTCAGTGCAACTTGCGTTTTTTTTTTTCTCTCTATCAACAATGCGATTTTGACCTGGTGCGACTTATAGTCAGGTGCGACTTTATTTCCGGAAAATACAGTAAATAAATAATGTATTTGCTGTGCCATTGCAAGAATTAATTTGCAAAAACAAATGTACAAATTGGAAGAGACACAAATTTGTTGGTTTTTCATTATCCAATTAGCACTCTTGGCATCTGTGACCTCATTATACAGCATACCTACGTAACTTGTGTTTTTTGCATAGCCGAATTTCAAACATTACGAGTTCACGCTACTAAGACAGACAGAAAACATGGACAAGGTCTTAAAAAGCAAAACTATTGATGATGGTTATGTGGGATAATGGTGTGCCATGGGATTTTTTTAATCGTAAAAAGTGTGCCATGGCAGAAAAAAGGTTGGGAAACACTGACCTAAACCAAAGAGTTAATCTGCAAAAAAGCGTCCAAAAGAAAACACACAGCAGTATTTAAATTCTGCAATACAATGCTTACTGAGACGGCTGGGACCACATCAAACTTTTATCGGCACTTAGAAAGGAAGCATAAAGAAAGATAAGCTAAGTGTAAGTGATGCTAGCAAAGCTAGCTAACTAACGTTAGCAATCTGTCTCTTGCTGCATTCCATTCGACTCAGAAAGTCGGATTTCCAACTTCCTACTGGGAAAAGTGCAACGGAACCACTTGGAAAGTCGTGCGGAAATGTTAAACTCCGATTTCCCTGAGATGCAGGTGCGTGACGTCACACAATCATGTTGGCACCCAGGAAGATGTACAAAATAAGTGATAAACATTCACTTTTATTAAAGTTCCTACATTACATGATATTAAAGCTTGTTTAACAAATGTTAGCAGAGTAGCAGGTGTTCAAAACATGGTAAATTATACTCTCTTTTGATAATCGTACACCTGTAGCACAAATGCTAGTGTTGCAGACTGTTTATGAATTGAGTTGTTAGGAGACATCTCTGGTGACTGTCAAGCACCTGCTAAGCTAACGGGAGCATTGCAGTTTTGTTTCCTTTAACGTCATTTTCCAAGCATCTGGCAATGGAATGCATTTAGTCGGAGATATCAAGTGGAATATCCCCCACATTCGATTTGAATGGAATGCAGCATCTGTACCTAAACTCATCTTTACCCCTCATCCAAAGAGATTTAGTGGGTATTTGCTATACATATGTAATTTACCACAGTTGTAAGGTGCTTGAAAATGCATGAAAAGTGTTTGATTTGACTCTGGAAAAGGTGTAGGAACTTAGGAACCCTGCAGTATTGATAATGGAGTTTTGTGCTTGTAATATTTACAGAAGAAAGTTTCAAGCGCCTTTCTTACCAGTTCCGAGTGGGAACGTCAACAATTCGGCAATTCGTTCCTGAAACCTGTGCAGCAATCTACCAGGTCTTAAGAGAAATACATGAAGGTATGCATGTTATATCCATTTTATTTATTTTTATACTTTGACATTTATAGTGCAGTTTGTACGCATTCGGACAGTGAAACATGGTCAAATGACTACGAGTTATCAAGGGTCTGACATAAACTAGTTTTTGTTTTAAATTTTATTTTCTTATTTTTCAGTGCCCAGACACAGTGGGAGAATGGCAGCAAGTAGTCGATGGGTTCCAGGCTCAGCGGAACTTCCCAAACTGCCTGGGTGCTCTGGATGGGAAACTTGTCAACATTCGCCCCCACCAGGAAATGGATCAACATTCTACAACTACAAATATACATTTTCCATAGTTTAATGGCACTGGTCGACAGCAATTACAGATTCCTGTATGTAGATGTGGATTGCAATGGGCGGATTTCAGATGGTGGAGTGTTTGGTGGATGCTCACTGCAGGATTCCCTGGAGAACATCGAACATCCCTGCCCCTGCACCACTTCCTGAATCTGACCTGCTGGCTCCTTATTGCATTGTTGCAGATGAGGCATTTCCCTTGAAGGAGTATCTCATGAAGCCATATCTGAACCGCAGGTTATCTGTAGAGCAACGCATCTTCAATTACAGGCTTTCACGAGCTCGGAGGGTGGTAGAAAATGCATTTGGCATCTTAGCAAACCGTTTGAGTCTAACCACCATTAATATTCAAAACACTGCCAAAGTGGAGGACATTGTTTTGGCTTGCTGTGCTCTGCACAACTTTCTGCGTACAGAGTGCTGTGAACTATACATGGCGGGAATCGACCAGGAAGGACCAGATCATGACACTGTCCCAGGAAGATGGAGACAAGACCCTGACCTACAGCAGGCCTCCCTGCCACACACAACCAACAGTACAACACAAGCCAAACAGCTCAGGGATAAACTATGCCAGTACTTTAATTCAGACATTGGTGCATTGCCCTTTCAGTGGGGCAAAATACAGCATGTGTATATGTATGCAAATTATAGGAAAAGCGTGAATATAGTACACTGACAAACTTGTTTCCAGTACTTAGCCTTGGTTTCAGTTTTATGACTATAGTCTGAAATTGCAAAATAAAGTTTTTAATTTTTCAACATACTGTTTTGTGATCCTTTTTGAAAAAGAAATGTGAGTGCAAGTATCTTTTACCCAAAGTCAAAGCGTTTTATTTTGCAATGTGCAGTACAATGGGCAATAAAATTCTTAAGGCAAATATATATATATATATAAAAAAATAAAATAAAAAAAGGAGATACTTAAAATACAAAATATAATTGTGCAGGAAATATTATATAAAATACAAGTGTGCATGAAATATTTACAATACAATTTACAATATGCACATCTGTTTAAATCTTTTTGCCATGAAACTTTACAGGTGTGTAAACTGTCAGTCAGAGGCTTCTAATGCATGGTTCTGGCCCACTGAGTACTTGAAAATGCAGTTGTCAACCTCGTGCTGGAATTGTGGCAGTAAATGTGGGGGCAACTTCCGCATTCTGTGCTCAAGGTTTTTGCAATAGGCAGAGATGGCATCATTGGTGTTTTCCTGTGATGCTAACTTTTCCAGGGTTTTACCAATGGTGTGCATCAAGTTTGTGAACTCCTCACTGGAGGATTTGTCCAGCATTTTCCTGCTGTGCTTCCCCTGAGGCCTTGGAGTATTTGACTGTCCGAAGGTGCTTGGCAAAGGCTCCTCTCTCAGCGCTGTGGAATCTGCTCCACAGATGGTGGATTTAGCTAGGGGAGTACTGGGCCGTGGCTCAGCCTCAAAGAAGCTGGGCTCTTCATGGGTGCTGGTCCAGGTGTCAGTGTTGTTGCCATCTGAGGGTAAATAGGAATCACTATCAGCCGAAGGTTCCTTAAAAAAAAAAAAAAAAAAAGCAGATGGGGACCGACTTCAGCCAATGTGCGGAACACACTGCAAAAACTAGCTCAACAGATGCTCACCGACGGCCCGACGGCTGACCGTCGGCTTGGTGTGTCAGGGCCTTATTAGCTACCTATGTATTTTCTGTTTTTTAGGGCGCTAGTTTCAGTTGCTTGCCAGCTATTTGCCACCTAGCTAGGTGCCCAAGCTACCTAATTTAGTTAACATATATTGAGGGATGTAGCTAAAGCAGTGTTAACTCTGTGAGAGATTGAAGGGACAGGGCATGCAGTGACAAAGTTACATTTTTGCTTGTGATAAACAATGATGAGACAGGACACATAAAGCTATGTAGCTAATGTATATAAAGTTACATTACATCAACGTTAGCTAATGTCAGCTCCGACAAACACTACACCCCGCGGTAACGCTCCCTCACTTGGGTGAGAGAGCTAGAGATGTGACAGCAGAGAGTGGAGACTGAGTAATGCGCCTTCACTTGTGTGAAAAATGTACATTTTAAATAGGCTGCTTTGCTTATGTCTAGCATTCTTTGTTCTATTTTCTAGATTTAGCTATGTGGTTAGAAAACTGCACACATTTATACAAGGCTTGTTGGTTAAAAAAGAAAAAAAAAAAAAAAAGTACTATATTGTTTAAGAAAAGACAGAAAAAAGTGAAAGTATTGAATAATTGTTTGATATATTCTGTACTTAATGATGGTTTCTAGGGGAAGACAAGAGTCATCCAGAAAACCTGATGCAATGCTTGGACAAAATTTTTATTGTTTTAGGTGGATGGTAAAACTTGGAAAATGAGTGTTGAATAAAGATGGTTAAGTTGATTTTGCAATGCCTTTTGACATTTCTAATGGTACACACACACACACACACACACACACACACACACACACACACACACATAAATATATGGCAATAAAAGAGGTGGATGAAGAGGAATCTTCATTTGTTTTCTGTGGCTGTTTTTATGGGAATGTGGATCTTTCAGATCAATTTGAGGAGTGCCTATGGTTTGCATGCTCTACATTTTATCGTAAGTGTGTCATGCAGTGTGGGACTCGCACTGGTCTGGTATTGGTCTTGTCTCGGTCTCAATACACCCTGGTTTGGTTTAGGTGGTCTTGACTACAACACTGGATCCTAATTATTTTTTAAATAAAAATCTAAAACAAGAAATGTGAAGGCACATTTCATAATTTTTTTTTTTTATAAAATTCCAAAACTATGTATGACAAAACTCATGTATCTCTAAACACTGTCATATGAACAACCAGTCAGTAACTGCACTGCTTGATTGAAGTCATAGAGGTCTAAAGTATACCCTAAAGTCTATGTATAAATAGTTAATGAGTTTGTTAGCTCTCACATGGATGCACTGAGCAGGCTAGATACTGAGCAATGGGGAGCAGAAAAGAACGGTCAAAAGACCTGCGTAACAAGGTAATGGAACTTTATAAAGATGGAAAAGGATATAAAAAGATATCCAAAGCCTTGAAAATGCCAGTCAGTACTGTTCAATCACTTATTAAGAAGTGAAAAATTCGGGGATCTCTTGATACCAAGCCAAGGTCAGGTAGACCAAGAAAGATTTCAGCCACAACTGCCAGAAGAATTGTTCGGGATACAAAGAAAAACCCATAGGTAACCTCAGGAGAAATACAGGCTGCTCTGGAAAAAGACGGTGTGGTTGTTTTAAGGAGCACAATATGACGATACTTGAACAAAAATGAGCTGCATGGTCGAGTTGTCAGAAAGAAGCCTTTACTGCGCCAATGCCACAAAAAAGCCTGGTTACAATATGCCCGACAACACCTTGACATGCCTCACAGCTTCTGGCACACTGTAATTTGGAGTGACGAGACCAAAATAGAGCTTTATGGTCACAACCATAAGCGCTATGTTTGGAGAGGGGTCAACAAGGCCTATAGTGAAAAGAATACCATCCCTACTGTGAAGCATGGTGGTGGCTCACTGATGTTTTGGGGGAGTGTGAGCTCTAAAGTCACGGGGAATCTTGTGAAAATTGATGGCAAGATGAATGCAGCATGTTATCAGAAAATACTGGCAGGCAATTTGCATTCTTCTGCATGAAAGCTGCGCATGGGACGCTCTTGGACTTTCCAGCACGACAATGAACCTAAGCACAAGGCCAAGTTGACCCTCCAGTGGTTACAGCAGAAAAAGGTGAAGGTTCTGGAGTGGCCATCACAGTCTCCTGAACTTAATATCATCGAGCCACTCTGGGGAGATCTCAAACGTGCGGTTCATGCAAGACGACCAAAGACTCTGCATGACCTGGAGGCATTTTGCCAAGACGAATGGGCAGTTATACCACCTGTAAGAATTTGGGGCCTCATAGACAACTATTACAAAAGACTGCATGCTGTCATTGATGCTAAAGGGGGCAATACACTGTATTAAGAACTAAGGATATGCAGACTTTTGAACAGGGGTCATTTAATTTTTTTCTTCGTTGCCATGATTTGTTTTATGATTGTTCCATTCTGTTACATCCTACAGTTAAATATGAATCCCATAAGAAATAAAAGAAATGTGTTTTGCCTGCTCACTCATGTTTTCTTTAAAAATGGTACATATATTACCAATTCTCCAAGGGTATGCAAACTTTTGAGCACAACTGTACCTCCAAAGTTGTGGCAAAATGGCTTAAGGACAAGTCAAGGTATTGGAGTGGCCATCACAAAGCCCTGACCTCAATCTGTGGGCAGAACTGAAAGAGCATGTGCGAGCAAGAAGGCCTGCAAACCTGACTCAGTTACTCCAGTTCTGTCTGGAGGAGTGGGCCAGAATTGCAGCAACTTAATGTGAGAAGCTTGTGGAAGTCCACCCAAAATGTTTGACCAAATTAAACAATTTAAAGGCAATACTACCAAATACTAACAAAGTGTATGTAAAGTTCTGACCCACTGGGAATGTGATGAAAGAAATAAAAGCTGAAAGAAATAATACTCTCTACTATTATTCTGACATTTCACATTCTTAAAATAAAGTAGTGATCCTAAATGACCTAAAACAGGGAATGTTTTCTACGATTAAATGTCAGGAATTGTTAAAAAACTGAGTTTAAATGTATTTGGCCAAGGTGTATGTAAACTTCTGACTTCAACTGTAAATGTTATAGACCATAATTAAGGAAAAAAGAAGAAGCGTTTTTGAGAGATAAGCTGATTATCAAAAGGGGATGAGAGTAATCAAGGATCAATTTATCTTGCCTTTCCTCTGGTTGCACTCTCCCCCTCTTCACGAAGTTTCTTCTTTGTCACGCTCTTCTGTTTTCCCTCTTTCTTGTCCTTCTCTTGTTCTTCCTCGTCCTCCAGTGAGGGAAGAGAGGAGGAGTCAGAGTCGTTTGCTTCCTCCTCCTGGTTTTCCTGTAATTTTTGTTTTTTCTCTGAAAAAAAATACATAAAAAATAAAAATGTAAATAATGTAAGGAAAGAAATGTAAGACCATGGTCTTATGTCATTTCTGCCTGTGATTGTTGGGGACTGACTGCCTCAGTCATCATTCACTTGCATTGCATATTTAATAAAAATTAAATGGTTTCTAAGACTAAACATTTTACCCAAAATCTCCTTTCATGTTCCACAGAAAAGAAAGAAAAAAAGATAATTTAGCCTATTTTTTTGGGGGGGGGGGGGGGGGATTTTTCCCCTTTTTCTCCCAATTTGGAATGCCCAATTCCCAATGCGCTCTAAGTCCTCGTGGTCGCATAGTGATTCGCCTCACTCCGGGTGGCAGAGGACGAATCCCAGTTGCCTCCGCGTCTGAGACAGTCAACCCGCGCATCTTATCACGTGGCTTGTTGAGCGCGTTGCCACGGAGACATAGCGCGTGTGGAGGCTTCACGCCATCCACCGCGGCAACCATGCTCAACTCACCACGCGCCCCACCGAGAACAAAACACATTATAGCGACCACGAGGAGGTTACCCCATGTGACTCTACCCTCCCTAGCAACCGGGCCAATTTGGTTGCTTAGGAGACCTGGCTGGAGTCACTCAGCATGCCCTGGGATTCGAACTCGTGAACTCCAGGGGTGGTAGCCAGCGTATTTTACCACTGAACTACCCAGGCCCCCCAATTTAGCCTATTTTTAAGATTTAAGCATTTGAATTTCATAAAACTGGGTTCCCACTCTTTTCAACCAATGAATTTCAATTAAATTCCATTACTTGAAAGCTTATTTCCATGCCCATGCCTTTAATTCTGAAAATGGCACTGAAATAATTACAAATTTGTGAGAAAAAAAAAAAACAAAACCACAAAATTGTTTGATAAAAGTACAACTGAAAACATTTAATTTTAAATTTAATCCATATGAACACATTGTGTATATCCTAAAATGGGCGGTTATTAGTGGCATATCGTTGTCTCTAATTGGTCAGATATTCTAAATAATATGATACTTTTTAAACTCTTCACCGTGTGTTTTTAATCCAGTGCAACGTAACACCCCGGTTAATTTTTTTTTAGGACAGAGCATAATAAATAAAAATATATTAACTATTAAAAAGAAATCCATGATTTTTCCATGACTTAGAAGATTTTATTAAATTCCATTACTTTTCCAGGCCAGGAAATCACAATTTTAAAATTCCCTGATATTTCCAGGTTTTATATGACCGTGGGAATCCTGATAAAACTCCATCAAACTGAATTGTGAAATTTCACAAAAATAAATAACACTAAAAAATATTGTATTTTATTAAAGATTACTCAATTCAATTTAAATGGAATTCAATGAAATTGTTATGAAATTGACATGCATAAATCGTATTATTTTTGAGTAATCTGTAAATGAAGATGAGTAAATAATGCATTTTAATTTATTTATTTTTTTCAACTTTTCTATTGATTTTGGACCCTGTGTGTAATTATGTACTCTTGCTTTGACCTCTGAGGAAGGCCATACTTACCATTGTTCTCCATCTCTTTAGAAGATAAATCAGCAGCATCCTCCCTTTTATCTTTCTCTTCTTCACTCTCTGCCGTTGCTTCACTTTCAGAGCTGCTTCTCTTCCTTGTTTTAGTGCTCTCGTTTTTCTCGTCTTCACTCTCAGAGCTACTCCCAAACACTTGTCTCTCCACTTCTTTCACAGCATCCGTCTCTAATGGCTTCTTTTTCCTGATCTCTTTTCTTTTCTTCATCTTTTTGCTTTTCCCTCTTTCATCCTCAGAATTGCTCACAGACTCACTGCTGTAGTTTTTTGTCGGTTTATCACTCGTTTCCTCCTCGCTAGCTGAATCCTCATCTTTTTTCTTTTTCTCTACTTTCTTTGCTGTATTTTGCTTTCCCCCCTCTTCATCTGAATCATCTAACTCGTCATCCTCCTCTTCTTCACTCTCTACTTTATTCCATCTCTTCTCAGGTTTCTTTTTCTTCTTGTTGTCCCTTCCTTTCGAGCTTTGCTTGCCCCCTCTCTTATTCTGTTTCTGCTGTGTTACTGTTTTCATAGTGCTCTTTTTCTCCTGTTCCTCTTCGTTGTCTTCATCCGTGTGATCACTTCCAGCTTGTTCCTCTTTTTGTCCTGCCTCGTTCATTGCCTTCTCTATTCCAGAGTCGGGGGAATCTGGACAAGACAACTTTAGAAAGTTAAGCATGCACACCTTTGGTGGACCCACTTAAACAAGCAACATCCTGCTAAGCATATGAAACAAGGAAAAGCTTCACAAATACAGCATGGTTACCTGGAGAAGTCTCGTCGAGGCGTGATCTCTTCGTCCTTCCCACCACTTTATTCTCTAAGCCTTCATCCCCGTCATCATCAACCCTTTTTCTTTTGCTCTCGATTTTTGGTGGAGCTACAAACTTAACAAGAGGCTCGTCGTCACTGCTGACCTGAAATTTGAAAGAGGCCCTCCGTTAAAACAACGCCCTAAAATATTACTGGCCATTCGTACAACTTTTTTCGTCCGCCATATTATCAGACAAGCTTTTGCTCTTCTCTAATACAAGTCTATGGAAGCCCTGTGTGTTTAGATAGTTTTAAACTGAATTTTACGGAAACTATCCAAAAAATACAGTATGGTAAAAAATCGTTGCTTGGACACTTACAACAGCAACACAAGGTAACAAAAGAGGTTTTTCCCCCTTATCCAAATCTTTAAAAAGTACATTCTGTGGATTCATCTGCATCTGTCCTTCTTCCCAAATGAATATGTATAATATCGGTAAGGACACCCACATTTGCACACAATTCATGGAAATCTCAAATTCATTTCAAAGGGATGTTCTATAAAACATATCTGAGACCCAGTTTACACCTGATATTAAGATGTCGGGTGATCCAATCACATGTGGTCAGGCGAGACACATCGCTGTTTACACCTAATCGCTTAAATGCGTCTCCTTTGATCACTTGTGTTCTGATTTGGAGGGAAGGGTCTCTGATTTCATGACAGCATATATCAATCACTATTGCAGTGTGTTACTGCATGATAATAAACGCGAAAAAACAAGGAAATCTTTATTAAAAAAAAAAAAAAAAAAAAAGGTGCTCTGTTTCTCCAGCTGAAATTTAATCTAAGAACAAACACAAGATTTCAAGCACAAGTATTCATTATTTTAGAGGATTACTTGTATTAACCTTGTGCAACCCCTGTGTGCTTTGTCTTCACTATATGCTATGCATAATTTCATTTCATTTAAACCAACTGATCTCAGTTCAGGACACTCTGGGCTGTCAGTAAAGGGTTAACATTTTGATGCACCGAGTCATGTGATAAAACAACATGGTGCCGATCTCAGTGGAGGTTGTCTTTGGGAGAAACGGCAACAAAACTACATCTGGTAAGAAACCTAATTAAGTTTTTACTTGTTTGAGTCAAAAGAGTCTCTAGTTTCATCCGATATGCCATTTTGAAAATTTACAAACGCAATGATCGCAGACAAGGACTATAGCGCTATTTAGGACTAAGGTGAATTTCAAACTGTTCGGAGTCCAGTGCAGACAGACAGTACACTAAATGGGGATCAAGGGAGCATCCTATAGCTTTCCTATGCAGCCAAACATCCGACAAAAAGTTTAGTTTCAGGCTGCAGATGATGTTTGCACCACTGAACAAGTTTAGCAGACATGGGACAATAGTAATCAGTACTTAGATTCAGAATTTATAATGCTAAATTTTAACATGGTTGGAAGTGACTGGACGATGCTGACCATTACTTTGAATCAGAATTATTTATTCTAATTGATGATTGTTAAATGCTTCAGCACTATCACTTGATTGTTTGACAGTGCAAAGAGAGAACATTGAGATTTGGTTGCCAAAGCAGAAAAAAAAACATTGTAATATAAGTCATAATTTTTATAGTTTTTTTTATTTGTGCTTTTCCAAATAAACATTGTTCCAAAGCAGCTTTACAGAAAATCAGCTGCAATATCTGTAACGTCTCAAAAACAAGAATAACCAACACTCCTGGAAAAAACTATTTGATAAAAAATAAATATTATATATATATATAATATTTATTTTTTATCAAATATATCGGACTTTCTATAGCTTGGTATCATTTAAAATTTCACAACTTAGTCTCGCTGTCCCCATATGGGGAGGACATCAATTTTTAAGAAAATTAGCTCGTCCAAAAAAAAAAAACAAAAAAAAAAATTAGGTGCTACTAGTTACAAATCAAAAAGACAAATGGAAAATGCACACAGCAGTCACGCTCCGGTCTCAGGAAGTTAAAGGAGCTTCACATGTATGTGCTTGTCATCTGTGTCACTGCATGTTAATCTCAGACACACTGAAGAAGATCAGTGAAGTACTTGTGCTTGTGTATGTATCCACTTTTTTACATTTTCAGATCAGCCGGTTATTTCTTTTTTCCTTTTCAAGTTTAAACTCTTGTTTTAGTGCAGCAGTTGATTGACAGGTGAGGGGTAGTGCTTCACTACAGTCCGGGACGCATTCAGGATGGATAGCGTTTACACCTCAAATGCGATGTGGTCATATGCGTTTTTGACAACCTTTGAATGTGGTTTTTGTGACACGAGCACAAAATGTTTTGCATCCCGTTTAATCCTGTATTGAACGCTGACCACATGTGATCGGATCACCCGAAATGTATCTTAGTGATGGTTCACTAAAAAAAATGAACATTTGCTCATTTGCTCACCCTCATGCCACCCCAGATGTGTATGACTTTCTTTCTTCTGCAGAAGACAAATCACGATTTTTAGAAGAATATCTCAGCTCTGTTGGTCATTTCAATGCAACTGAATGGTGGCCAAACCTTTGAATAGGGCTGTCACGATTATGACATTTTGCTGACAATTAATTGTCAAACAAATAATTGCGATTATGACAATTAATGTCTGTTTTAGGGCTGTGACAATTAACTGCCTCGTTAAGGGCTTTCACGATTAATAGTCATTTAAATTGTCTTTTTTTTTTTTTTAAGGTGTGCTTTTTTCTGCATGTGTGCTTTACATTAATATGTAAAATAAAATAGAAATCAAAAAATAAAATAGGAATAAACTATGATTTCCTTTTAAGCCTTTAAAAACTTATGACTGAAATGAAAAATAATGTTTTAAAAATCCAAATATTTCTAAATACTTAAAATATGTCTTTTTTTTTTATAAAAAATAATTTATAGATATATTTTATTATATTTACAGTGCCTTCAGAAAGTACTCAGACCCCTTCATTTTTTTCACATTTTGTTATGTTGCAGCCTTATGCTAAATTTTTTTTATTTTTTCACATCAATCTACACTCCATACCCAATATTGACAAAGCAAAAACCAGATTTTTGGTAACTGCAAATTATTAAAAAAGAAAAAAACTGCAATAACACAAGTATTCGGACCCTTTGCTATGACACTTGAAATTTAGCTCAGGTGCATCCCATTTCTCTGGATCAACTTTGAGATGTTTCTACACTTTGATTGGAGTCCACCTGTGGCAAATTCAATTGATTGGACATGATTTGGAAAGGCACACACCTGTCTATATAAGGTTTCACAGCTGAAAATGCATATCAGAGCAAAAACCAAGCCATGAGGTCAAAGGAACTGCCCGCAGAGCTCAGAGACAGGATTGTATTGCGTGCTTGCGTGAGAGGAGAGGGAGAGACGCTTTGCTGCTGTTTTCCCCGATTGGTCTGAATAACTCGCTGCTGCACAGTGCTGCCTGCTCTGTCTTGTCTGTCTGAGCACTGTCAGTGTCCTCTTTGCTCCACGACCTTATCACTGCGTGAGAAAAGGGATGTGTGGCGTGAGAGCGTGAGAACAGTGTCAACTGCGTGACTCTCGGCAGCCCTGTGGGTTGGCAGGCCTGTCTCTGGAGAGACCTGAAAATGGCTGTCCACTGACAATCCCCATCCAACCTGACAGAGCTTGAAAGGATCTGCAGAGAAGAACGGCAGAAAATCCCCAAATCCAGGTGTACAAAGCTTGTCGCATTATACTAAAAAGACCTGAGGCTGTAATTGTGGCCAAAGCTGCTTGAACTAAGTACTGAGTTAAGGGTCTGAATACTTAAGTCAATGTGATATTTTAGTTTTTTCTTTTTAATAAATTTGCAAAGTTATTAAAAATCTGGTTTTTGCTTTGTCATTATGGGGTATGGAGTGTAGATTGATGTGAAGAAAAAAAAATAATAATTTAGAGCATTTTAGCATAAGACTGCAACATAACAAAATGTGAAAAAATAAAGGGGTCTGAATACACTATATAATATTTATTATATTATGCAATAGTAAAACATTTCTTTCCTAATTATTCACTTCCACACAATATTTTAATGCTCTGATTAAACCCACAAGCCCTTATTTGTCATGAAGCAAAACCTATGAGATTTAGTTTCATCATTTTATCACTCCACAGAAATAGAGTAAGCATGCGTCATCTCCTCTTTGTCACTGCATGGCATTAACACAGCGTGTATGATTGAACCAGGAACATTTGCTATTACACGATCATTTAAATTGAAACCGGAGCGATTTGCATTCATTATCAAAGTTCATACTTGTTCTTTTAGATTTTCGCTGGAGCTTGGCACGAGCCTCTGATGACAGAGCACGCGTCAAAGTTCAGGACAGGAGATGGTTGACCTCCACGGTGCGGCTCAGTGACGCAGAGGTCAACTGAATGACACACAATGCGCCACCGTTCATGGCATTTATACAGTATTTTTGCTTAAAATTCCCATATTTGAGCATTAAAATGTGATTGGAATTTGAATGCCCAATAATCGCAGTTGTCTCAAATAACCACGATCAGATGGTTATTTAAGAATCGCAACAGGTCTAACTTTGAAGCTCCAAAAAGCAGATAAAGGCAGAATAAATGTAATCTATTCAACTCCAGGGGTTTAATCCATGTCTTCTGAATTGAACTTGTTGGTTTTGGGTGAGAACACACCACAATGTAACTCCTTTTTCACTGTACATCTTGCCATAGCAAGCTCTAGGCAGCATCAAGTTTTCAAGCTCGATTACACTTTCTACTGCTTGGTGCATGCGCAGAGTGCTAGATGGCACTATAGCAAGTGTAATCAAGCTTGAAATCATGATTGCCAAGAATACTGCTGATGTAAAGATTTATAGAGGAAAAAGAGTTACATTTTGGTCTATTCTCACCCAAAATCAATAGGATTGCTTCTGAAGACATGGATTAAACCACTGGAGTCTTATGGATTACTTTTATGCATCTACACTTGCATTGTGTAGATTATGTTGAGATATTCTTCTAAACATCTTTGTGTTCTGCAGAAGAAAGAAAGCCATACACATCTGGGATGGCATGAGGGTGAGTAAATGAGAGAATTTTCATTTTTGAGTGAATTATCCCTAACCCAGGTGTAAATGGGGTCAGAGTGCAAGCAATAAAGTTCTTCCTCACCTGCATTTTCAAAAGTTCCTCTTCAACGATTTTCTTCATAGACTGTCTATCCTTCATGTTAAGAGACTCTCTCCCTACTTGCTCCAGATATCTCTTTCGAAGAATGCCCAAAGTCAGTGCACTGATAGGTGGCAGAGTAACAGAAAATTAGACATGCAAGTATTTCTGATGGACCACAAGAAATCAATGCAGAATGCCATATGACAGTCGACACTATACATGATCTAACACATTATGCAAATCGCTAATGTATTAATTTACTCACCCTCTTCTTATTCCAACCCTGTATGACTTTCTTTTTTTATGTGGAACACAAAAACAGATGTTAGGCAGTATGTTAGGGACATACAGCCTCACTCATTGTTTAATTGTATGGTTAAAATATATAGGCTATATATAGATCTTTTTATATTCCGTGGAAGTCAGTCATACAGATTTGGAACAACTTGAGGGTGAGTGATAAATAATTACTTTTTCATTTTTGGGGTGAACTATTCCTTTGTAGAAGCTTTAGTCCATTAAACAACACAAGCACACATTCACATTATAGTGGCTCGTCCAATACTGTGTGATGTCACAATAAAAAAATGTAAGAGCTCGAAATTGTGCTTTTGTCTGGTTGAAGCATGTTTGCCTAACTGTTCCGGTTTTCTGAACATCTGTGCTACCAGCAGCGAATATATAAAGCCTAATCTTGGGTAGCACATGTCGAGGCACAGGAGAAGCTGTCTGTATATACTACAACAGCATTAAAGGTGTTAAAAACCTAGGTAGCACATCCTGTCAGCCATATAATACCTATCAGGATGTGCTACCTGCATAACTATCAGTTAGTGTGATATGGTGTAAGGCTGTACTAAGCCCTAGTACCATGTGATTAGCACATCCTGATAGGAAGCATATATTTTCAGGACTACACTGTGGTATGATTCCACCAGGCTCTTTTTCGTGAACTCCTGTTATTCTGCGTTGGATTAAGGTGATATCTAGCGTCACACTTCATTGCATCATCCGTTGCATATTTATCGTGCCATAAGACACCTGTAAATAACCGCTATTCTGATCTGAAGTCTTCCTATTTTCCTTGCTGGACTCTTTTCCTTTGAGATGATATGAGAGTGTTTCTCAAGGCCGGAGTTTATGATTCAGCCTTAACGTTGTTTGATACCTGACGATCATAACACCCGTTTTGACCGTTTCAAACTGTACTTTCGACTTTTCTTGCAGTCTGCAGTTTACCTGAGGTCCGAACACTGCTGCAGTTGTTTCACGACGAACTTTCGGATCGCGTCCTCTTCTTTGACCATGTTTTACACATTTGCAAACACCACTGCGTAGTATGCTCGCCACCCTACCTTGGCGCGCTTTGCCGTAGCGTGCACAGGCACGTTGCTACACGTCATCACGCACTACTCCTGATAGAGACGCGTGGACGTTGACATTGTCAGTGTTCTTGTATTTTATGTGATATTTAATTTATCTAAAAATGGCATTTTTAAATATAAGGATATGTACAATATACCGGAGTTATTCGTTATATTGGTCAAATAAACCAAAATTGCAAACCAAATTTCTCACATTTTGCTAATGAATCGAATAATATATTAACCTTGTAGAAACAAAACAAGAAACAATACTAAAAAAGAAACAAAAACGTGTAATGTCAACATGAATTACGATTTATGTAGAACAATTTTAATTAAATTATTGATTGAACATACACATAAAATAAATAAATACTGCGCAACAGAGTGTCATCTTTCAAGTACAGTGAATAATAACACAAGTATTTAATCAAAAAGACATTTTATTGAAAATGTTAATGGAATATTATTTCCATTTAGATCAAATACCAAGACCACATCAGGATGGCATTGCATGCAAACTAGTTGGCAAAATTAGGGAATGTTTTTGGTTTAGAAATGCGAGTATGTGCAAGTATAGTTTTCCATAGTCAATGAAGAAATTTTTGTGGGGGGGG
Organism: Myxocyprinus asiaticus; assembly: GCF_019703515.2. Classification (NCBI taxonomy): domain Eukaryota; kingdom Metazoa; phylum Chordata; class Actinopteri; order Cypriniformes; family Catostomidae; genus Myxocyprinus; species Myxocyprinus asiaticus. Next base: position 36,608,079 of record NC_059356.1, on the reverse strand, counting down.
GTTGGGGTGTTGTAATCAATGGGCCTTCCACAGGGAGAGTCTCACAAGACAGTAATTATATATGTATATATATATATATATATATATATATATATATATATATATATATATATGTATATATATATACTGTATATACAGTACTGTGCAAAAGTTTTAGGCACTTGTGAAAAATGTTGCATAGTGATGATGTCTTCAAAAATAATTCCATAAATAGTTTTTATTTATCAATTAACATCATACAAAGTCCAGTAAACTTAAAAAAGCTAAATCAATATTTGGTGTGGCCACCTTTGCCTTTAAAACAGCCCCAATTCTCCTAGGTACACCTGGACACAGTTTTTCTTGGTTGTTGGCAGATAGGATGTTCCAAGCTTCTTGGAGAATTTACCACAGTTCTTCTATCTATTTAGGCTGTCTCAATTGCTTCTGTCTCTTCTTGTAATCCCAGACTGACTCAATGTTCAGTGGGGGGCTTTGTGGGGACCATGCCATCTATTGCAGGGCTCCCTGTTCTTCTGTTCTAATCTTTTCTATTTGCAAAAGTAATGTTTGGGAGTTTAATTTAAAAAAAAAAAAAGCACCATATGCATCATACAGTATACACTATACTGTATAGCCAAAAGTATGTGGACATCCAAACACCACACCTAGAGGTGCTTGTTGAACATTTAATTTTCAAATCATGGGCATTGTAAGGGAGTTCTATTGAAAAAATATCTGTCTAAAGTGACTGCATGGGTGTATGCTTAATTTTATGTTCCTGCTTGTAATGTGTATGGCTAAAATAGCACATATGCACATATTTTTGGCAATGTAATGTACCTTACATTGCTGTGGGAAACATCTGAAGACAACTAGCAGTACATACAAAGACATATCAACAGATAAAAGGATAGTTCACCCAAAAAGGAAAATTCTCTCAACATTTACTCACCCTCATGCCATCCCAGATGTGTATGAAAAGCAGCATAAAAGTAATCTATAAGACTCCAGTGGTTAAATCCATGTCTTCAGAAGCGATATAATAGTGAGAAATAGTGCGGGTGAGAAACAGATCAATATTTAAGTCCATTTTTCTAAAAATGTCTGTGACGAGGAGGAGGGGCCGGGTCGTGACTACACACACCCGGGCCCCAGTTGGGCTAATCAGCTGAGGAGAAGGATAAATGTGATGGAACACAGCAGTTTGGGAGAGAGAGAGCCACATGCAGCTGCCATGTGTGTGTTTATGTTGTGTGTCTTTTTGTTTAAATTCTTATTAAATATTATTTTGACTGTTCAGCCAGTTCCCATCTCCTCCTTTCCCATCCTTACCTTGTTACAATGTTCACTTACACTTTTACTTACACATTTTTGTCTTTTGTTTTTGGCAATTCGCATTCTTCGTGCATATGTCCACCTACTGGGCAGGGAGGAGAATTTATAGTACAAAAGGACTTAAATATTGATCTGTTTCTCACCCACACCTATAACATCGCTTCTGAAGGTATTGATTTAACCACTGGAGTAGTGTGGATTAATTTTATGATGACTTCATGTGTTTTTTGGACCTTTAGTGTTCTGGTTACCATTCATTTGCATTGTGAGGACCTACAGAGATGAGATATTCTTCTAAAAATCTTAATTTGTGTTCTGCAGAAGAAAGAAAGCCATACAAATGTGAGATAGCATGAGGGTGAGTAAATGATTAGAGAATTTTCATTTTTGGGAGAATTATTCCTTTAATTCCCTTTGACACACTTTGGTCTGTTTCTTCTCAGTTGCATAAATAATGGAGGTGCAGCAGACTTCAGCAATCTTGCGTCCCTCGCCATAGAAAGACCAGCAGCATATCTCATCTCCCAACACGTCTTTAATGAACAACACTCTGCCATTGAATCGCAGCCCCAGTTTATCAAACAGCTCGATGTTCTTCAGGAGGTTATCATCTGAGTTGCTATGGGGACAAAAAGTGAAGTTTAAAAAGACCACACATTAAACTGTTCCACATTCATTTACAATTTTTCAGTGTTCTTCAGTTGTAACAAGTTTTGCCAGAGATTGAGGTTATAGCACAAAGAGGAATAATCTCCTAAAATCACACTAATTACTATTCAAATGCTGGAATATTTATGTGTGAAAAATGTAGTGATGATTTCCTTGCACTATTTCTACACTGCAAAGAGTAAATACGTATATATTTAGATCCAGTGTAGAACTTAAAGCGAAATTATAGTTCATGTGCTTTCGGAGGCTGAGTTAACTCAAATTTCCACTCTTTATTCTATACTATTCTATTCTGAAAATTCTGAAGGAGTGAAAATGATTATTCAATGTACCTGGTATAGGAGTATTTATTGTTCCCTCTGTTATTCTGCAGTTTCACCACTGGCTGTAAGAAGGAAAAGAGGATCTATAAAACAAACACAGACAAAAACAAAAAAAAAACACGTATCTAATCCCAACTGTCAAATGTAATTGTTTTAAGTTGTATTAAACTTATTATTATTATTAAATGTAATTATATATATATCTCTGTCCCACATTTCATCCATAACACAGCAGGCTAAAACTTGATTTAGTTAATTAAGAGATTGTATATTTAGTTTGTTATTTTTCTCTCAGGGAAGTAAACCTTAAAGCGATAGTTCAACCAAAAATGAAATTCTGTCCTCATTTGCTCACTCTCATGTTGTTCCAAACCTGTATGAGTTTCTTTCTTCTGTGGAACAAAAAGAAAATTTTCAGCAGTAACAGTCAACATTCACTTTCATTGCATCCTTTTTCCATACAATGAAAGTGAATGGTGACTGAGTATGTCATTCTGCCTAACATCTCCTTTTGTGTTCGACAGAAGACAGTACATTATACAGGTTTGGAATAACATGAGAATGAGTAAATGAGGACAGAATTTTCATTTTTGGGTAAACTATCCCTATGAAGTCTCTGTTATCTCACCTTCCTACAGGTGACTATCATCCTCTGCTCCTCTTTGGATGAAGTGATCATAGGAATGTGACATCCCCTGCAGACATCCCTGTGTTTCTGCATTAACATCAAACAACAAGTTTTTAGAAATTGATACTGTAGTAGCATAACAAACAGTTAGATCATCATCACATTTTCCTTGGCTCAAAATTGGGCACAGATAATTTTATTTCTCTACAGCCATCCATGTTTCTTCAGGCCAATACTGCTTCTAGTATGTAGTGTGAGCTCCACCTAATGGTCTATTGATATTCTCCTTTCTTGAGACATGCATTTGGGTAAATGAGCAGACAGAGTGCTGCAATGTAAAGCAAGAAGTCCTGTGGAACCTGTGACTAACCTGTATGTTGGTGAGGCAGTGCTGCACAAGGCCCTGGAGGCTGTAGTACTGTGCCTCCTTCAACAGCTCCTCCAGCTCCAATGTGCTCTCTGGCAAAGGAACTGTCCCGTCCCGCAGGAAGTTCAGTACCAGGGAAAAGTGTCGCCCACATCTGTCCAGCACCACCCAGCCTTGGAGGAGGAGTGGATGCACATTTAAACATGCATATAATGAACACAAAAATGGCAAGCACTGGCTGAAATCACCAGTTCCAATCTGACTGGCTGGCTTAATGAAATTTCTGTGAGTTTATCAGTCTGCCTCGAGACAAAGTTGTGTTTTCAAAGTACCGGTTTGCTGCAATGAGTGTTCTGAGAAAGCACAAATCACTAGATTTGTAGTGATTTAGCGTTTGCCAGGTTAGTTGCATCAAATCTTTGAAATATCCTCTGAATTTAGTTTGAGGCATTAAGTATTAAAGCTGAAGTGTGTGACTTTTTCAGTGTTAAAATACTTTCTCTTATCCCAGCTTAAAAGTGCACTAAGTAATTTTTCCCCATTAAAAACGTTTTACTCCTGAAGAAATTAATTGTAATTTTGAAACATATGTATAAAATCATGACCACTCATATGAGATGAGGACTCTAGTCATATGAGTAACCTTATAAATGCTGTTTTATTCTACATGGGGCAGGGGCGCCCTCATAAGGGCTGCCATGTTAGAATTACATGACCAGCTGAATACTAGTCACTTGATCTCAGTAACCGTCTTGTGATTGGACACTTTCACTCTTGGATTAAATTAATCATGGCTGATTGTGAATAGTGAATTTCCAAATGGCATCTGTAACTGAAAACTACTGATTTTGAATGATGATGCATCCACACCACTAGGTGTCACTGTGAGGCTAAGACGACACAAACATATTGAGTGCACCTTTAAGATGCAAAGACAACTGAAAGAAAGCCGATTGTAGGTTAATTTTTTTAAGGTGCTAACATGTTTCTGTGGCGCTATAAAAATTCCTGTTTGTTCTGAATGGCCCATCCATTTCAAAGGAAAAATACTAACTCAACCATCAGGGGAATGGAAATAAAACACTGCTAATTTACTGCCTAAAGATATAGAGCACACAAATACAGAGCAAAGAGTGATTTTCAGTTTGGTGAAACCGGTGATTGCTCACAGGTTTAAACGTATAAGGACAAACACATAAAACCGTTATGAGGGCACAGATTCAAAATCTGTATATTATTCCAAACTTTTGGCTGCCAGTGTATGTGTAAATAAGGTAATACTGAACCATTAAACACAAGACATAAACGGTGCATGTGACAAACACTCAAACTACTGCATATATAACATATAGCAGTTGATATTTAAAAAAAAAAAAAGAAAAGAAAGAAAATCATTAGATACATAAAGAAATGCATTTAGCCATTATTACATGCATTATAAAGTACTGGAACTGGAGTTTTTTGGAGTTTCCCTAAAACATGGCATTAAATGCACACTACTTCTGTAGTGTTCTGGAGAGGGTTGTGACTATGTGTCCACTATACTAGAGAGGCCATGGATGTGTTTCTGTAATGACAGCAGAGGAAATGTGCAGAATTAGGTCAACACATAGAGAGATCTTTTAACTCTAAGTGGAATAGCATGAATAAATTGTTTAAAGCTGTGAATGGGTTATTCACTAGGAACTGAAACATTGTTATTACATTAAATACTAACATTTTCTTCTAACTCATAGAAACAGGTGTTATAGCGCCTGCAATGCATTCACAAACACCTCCAACACATCTTACACGGCTTGAATTTTTTTTATTTGTATGGTTTGGTGTATTTTTTATTACTTATTACTACATTACTTTCTGGTCATGTGACCTGATTGTCACACCATCTGTTATATATTTACAAACACTTGACACACATTGTACATGACTTGGATTTTGGAAATATGATTTTGTGTATTTATTTTTTATTTTTTATATTTTCAAATCTATATAACTTCCTGGTCATGTGACCTGATGATGTCACACCACCTGTTATATATTTACAAACACCTGTCTTGTGGACGGTGCTCTTGTCTGCAGGATGGTGTTCATAACAGATCAAGCTAATCCTGGCATGTTTGGCGGGCTCCGTTCTGGGGTCAAATGTGCAGGTTCCAGAGCTCTGGCTGGGGAGATCAGATCATGCCCTGTGCTCAAGAGAGGAGATCCCTCCACAGCGGTATTTCCCAAGGGGGCCAACCAGTAGCTCCACCATCTCCGGAAACCATGACTGATGTGGCCATTTCAGTGCAACCAGTAGAACCGTTTCCCTGTCCTCTCAAATTTTGCAGATGACAGAATGGAGGGGGCGTACCAAAGGAAATGCATGCTTGCGTTGCGCGGGCCATTTGTGATCCGTGGCATCCACCCCTGGTGAGGCTTGGGACATGGAGTACCAGAGGGGACAGTGGGTTGTCTCCGGGGAGGCAAACAGCTCCACTTCTGCTTTGTCGAATATGTTCCAAATCCTAAGGACCATCTGAGAATGAAGCCTCCATTCTCCGGACATAGCCCTCTGGTGGGACATTAGATCCACGCTGCAGTTCAGGCGGCCTGGGACGTTTGTCACACATAAGGAGATGGCGCTCGCTCCAAAAGAGGAGGCGCCATGTCAGGCTCAACATAGGCAGCTAGCGGATTCCGCCACGGCGATTTATGTAAGCTACTACTGTCATGTTGACCAACTGAACAACATGAAAGAAGCAGCCCCCCTCCGACCTGAGCGCCTGCAGAGTACGGCAAGTGCCACATCTTTGTGAGCTCTGTGTGGACTTCCGGGAAGAATGCCGCTATTCTTTGGGACACAGTCTTTTGACGGCGGCCGGACTGTAGGAACCATTCATCCAGACGACATCTTTCTGGCTTGACTGGAGGGGACCACAGTAATCTGAGTTCCTTGACCACCTGTGAGAGGATGCAAAGCAGCTCAGTATCAGTGCCGTGTGTACGCTCTTCACCCTCACCGGAGGGAGGAGTGGCAATGTCCTCCGTTGGGCCTGACCACTCACCATAGATGCTGCGATGGACATGGAATTGTCCCCATCATCAGATCCACCAAATGTAATGAGACCATGCACTCCGACGAAAGGCCGGAGATCCTCATGGGCATACTTTAGGGGTGAGGATGCTGCCTCAGGAGACAGAGGGGTTCACGTAGTTTGCGCCGGCGCGAGATCCTCCCGAAGTCTTCCACCTCAACCTCATTGGGTAAATGCCTTAAGAAGACTTGGAATATAGTGCATGATTTGTACTGATTACTTTTACTGTGGTTTTATGGTGTGTGTGTTTTTAGCAGACAGAAGACTTTTTAAAAATCCCCCTTTTGTGTTCCACAGAAGAGAGAAAGTCATAAAGGTTCTGAGCAACACTGGGTTGAGTAAATAACAGAATGTTCATTTTTGGGTAAGCTATCCCTTTAAGAGGTGACTCGGTTATGTATTCTTCAACTTGGTCCTCATTAAAATTACTCCTAGACACCTTAAGAAGAGCAAGTTTACTCTGCTAAATCAAAATGACATAATTTGAATTAAGTTAAACAGCTATAGTTGATCATTAATTAAAAGTAACTTTGAAAATGATAAAGTTTATTTTTAATCAATATATCTGCCAATATGTATTAATAATAAAATGTAAATACAAATGACACGTTTAGACACATGCTCACCATCCAACAGACTTTTATTTAATCGTAAATCTCAGCAAATAAATAATGTCTTCATACCAAGTATATAATGTTGATAAATAAATAACAATCAAGTAATACTAGAATGCGAGAAAGCCCTCAACAACATGGGCTTTAGTAATGGCACAGTGAAAAAGACGAAACTCACTGCATATTAACAAGAAACTATGAGATAAAAGAAAAAAAAAATGCAATTTATAAAAAGCATTTCAATTCGATTACTGCATCACAGCAAGCAGTTTTTTCTGTATATATTTTTCTTGACATAGTGCATATGCAACAACATCAACTCTGGTAACAATGACAGTGAGTATAATTGAATCATGAATCCCAAGCTGAAGCGGTAAAATATACAATCGTTGCGTGCCGTAAGCGAGAGGGCATTCCGCTCCTCTGAAACATGGTCATTCAACATCAAGCAGAAATAGATTCTTAAGAAACAATAAAGAACAATATGAAATGCTGGCATTGTCCTCATTATTACATAATAATGAGGGAAATACTATGGCAACCAGTGAAACATGAAGTGATGTCACATTATGGGATGTATTTTGGCACTGAATCAGTTTTGTATACAGAAGCTTCAATATTCAATCAAAATATTTACATTCAGTATGTTCGTGTGATCATGTGTGTGTGTATGTGTAGGCGTGTGTCTGTATACAAATATGTGAGCATGAGAGTATAGTTTTTGTGTTTCAGATTATATACTTTTGTGTACTTTGTCTCTCTTTACTCCCTGTGTGAACGTCTCTCTCTCTCTCTCTCTCTCTCTCTCTCTCTCTCTCTCTCTCTCTCTCACACACCTTTTCTATCCCTCTCTAAATCCGCAGTCTTCTCTTTGGCAATTTTATAGTCCTTAAAGGGTTAGTTCACCCAAAAATGAAAAATCTGTCCTTATTTACTCACCCTCATGCCATCCCAGATGTGTATGACTTTCTCTCTTCTGCTGAACACAAACGCAGATTTTTAGAAGAAGATTTCAGCTGTGTAGGTTCATACAATACAAGTGAATGGTTGCCAAATTTTGAAACTCCAAAATCCACATAAGAGCAACATAAAAGTACTCCAGACAACTATGGTGGTTAAATCCATATCTTCTAAAGTGATATGATAGGTGTGGGTGAGAAACAAATAAATATTTAAGTCCTTTGTCCTTCACTTTCACTTTCTCCTTCTTCTGTTTTTGGTGATTCACAGTCTTCATGCATATCGCCTCCTACTGGGCAGGGAGGAGAATATATGACAACAAAATGACTGAAATATTGATCTGTTTCTCAACCACACCTATCATATCTTGTCTGAACACATGGATTTAAACACTGGAGTCATATGGATTACTTTTATGCTCTCTTTATTCCCTCTTTTCTATGGCGCCATGGATGGCAGCCTTGGTGTGGAGCTCTCCAATTCTTTTGTTGTTTTTGTTTGTTTGTCCTGTGTTTAGTAATTTTTTTCTAATCAGTTTTACCAGGGACGAACTGCTGATCATTTGGCAGCACATACCAGAAAATCTTTTTCCGGTTTTTGACTATTCAAACGCTTTGCTGGACATTTTAGTCAGAGGCGCAGCTGTGTTGTTCAAGCGCGCTATGAGACGCAAGAGAGGGAAGCGAGCCGGCATGCTGGTCAAGCTCCGAAAGCACTGCTTTTGAACAGCACTGCCGAGTATTCATCTAGCGAATCTCCACTCTCTTCCTAACAAAACGGACAAACTACATCTCCTCACTCGTACAAACAAGGACTTTTCAAACTCTGCTGACTTGTGCTTCACAGAAACCTGGCTGAGTGAAGCCATTCCGGACAACGCGTTACATCTGCCGGGCTTCCAGCTGTTCAGAGTTAACGGGGAAAACGAGGAATGCATGTTGTGGTGGAACATGCATTTATATCAATGAAAGTTGGTGTACAGATGTAACAACATTAAAGAAGGTGTGCTGTCCTAATTTGGAAGTGCTCTTTGTCAACTGTAAGCCTTTCTACTCGCCACAGGAATTTTTCTCGTTTATTCTGGTGAGTGTTTATATTCCTCCACGAGCGTGTGGGAGTGCAGCGTTACAACAAGTTTTCAGCTAACGACCCTGCATCAGTGTGGAGAGGCCTGAAAAACATTACTAACTACAACACACCATCTCCCAACACTGTAGGGAACCAACAACTGGCTGACGGCCTGAATGTGTTTTACTGTAGTTTTAAAAAGCATAATCTCACAACCCACACCCACTCTGACTTTCACTTCACACAAACATTAACACCTCCTGCAACCACCCTCCTCCCCCCTCCTGCACTCAACCTGCACTTCAGATATGTGAAGAGGATGTGTGTCAGGTCTTCCAGAAACAAAAGACAAGGAAAGCACAGGGCCCAGATTGTGTTTCACCCACTTGTCTAAAATCTTCTGCTGATCAGCTGGCCCCCAACTTCACACAGATCTTCAACAGATCACTGGAGCAGTGTGAAGTTCCCTGTTATTTCAAACACTCCACCATCATCCCTGTCCAAAAGAAACCCAAAATCACAGGACTTAATGACTACAGACCCGTCGCACTGACGTCTGTGGTCATGAAGTCATTTGAAAGACTGGTGTTGGCCCACCTGAAGGATATCACTGGACCCTTTCTGGATCCGCTTATTGAGCAAACAGGTCTGTGGATGATGCAGTCAACATGGGATTGCATCATATCCTGCAACATCTGGACAGACCAGGGACATATACAAGGATCCTTTTTGTGGACTTCAGTTCGGCTTTCAACACCATCATCCCAGCTATTCTCCGGACTAAATTACACCAACTCTCTGTTCCCACGTCTATCTGTCAGTGGATCTCCAGCTTACTAATGGACAAACAGCAGCTAGTGAGAATGGGAAAATTCACTTCCAGCACCTGTACGATCACCACTGGTGCCCCTCAGGGATGTGTGCTCTCCCCACTACTCTTCTCCTTGTACACAAATGACTGCACCGCCAAGGACCCCTCTGTCAAGCTCCTGAAATTTGCAGATGACACTACTGTCATCGACCTCATCCAGGATGACAATAAGTCTGCATACAGAAAGGAGGTTGAACAACTGGCTGTCTGGTACAATCAAAACAACCTGGAGCTGAACACGCTCAAAACAGTGGAGATGATGGTGGACTTTAGGAGGAACACACCAACATTGACCCCACTCACCATTCTGAACAGAACTGTGGCAGCAGTGGAGTCGTTCAGGTTCCTGGGCACTACCATCTCACAGGACCTTAAGTGGGAGACCCACATTCATTGTGAAAGAGGCCCAGCAGAAGTTGTACTTCCTTCACCAGTTGAGGAAGTTCAACCTGTCACAGGTGCTGCTGATCCAGTTCTACTCAGCAGTCACTGAGTCAGTCCTCTGCACTTCAATAACTGTCTGGTTTGGTTCAGCTATGAAATCGGATATCAGAAAACTACAAAGGATAGTTCAGAGTGCTGAGTGGATTGTTGGTTGCCACCTGCCCTCCTTTCAAAAACTGTAGACTTCTAGTGGCTTGAAAAATCACTCTGGACCCCACTCACCCAGCACTCTACCTTTTTGAACTGTTGCCTTCTGGCCGGTGCTACAGAGCACTGAGAACCAGAACCGTCAGGCACAAGATCAGTTTTTTCCTTCAGGCTATCCATCTTATGAACAGTTAAAACTGCCCCACTGAGAAATAATTATGTGTAATACACAGCTTAGTCTATTTATATTTATCCAACATATCCTACCTCTTCTGCCATTACATTCCCTAGCACTATCCGTAAATAACAGATTTGTATATACTTATATTTTCTATTTGCTTTTTAATTTTTTTCTTCTATTTTTTATTATCTCTGTCTTGTTGTATTGTTTGTGCACTGGAAGCTTCTGTCACCAAGACAAATTCCTTGTTTGTGAAAGCATACTTGACAATGAAGCCAAGATTCTGGCAGATTCTGATTCTGATTTATGTGGATTTTGATGCTTCAACATTTTGGCACCCATTCACATGCATTGTATGGGCAAACAGAGCTGAAATTCTTCTAAAAATCTTAATTTGTGTTCTACAGAAGATAGAAAGTCATACACATCTGGGATGCCAGGAGGGTGAGTAAATGATGAGAGCATTTTTATTTTTGGGTGAACTATCCCTTTAAGGCACCGAACATGCCTTGTTAGAAAACATGCCAGACTGTGAAAATAATACTTTTGTTATACATTCATAGACACACACACATCCAAGCAAGCATATGCAGATGCATGTACTTAAAACAATTCCGTTGTCACTTTTTGATGCACATATACAGTCAATAATACACACTCATACATCAACACACAAACATACTACACAGACACACATAAACAAGCAACAACAAGCAAACACACAGCATACATCAGTGAACCAATAGAGGGAGGAGAGAGAGAGACACTATGTAGAGTGGGATGCTAGTGTTGGAATTAATATAATAAAACCAATGAATGTCTTGCGTAGAGAAAAATAACAGTATCCCTTTTTTTCTTCGCCTTTCCATTCATCCACACTTGAATACATTAGAAGACTCCTGCCTCAGATGGACACCTCATACTCTCGAGTGTCCTGCAGTTAAACAGAAGAAAACACACACACACACACACACACACACTTTACTGGCAATCGGGATGGAAAATTCCACTGATTTTAATCATCTAGGGCCTTAGTCACTTAAAAACGTGACACACCGAGATGAATGAATTCTCTCTGATGTGATGTCTCGGCAGACGTAAGACTATGCCTGCAGTACATGTCCTTCTGTAGCGTAATCAGTGAGTCATTTATTGCCTAATAGCTTAATACTAGCCATTAGTGATCTGTTTTACTCTTTATAAGATGTGTGCTTTGTCCCGTTGATTTCTTCCTTAGCATTTCAAGTTGGTATTCATTCACATATCCTAACAATGTAAATCTAAAACTTCTGCAAGTTTATGAGAATCTTACCCCTGCCTCATAAAGAGGGTTGTTAAAGTCAGACTCCACTGTAATGGGACTGTAAGAGTGGGTGTGAGATAGAGACTTCCAAAACAACGGTTTCCACTGCCACCTACATACGCTGAGGGAGAGAAAGTGACAGTGACAGAGGTGTTAGCTCAGAGAAGCAAAACAAGGAACAGCTGAAAAGGAATAAAATTGTTTATTGTTTGTTTGTTTTTTTGTGGCATTTAGTCCATATCTGTTACCTTTGTGGCCATCTGCATGCGTGTGTACTCCTAAAAGCAGATATATGCATTTAAAATTTACAATCTTTCTCTTCCAAGAAAATGGACAAAAAATATTGATGATACATCTTGCATTCACAGGCCTATCCAAATTTTTGTCCAATTACATTTCCTCTTGAATTAAAAAAACGTCCCCTCACCCTAATAACTTATACTTCTGACTTGCAATAGCAAGTATCAAATTATAGTTCACAGCTGTAATGTCAACAAAAGGCTACTAGCTATTGTAAAAAATGGACGTGCCCTTCGATATGTTCCGCCCCAACTTCCTGTTTTTATAACAATTATGTCAGCACAGGAAGGAAACCTGCGCTCATCAAGTGATTTCATGGGATCTTGAATACAAATGACTTCCTGATGTTGCAGAAGATGAAACTAAATGCGTTTAAAAACACAAGCCTCTCAAACTTACTTGCTGTAGTACATGTAGATCCCACCTATTAGAAGGATGACCAGAATGATTGGCAGAATGATAGCCAATGCAATATTCTCACTCAGCATTTGATGAGAGGCCTCTAAGGACTGCGACACTGAACAGAGGATAAATTAATAACATATTATTATTGACATTAATGGGCCAGATTATTAAATTAATATGCATAACACTGATACAATGATAGTCAACTTTACCCTCCAATTTATGATCATCAAGTAGCCCTTCATAGACCACTGCAAACAAATAAAATATTAAGTATTAATCCTTAAAAACAAAACATCAAGTCTTTACTGCATTTGCTGAATTGGTCCACCTCCTCTTACCTTTACAGAATGGTGGTGGGCTGTTCCACTGAGAGGGATGTCCTGGGACACAGTTGATGATGACTTCCCCAATGAGCTCATAGCCCTCGTAGCAGAAGAAACGCAGAGTCTCACCTGCCTGGTAACTGTGCTTATACAGAGTCTGGTAGCCATTGTCTGGCACGCCCGGGTTTGGGCATGGATCATATCTTACTGTTTATCAATGGAAGGAATGCACACACACACATATACACATAAAGACAGAGAGAAAGGAAGACACTGTATGGTTGAAGGCATAAACTGCTGTGCTTATCTACACTAAGATAAAGTAAATTTGAAGCCATTTTGTTCAGTTTCAGTTTTGCAGTATAGTTACATACATGATGCCTCACAAAGCATTTAAATAAACCCACAAGATGCTCCTGAATCAGCATCTTTTGTTGGACCAGGAACAACATCCATGTTAAAAAAGGTCCTACCCCTAACTATGAACAACCCCTAAAATCAAGGGAAATCATAGTTTGATAAGAATGTTATAAAAGACCCTAACCCTAACCTTAACCCTACCCTTTACCCTATCCCTAACATCTGGCTGGTTAATAGGAATGTTGTTCCAGGCCCAACCAAATCATGGTCACCGTACTCACAGACACATTTAGGGCTGCGGTCAGTCCATTTGGGCATGCCAGTGTCTCTGCCATGGCAGGAAATCTGGCTTGGGCCTTCCAGCTGATATCCTTGGTTACAGGTGAAGCGTACCACCGTTCCTACAGTGAAACCAGACTCGGGATGTACAGAGCGTGCTCCATTGACCACCTCTCCTGGGTCAGGGCACTGCTGGACTGGAGGTGCATCAAAACCAGGAGAAAAAAGATAGTATGCAGAATTTTAAACAATAAATCCATAAATCGATCAGTTATCCAAATAAGCAACCGGTAAACTGATCAACAGGGGTATAAAGTAATTGAGTAAAAATTATTAAGTATTTTACTTAAGTACTATTTTTTGGGATTTGTACTTTACTCGAGTGCAATTTAAATGGAATACTTGTACTTTTACTTAATTACATTTCCAAAGAAAATGTTTTACTTTTTACTCTTTACAATTTTATTTAAACTCACTACATTTTTGCAGACATTTTCTTTCATTTTACTGGATTGAAGCCGCCTTTTCGCTGCAATCATCAAACGACAGATGACAGGCCAGAGGTTATTCATTTCAAATGGAGTGTCACACTGCAGCTGTGTTGAGTTCCGACCATCTGCAGAGGCCGAATTTCAGATCTGATTTGAGCTTCAGATACGTTGCAATATTTGTGCGACTAGACCGTATGTGACCTCCTGACTGAATGTGATGTATTAATTAAAAACATTTGCGCGAAGTGAGAAACACTGATGCTTTTTGTCCTAAACTTTATTCTAAGCACCTGCAACTTCTACAGATTGGACAGTTAGGAAGTCAAAAATTATCATTCACATTGCAAATACATAAATATAAACAAAAGGCTTTTGTAATTAAATGTGTACATGTTATTCATTTCTACACTTGCCTTCATATTTAAATCATATCTATGAATTTCTACTCCCTATTTGTTGAATTATTTTGGTTGTTGTTAGGCAACTATTAATTATAATAAACGATAATGCTTATAATAATGATAATAAAAATAATGGAATCTGAGTAAATATTAATTATGAATTTTATTTAGATTTTTATAGTTAATACATCCATCTGCTATAACAGTATGGTTTGGTAGCAAACCTCAGAAAACAATTCACAAAACCAACAACATTACTCACTTTCTTCAAAACTTCATTTGAATTTTTTTTACTCGTGATTTGTGTGAAAGTGAATAGAAGTCATTGTTGTTTTAGCGCCTCAAGTGTTCATATGAAGTGTTCACACAAGGAAATTGCTGTGTTACGTACAACAGGCCACATAAAAATCATTTAGCAAAAATGTAGTTATTGTAACATGATTCTTTGACCAGGTTGTGAGTCGTCGGAGACAGTAACAAGGCAACTTAACAAACCAATTGAATTTAAGGGTGCTTTCACACTTAGTTCGATTGCTTGGACCCACCCCGAGTTCGTTTCCTCCCCCTCCCGCTGCCCGTGCTGGTCTGTGTTCACATTATATTATTTGGGTCCGAACCACGCTCTGATTACGTCATCAACGTGAGTACAAGCAGCTGCTGTTTTCCACTGTAACTAAGTAACAACTCGAGAAGACGTCACTGTGTTAAGTGAAGTATTAAAGTTTGTCTCTTTGGATTTACCATAATAACTTGCCATGCACAGAACAGCACTTGTGTTTGTCTCCCACGGATGCATTGAATATGTAATGATGTGATGAATATTAGCATTTGTCTGCAGCGAGCACGTGGATGCATTGGAAGAATTGTGAAGAAGGTGGTGTATTTGGAAACAAGCAGGTATGAGAAATGTATTATACCATATTAATTGCGATCGTGAGCCTACAAAGACACAAGTGGTTCACTTCTGCGATTTGGTACGATTGCGTTCATATCAGCAGCGACTCGTACCAGAGTTCAAATGAACCGTATTCCAGACCACCTTTTCAAGTGGGTGCGCACCCAAGTTCGGAAAACAGCGTTCACATTATCCAAACGAACTGAACTTTAATGTCATTCGACCCCGGGTGTGCACCAAAAGTGCTAGTGTGAAAGCACCCTAACAACATCCTCTCTCACACAATCTCCTCTCTTGATTTAATTCAAGCCAGAAAAAAAGTTACTTTTTACTTTTTTTAATACTTAAGTACAATTTAATGTGAATACTTTTTTACTGTCACTCAAGTATGTTTTCTGCTAGATACTTTTAATTGAGTAAATTTTTCACTCAGTATCCATACTTTCACTTAAGTATAATTTTTGAGTAATTTTTACACCCCTGCTGATCAATTGCAAGTAAACACTGAACAATCTATTACCCTAATTCTCTTTGGGGGTTTTTAAAATAAAAATACAAAAGGATATATCCTTGTTAATTGGTATTACCCACCTTGCCCAAACTGACCAAAGTCTTTTACTGATTAATCACCAATAAGTTATAAATGAACCTCTTATGCGTTGCAGGATTTCTGGGCTGCCGCATGAAAATTTTCACACTTAAGTTTAAAAGCTACCTGTTCACACATACAGTGGACTAATTTCATAAAAATGGTCTCATTTTACAGATAACCCCCTAAATTTTAAGAAATGATTGCAATAATTAATAAATAACGTATATGTTTACAATTTTATGATAAACTTAATAAAAAAAATGTTTTAAATAAATTATTTCTAAAGTTTAAAAGCATGGCATTTCAGTTCTATCACCTTCCATCACATTATTCTGATCTGAAATGTAGTTGGTGCTCTAACGCATTTTAGCACACCCACAGACAAGTCTTTTTTTGAAATGCTAAGAGCTTCCACACTGTTTTGTTGAATATTTAAACTTCTGAGTCTAGAAGCCCAATCTAGGTGTCATTGGAAAACAGAGAATCCAAGCTTTACAATGATGTGTAACATTTAATCTTCCACCAAATTTCATATTTTGTTCAAAACATTTTTACACAAAATTGGATTATTCACCTAAGCAAGCACACAAACAAGTAAACAAGTAATTTATTTATATCAAATCTTACCTTGGGTTGTTAGCTTTAAAATGAGTTAAAGTTTAAGGCTATTTTGGGGCTTAAAGATCAGTGGTCAGCACAGAAAAAAAAATGTTTGTGTTTTATGCCTTACCAAAATAAAATTTCACTTTGTGATATTTTTGTAAGTAATTCAAACTGTGGTATTATGGCAGCAAAATAAACTGTACAGTCACCTGAGGATGAGAGCTTTCATTTAATATATGACTTGTCTATTTAAGTGCTATGTGAAGGACTTTTGTATTCATTTTAAAATTTCTACAATGGAACCGCTAGATTTTTTTGTGACACAAAAGTTTTCAGGCCTTATTTTGTTATTTTTTGTAACTAAATGCAATAGTGATGGGGTTTTCTAACAAGTTCAGATTCTAAGCTTCAAATGATACCACATATGCCTAACTTGTGCATCCAGGGACTTAAATTTATCACTTCCAGGTCCGCAGAGTTTATTTTTTTCAACTATAAACAGATAAATATAGCTCCACTCACTTTTTACACAGGTGGGAGGGGTGTTGCTCCAAGAGAGATCCCACTGACAGGTGATGATGTCAGAGCCAACAATGTCATAACCAGGTTGACACTGATAGGTCAGAACACTGCCTCTGACCAGAGATGGGTGGGAGGAGCTGCTCCAGCCAAACTCGATAGGAGGGAGGGCAGGGCATGTGTCATTAGGTTCCACCTCTGCAAGAAATGGGTGGAAATTACATCACAATACACTATTAAACTACAAAAGATAAAAGGCTTGTTTGAGATGACAAACATCTCGCCTTGAATGCAGACAAGAGTAGGCGGCTGCAGTCAGGGGAGGAATGAAATAAGTGCTGTCACTACTTCTCGTAGTGGATCAGCCAAAAGTGAGAACAAAGGCAAATATCGCGTGATGCACGTTCATGTACTTTGTTGCTGATAAAGTGGATGTAATTGAAATTCTATTGCTTTTAAATGAAAGTAAATAGAGGCTGAACAACTCACCCAATATACCTGTTATTTAATTCCCTCCAAGAGCTGTGTCTTTTTCATCCATTTTTAGTTTAATAAAGATCATATCCCATACAGAGATTGTCAGAGCGTTGGGAATAGTCACACATCATTTATACACATACAAACATCAGAGTTTAAAAATCAAACATTTTACAAGAGAACAAGACATCACAGTTGTTAAAGCTAATGAGCATTAAGCTGTGTCGTCAGCAAGTCGCTTCCCGTCATGCTTAAAGTTTGTGCAGCTGGGAGAAAGCAACTGCGGCGCCTGGCTCTAAAAACTCGCAAGAGTATTTTTCACATACGTTGTCATGACATCACAGCAAGTTGGACAGATTTCTAACCAGCATGCACCTGCTGGTGATCACCAATGATTGGTTTGGTGCAGAACTTGCTTGTCTCAAACGAGCCAAAAGGCTGCGTCCGAAAGCTTAAGCAGCTGCTTTGACGCCTCAGTGCCCAATCAGTCATTGACTTCACAGGCAGTGATTTATGTATGAAGGCACCTTGTAAAGATGCTTGTTTTCAAAAACTGACCAGATGAAAGTATCTCAGTAGACAGGATGTGACGCAAACACTGGATTCGGATGTGCCTTAATTCCAAGCTACCTCAATATACCATCTCCGGAGGCAGCAATTTTCAGCTTTCGGACACAGCCAAAGAGAGTGAATCAGCTGATATGTTTTACCTCGGTAGTGTATAAGGAATCCTTGGCTAAGGATAAATGAAGAGTCATCAGGATCGCTCTGAAACTGAATGGTGACCTCAGATCCCCCAGATACGACCCTGAACCTCTCTCTTGAGCCCAGGTACTGCCCAATCACATGTGACATCAGATCATGGCCATCAAATATGGTTAGAACATCATTATGGCGGATGTTCAAACTGCAAGTAAAAGACAGGAGGTAGAGGTTTAGTTGTCAGATGAAGGCTGACCAGAGATGAGTTAAAAGGATCATGATTGTGCCTTTTTATATTATTTTAATACATTCCTTGAGGTTCACCTATAATATTAGTAGTTTATGCACAAAAAATAAATGTGTCTTATATTGGTAAAACATGATAATTTTCCACACTCATTCTGACCCTCTGTCAAAAATGCTTGGTTTTGGTGCTGCATCTCCTTTAAAACTTGACAGTAAACACCCACTGTTATGACTGGCTCTCTGCTCTTGACTGACCTGCTCTCTACTTGCCATCTCACTGCTCAAAGCTACTGGGCGGGGCTACAGAAGTTATAAGGTTAAGTAGGAGTTGATGTGTTATTGTGAAGGCTGTCAGATGCAAATGTCTACCACAATGTGGAAGTAGAGAACGAGTCGTTTTGGCATATTGGTTTCAAATGCTCTTTTTGCAGTAAGGAGGACGTTTTGAGTTCTGAAACTTACAGGAGGTTTTTAATAATACAATGACCACTCATTTGATAAAAGATCAATGAAATTTGATTTTTCATTTCATGACCACTTTAAAATAGAATCTAGAGTTGAACTTGACAAATACTGAACCATACTTACATTTGTACATCCAGTTCAATGCGCTTGTCCTCACTGACATGTATTTGCCACACACAGTCCTGCCCCTTAGAGTAGCTCTGTGGCCAGTCAGGAGACAACACTGTTCCCACTGGATCTGTCAGCTCCCCGCCACACAAAGCTAAGCCAAGAAGACACAAACAACATCATGAGCTGGCTTTGATATAATGGTCAGAAGTGATTTAAATATATAACAAAAGAAATTCACATATACTGTATGATATTTGGTAAGTAAAAGTTTTTAATTTAAGATGGATGGGTTAATAAAGTGGCTCTGCAGCATGTCAAAAATAGAACAGGGCATCCAGAGTAGACAGCATCATAGATTATAATGGCAGCGATTTACTTTTGACACAACACAAATCACTGCTACTGTCCGCCGTTGATAGTGTGTTAAGTAGCATTCTGGCCTTTCAGCAGGAAAGCCCTGAGCGATCAAATTAACTGAAGCTCATTGAAGCCCCAGCAGGTCAAATTTGAGACTCCTAGAATTGTCCTGAAATTGCCTACATTTGCTGAGTGGGTTTTTTTAATTGCCTTTGAATCACCATAATGTTACAGTTGAGGACTGGGATAAGAGAAAGCTTGCAAAATGGTAAAAACCACACAGAGCCAAACTACAGGACATCTCTGCAGTATATCACTTTTAGAGATTTAAAAAAAAAAAAAAAAAAAAACACTTTATAGAGATAGCCTGGAAGTGCAATCTTTAAAATTATTTTTAAATCCTCATCCAGTAATCACAAATGATTGGAAAAGTCATGGAACAATCATGGAAATGAATTAGTCAAAAAGTGTGGAAACCCTGAAATAGGTGTGGCAAATACTGTATGAAAAAAAATATTTCATACCTCTGCAGACAGGCTCACTCTCATTCCAGTGAGGTTCACTGGGGTCCACACACTCCATAACTCCGGACCCCTGCTCCATGACGAATCCAGGAGAGCATGAGAAGGTTACTATGGTACCCAGTGGGAAGGTGATGTCACTGCTGCTGAAATTCCCATGAGGCAGGTAAGGTTCATAACAGTGTTCTCCATCAAAGGCTGGAAGCGAAGGGGAAGAATAGAACATTATTTAACATTGGAAATAACAGCAAAATAACCCAGATATAAAAGTGCAAAACAATTTTGGAATTCTTTTACTGAAACTTTTACTGAAATAGTTGCCTTGCATCAATACAAAAAATGGTGACTGGTGTTGAAAATATGGTGATAAAATAGGGTCAGTGCGAATTTTAGGAGTGGGACACTCACTGAATTATGAATTAACCACTAACAAAAGCCTTCATCGGCCAAAATCAAAGGACAATGCATCTACGTGTATTTCCTCAGTTAGTTCGGGATGACTTCAAGGACTTTAATACTAAAATTTAAAGTTCATACAAAATCAATTTGTTTAACTTTTGACCCACAACACTTATATATTTTATGTGTCTTCTATGTCTCTAATATATCTTCTCCCTACATTTCTGTCAGTCGCTATCAGTGTCCCTCTTTCTCATGTATGCATTTTCCCTTCCTCTCTCATACACATGTAAACAGATGCCCACATATTTCAATTCTATGTTATCTTCCAGTTTCAGATCAGATTAAATCTGGTAGTGATTCTGGTAACCATGGCAAAAAAAAAAAAAAAAAAAAGACAACTGAAAAAATAGATGATCAGTCAAAAAGGATATGCACAAATATACAGATAAATAAACAAATATCACTATATGATATTTAGTATGTCTATATGGTGTATGTGTTGGTCCTGTGATTCTTGCTTTTGACATGAGCGACCCAGGGTCAAAAATCACCCACATATACAACTTTTATTCCAAGCAAAATTGCTTCTGGATATTCCAAGCAAAATTGCTACTGGATATCAGTGGATCTATATCAGAAATGAGTAAATTTGTTTGCATTTTCTACATAGATGTATGTCTAACTTCCAGTGTCTTTCTTTCACTTTAAGTGTCTTACCCTCATAGCGGAGCGCCAGCAGCAGAGGGATGCTGGAGGAGTCCGCGGTGAGCTCCACATAGAGATACATTCCCTCACTCACAAAGCCTCGCTCTGGAACATCATCCAGATCTGAGTCGAAGAGAAGAGGAGCTGTAGAGCTATTCCCACTGCGCACAATCAACCTAGGAATAGGAATGAGAGAGGAGGCAGTGTTGGGTAAGTTGCTCAAAAAAAGTAATCCACAACAGCTACAGATCACTAATGACTTCTCTAATCAGATCTGTAATCTACTGATAACTACATCTACAATGGCCCCGTTTCCACATGGTATTAAAATGCGTTTTTGGTGATCTGATCACATGTGGCCAGCGCGAAATACAGGTGTAAACGGGGTCTAAAACGTTTTGTGATTGGATCACAATAAACACATACGTATGTGACACAAACACGTTTATAACACCTATACCAATTATCATTTCAAAATACTCTATTTCTTGCTTTAGT
Source organism: Myxocyprinus asiaticus (assembly GCF_019703515.2). Taxonomy (NCBI): domain Eukaryota; kingdom Metazoa; phylum Chordata; class Actinopteri; order Cypriniformes; family Catostomidae; genus Myxocyprinus; species Myxocyprinus asiaticus. The sequence continues at coordinate 36,586,455 of NC_059356.1, read as the reverse complement.
CAGATAGTCCAGGGTGGGGGATCTCAGAGCTCAAGCCTATTCCTGCACTCGAGCCCCACCATTGTGGACAGCATGACAAATCTGTTTGCCTTAATGTGCTGCAGGGTTGTGAACTCATGAAATATACAAAAGTGAACAACACCTGAGTTACTGGAACACTTACTTATCATTGTCTTCATCAAGAGCCACCCTCTCAAAGTGGAGGTGGAGCCTGTGACCTTCCTTGGCCTCCAGCAGCCAATGGCAGCTCAGGTTACTGCCGGTGCTATGGTTACTTGCAGAGGGGAGAGTTGGAGAGAGGATGCGGCCCACAGTGGCATTTCTGATCCATCCTCCACAAGATACAGCTTTAAAACACACATTGAAGATGGCTTGATATAACCATTGCCATTACATCGAATCCATATTGCTAAGCAACCACAATTTTATTTTCATAGTCACAGCAACAGAAATAAGGATTTATAAAACCAAAGGTTCACAACATGAAATATATGAATATATATATATATATATATATATATATATATATATATATATATATATATATATATATATATATACCGCACAACAACTCCCAGTCGCCAACCTCCTGGGATATCAGGACTTGAAGTGAGTCATCTTGCAACGGATCGACTGGAGTCCGGAACTACACAGACAGCACTTTCGCTCGCTGACGTTTAGCGAGTTTGGCCGCCCGATTGCTTTCGCCCAGCAACTCCGTGACACCTGTCGCCGGTGGCTGCTGGCAGAGGAGCATGAGGCAGATGAAGTGGTAGATCTTGTGGTGCTGGAACAATCCGTCGCACAGTTGCCGAGAAGAACAGTGGAATGGTCCAGTGCCACCGTCTGGCATCACTAGACCAGGCCATCCAACTGCCAGAGGACCATCTGCCGGCATATCGAGCTGGGACTTACCAGACACCGGTGAGAATCCAAGGGGGTACATATCAAGCCTTGGTGGATTCAGGCTGTAATCAAATCTCAATTCGTCAATGCTTGGTTCAAGGTGAGGCTTTGGATGCAGCATGCTGGGTGAGGGTGAGATGTGTCCATGGGGATATTCACGATAACCCCTTAGTGCCCATCATTATTAAATTCAAAGGGCAAAAGTCCCCGCCTCACCCATCCACTGATTTTGGGTACGAATTGGCCGGCCTTTCAAACGTTATTATGGGGAATGTGTGTGGATGGGTTCTGTGTTCGGGCTTCCCGGTGTGGGATGTTTGCAGCATTGGCTGGGGAGGCGTGGTGGGATATACAGGGTGGGATATTTTTGTAACAACTTTACAATATCCTCATGCTGATTCTTAGGCAAATAGGACAGATGTGACTCTAGATTACCCAGTATAGCCGAATTGTTCAAACGCACACCAGGGGATTGAACTGAGGTTCAGTCAGCATCAACCCATCCTGATCAGGAACGTAGGCAAGAACTACAGTAACATAGATAACTCACATGGTACCAGTTTAGGTTGCACAGTCAGGAAAGAATCAGAGAGATTCACAACATCTTGAAAATGTCTTGACTGGGACTGAGTAACAGCACATGCCGGAAAAGCTAGTGGAAACTTCCCAGAAAGATCAGACAGTTCGCACGCAACTGGCCTACGTACGACAATTGGACTGGGAAAGACATCACCACCGGCAAGGTAATTTCCCAGTATGAGGCTCACACCGTCTACAGGCAACATTTTACACACCCCCAACTGGACCAAGCCCGCAACAAGGTCAGACTTCAGGTTAACTGTGTAACGGAACACTAACGCAGCCCATCTCGATACCACGCACCAGGACATTTGCGCCAGTATATGAAGCATCAGAGAGGGGTAAAACATCTTCCAAAATGAGCTGACCCAGTATCTCACAGAATCTGTATGCACTTAATTACAGAGTCGCCAGCTAGAGATACATAACCTGTCATAAGAAATGGACTATAGGACAAAGTGTCAGCAGCAGACAAATCTGGGATAGACTGTACAAGCGCAATGCTTTTAGGTTTCACATTTGCAGACTTTTGTTTCCAAGCCTTACAAGAGTTGGGCTGGGATCAAGGCAGTAAAAGCAAACCCTCTTTCTCTCCATGTTTTTTGAACCAGCCCTACCTCCACTACTAGGCTTACCGACATTGACTCCGAGTGTGTCCTGAACTATAGACTCCGAAGCTAAGGAAGTTTTTGATAGACAATCAGAAGAAAAGACGGTTCAATGGGTAAGCACAAATTCATCCACAAGAACAGCTGCATCAGAAAGTTTTGACACTTTTTGTTCATTTAAATGAACTATGACATTTTCTGGTACACAAGTTTTAAAATCTTCCAGTAAGACCAACTCTTGCAACTCTTCATAAGTGGTAGTCTTACTGGCAAGACACCACTTTTCAAAAAGCGTTTTCTTTTCTCTGGCGAATGCAACATAAGTTTGTTTGGCTTGCTTTGAACACGACCTGAACTTTTGGCAATATACCTCCGGCACCAACTCTTATGCTCTCAAGACTGCTGTTTTCACAGTGTCATAGTCCAATGACTTCTCAATTGGCAAAGCTGTGCACACTTCTTGAGCTTTGCCAACAAGGTTACACTGCAGCAACAGAGCCTACATGTCCTTTGGCCAATTCAACTTAGCAGCCACATGCTAGAAATCGATAAAATAAGAGTCTACTTCTGCTTCGCTAAAGGGCAGTACCAATTTCATGTATTTACCTACATCGAAGTCAGATTTTGATGCATCGAAAACACTAGAGGAAGGCGGCCTAGAACAAGGTGTAGGAATCGGTCAACTACATAGGGTTTGCGCCTCAAGCTCAAGCATACGCAATTTAATGTCACGATCTGCTTCAATTTCAAGAGCTCTCAGGTGAAGCAGCTGGGTCTCATGCTCCTGCTTCTTTAATGCAAGATAAAGCTCTTTTAATTGCAGTGTAATTTGAGGATCTAGAGAAGATGGCTATTTACGGCTACTTAACGAACTTGACTCATTGGATGCGGCATCCGAACACATTTCAGATTCTTCCCCCTGCTCTGACGTTTGTTCTGCCTCTACTAACTTGTGATACAACTCATCTTTTATCACCCGTTTCTGCGCCCCTCTGGAAATTGTCATTTAAAAAAATTTATTTTGTCAATTTTTAAAGCGGGGATCCCACTTCTGACACCAAGGAACATCTGGCTACTGCGCAGAAGTCAGACTGCACACTAGCAAACTGCATCAGTGCTACAGTTGACTGTCATGATCTTTTAATGGCAAGGGTAGGATACTTTTGGGACAATGGGGTTCTGATGTGCAAGTGGAAGCCAAAATCTTCAGAAGGAGTGGATTGGCAAATGGTGTATCAGATCATTCTAACTTCCAGTTATCGTTCCCAGGTTATAAAATTGGCACATGAAAATGTTCTTTCTGGACACCTCGGTGTCACAAAGACATTTCAGCGTATCACTAAACATTACTACTGGCCAGGAGTAAAATCCACCGTGTCTAGTTTCTGCCGCTCATGTGACGTCTGCCAGCGTGCAGGCAAACCAAATCAAACTGTTCCAAAAGTTCCTCTCAATCCAATTACCATCATAGGAGAGCCATTTGAGAAGCTGGTAATTGATTGTGTAGGACCCCTTCCAAAGTCAAAACACAGACACCAGTATATTTTAACAATAATGTGTACAGCACAGTTTTCAACCGGGTGAGTCTGTTTTTGTGTTACTTCCTGTTCTTGGCTCAGCTCTTCAGGCTAAGTTTTGTGGGCCTTATGTCATTGAACGGAAGCTTAGTGAAACAGATTATGTTGTGGATACGCCCGATCGCAGACATAAAAAGAGAGTATGCCACGTTAATATGTTAAAGCAATATGTTGCACATGAGGAACCCAAACCTTCTCTTCCTTCTGCATCACTGTGTAAACCTTGTGTTACTGTAGTTCCTGCTTATGTTCCTGATGAGGATGGGTTGATGCTGACTGAACCTCAATCACCTGGTGTGCATTTGAACAATTCGGCTATACTGGGTAATCTAGAGTCACATCTGTCCTATTTGCCTAAGAATCAGTATAAGGATATTGTAAATTTGTTACAAAAACATCCCACCCTGTTCTCTGATGTTCCTGGAAGAACAACAGTGTTGTCTCATGACATTCATGTAGGTAATTCTGTTCCTATCATACAGCACCTGTTCAGAGTAAACCCTGCAAAGCGGGAGATCATGATGGCTGAGGTAGATTACCTGCTTCAAAGTGGGCTGGCTGTACCCAGTCAAAGTCCCTGGAGTTCTCCCTGCTTGCTGGTTCCAAATCCAGTTGCTTCCTTTCATTTTTGTACAGACTATCAGAAGGTAAACACCGTCACAAAGCCTGATTCTTTTCCCTTACAGCGTATGGAAGATTGCATGGATAGAGTTGGTGCTTCAAAGTTTGTGACTAAATTAGACTTATTAAAAGGCTACTGGCAGGTCCCTTTGACTTCATGTGCATGTAAAATCTCTGCATTTGTAACCCCTGACAACTTTCTGCAGTACAATTGCATGGCCTTTGAGATGCGAAATGCTCCAGCAACATTCCAAAGGCTCGTGCAGAATGTTTTGTCAGAGTTGCTTAACTGTGAAGCTTACTTGGATGACATTGTGATCTATTTAAGTGACTGGGAAGACCACATCCATAACTTAGAGAGTCTGTTTGCCCGGTTGAATGATGCTCACCTAACCCTTAATCTGGCCAAGTGTGAGTTTGCTAAAGCTGTGGTAATTTACCTTGGAAAAAAAGTGGGTCAGGGTTGCGTAAAGCCTGTTACAGCTAAGGTTGCTGCTATTATTGAATTTCCTACTCCTAGTACTAAGCGTCGGTTGCACCGGTTTTTAGGAATGGCGGGGTACTATCGTGGCTTTTGTAAAAACTTTGCAACGGTAGTGTCTCCCCTTACTGACCTGCTTAGTACTGTAAAAACATTTGTTTGGAGTCCTCAGTGTGAGTATGCTTTTGTTGCTGCCAAAGGTCTTCTCTGCAATGCTCCAGTCCTGTCAGCCCCTAACTTTTCTCTTCCATTTAAATTGCAAGTAGATGCAAGTGCTGTGGGAGCTGGTGCAGTCCTGCTGCAGGAGGACAGTGCTGGAGTCGAACACCCAGTCTGTTACTTCTCTAAGAAGTTCTCTAAAAGCCAACAAAACTACAGTACCATCGAGAAGGAGGCTCTGGCGCTAGTGGTGGCTCTAAAACATTTTGAAGTTTAGGAAGGGGGTAGTTGTATTCCTCTTGTTGTCTATACTAACCATAACCCTCTAATTTTTCTCTCTCGTATGTGCAACCTGAATCAGCGTTTGATGCATTGGTCACTTCAACACAAGAAAGGCTCAGAGAATGTGGTGGTGGATGCACTCTCCAGAACCTGCGATGCTGATGGTGATTGAGCTGTGTTACTGTATATGTGAAAGAAAATGAGATATTTACAAGCCATGGGTTGTAAATTCGGTGATGGGGGTGTTACGTCCTAGGGCGTAATTATGTTATTGCAATATGTTGCACGTGAGGAATGTGTAAGTATATCTTTCACATATACTGCTGTCTGTGTTTTGACTTTGGAAGGGGTCCTACACAATCAGTTACCAGCTTCTCAAATGGTTCTCCTATGATGGGAATTGGATTGAGAGGAGCTTTAGGAACAGTTTGATTTGGTTTGCCTGCATGCTGCCAGACATCACACGAGCGTGTACAATATATATATATATATATAATTTTTTTTTTTTTTTTTTTGCATATATATATATATATATATATATATATGCAAAATAAAGGATATACTGACTGTTCCTGCATGAAAGTGGTGAAAAAAAAATAAACAATTAAAAAGAAATAACTACCCACCCATACACTGGGGTTCTGGGGTGCTCCATCTGGGTCGGCTGGAGTTCAGACAGATTGCATCCTCATGACCTCTGACTTCAAACCCTGGATCACAATGGAAGTGAGCCTGACCACCAGGGTGAATATCAGTTACAGTCACTCCACCACCCTCAGGGGAGAGGGGGAATGAGCAGGACAGAAGGAATGCTGGAATAAGTGTTATAAAAATGAGAAGATACTATTATTCCAGTCAGGTCAAAACAGATAAATGTATTCTTTATTAAAGGGATAGTTCTGCCGAAAATGTATATTCTGTCCTCATTTATTCTCCCTCGTGTCATTCCAAACTTGTATTTTTTATTTATTTCACAGAACACAAAAGTAGATTTTAGGCAGTGTGTTAGTCTCAGTCACCATTGTCATTGCATCTTTGTTCCATAAAATGAAAATTAACTGAGGCCTTCATTCTGCCTAACATCTCCTTTTGTGTTCCATGGAAGAAAGAAAGTCATAAAAGTTTGGAACCACATGAGGGTGAGAGAATGAATTTACACTTTTGGGTGAACTATCCCTTTAAAAACAGAAAGTCAGAGAGATACCTTGATAGTGAAAGCTGAATACCCCATGATTCGCTTGCTTCAGGCTCTTATAATGAATATGCACTTGATTGGTTGAGCTACGAATCACCTGACCTTCACTCATCAGCGTCTCATTGGCCAAAAGCTCTGGCACTGCCCCACCCAGCTCCAGAATGGTAAGTGACTCCTCCTTGGACAAGTTTACCTTCTTCACCTAAGACAGACAAGTAGTGTGGTGTTGCCATAACAACAGTTAATGAGGATATTCACAAAGATTCTATCAAGTGCAGATCCCCCATGGAAATGCCAACAAGCTGCATCAGTTATATTAACAGCCAGTAACCATGGTGACCTTAAGAAAGGCTATCTGAGGTTACAATGAAAACTATAGAGATGGTGAGGCTGTCGTACCTGTATCTCAACACCATATCCAGGATAAACAGTGATACTGTAGGTGCACTCCAGTGGGGAAAAGGCAGATGAGAAGGAGAGAGGATCAGGGGACTCAACTATTCCCTCCATTCCTGACAGGCTGGCATTACATTGCACTGGAGAAATAGAGAGAGATGCAAAATACAACAAGATTATTTAAAGCATACGTTGTAAAAACAACTTGCCTCTGACTATTTAAAATGTTTATTTAGAAAAAAAAAATGCAGATGGTTTGAATCTTTGCCTTTTCTAAATGTATGCTAAAACTTAGTGCTGGGTTCGAGTCCAAAAGGGGCAGAGTCGGACTCAAGACCAAGTCAGAGACAGGCAGAGTCTGAGTTGAGTCCAAGTCCGAATGAATCTTTTGAAGAATCTGGATTAAAATTGTAACCATAAGCACAACATCAATATTTTAAGCTTATTTTAACTTTCACAACTAAGAAAAACAATTTGTCAATATAAATGCAAAAAACAAATGATTAGTATCCTGCTGAACAAATTTCTGTGGTTTCAGAATGAAAGCATATGCTTTAGGTGTATGAAGACAAAACTGTCCTTCAACACACTTCTTATAGCGTTCTGTTGACATTTCAATTATTTGTTGCTTTTCCCCTCCACTCAAACATACACCAAAGAAAGTGAAAGCTGTGTTAGTCATTACAACCAGAGTTATTATTATTTCAAATTTTAATTTAGTTTTTATTTCTACTTCATTTTCAATTTGTCCATTCAAATTATTTTAGTTTTATCTAAAATTATGGGTGAAATACATTTAATGTAATTAATTAAAAACATTTAATGTGTTTTATACATTTAATAAATGGTAATATTAAAACACTTAATAATGCCCGTAAAATTAAATACAACAACATAAAATAAAAACAGAAGAGATCAGATACCATTAAAAAAATATTTATATACTACAGTACCACACGTCACACTTTTCAGTCCTCTAGGTGTTACCTACTTCCCTAAAGTTCTTTGAAAGAGTGCGCGCTGCTGCTCTCAGCCAGAATAATCACATGTAAGGATATATATATGGGTGAAAACTGATGCGCAGTATTAAATACACAGAATGTATGATAGTACTAACTGTAGAGAGCACATCACTATGAAGACAAAGCCAAATCCCAGACATTTAGAGGCAATTTTGAAATCCCGGCTGGATGCTTTTTTCAGGTCTGAAAAAAAGGACATGTCTGGGGAAAAGAGGACATATTGTCACACTACTTTACAATTTTTTTCAATTATTTTTTTCATTGCATCACAAATGCCATGGATTCGGCCGGACTCTGAAAAACATCCCAAGTCCGAAAGGCTCGAGTCTGAGTCAAGTCCGAGTAAAAATGCATCCGAGTCCGTGACAAGTCCAAGTCCATTAAAATTGGACTTGTGACTCGGACTCGAGTCTGAACTTGAGTACCCCAGCTCTACTAAAACTTTAACATGCATTTATTCAGAGTAGCCAGCAATGGTTCTCAAGTGGTAACATGTAAATTAACTATTCTTATGTAAATCAAAAATATTATTTACTATGACCACTTTAGATTACACCAACAAAAGTAATTTTTAGGGTGAAATCAGCATTCTCTTATTTTTTAAAGTTGCTTAAAAAATCTATTTATTTTACATTATACTTTTATATATTTACATTATTTTCATTTAGCATTATTCACAACCCCCCCCCCCCCCCCATCAGAACAGACCTGTGACCCATTTTTGGGTTTGACCCACCAGTTGAGAACCACTGGTCTGGAGCTATCTCTTATTTAATGCCTTCAGCTGTTATGCACACCTGTCCTGGAACAGAATCTTTGAAAAGAGCTAGGAGGGATTCTTTTTTTGCTATGATACCTGGTGTATGCACTGTTGTAATTGTTGTTGTAGTAATTAGAGTGGTTGTGGTCTCCTCCTCAGCTGGCGGTGATGTCACACCAATCCCAAAACCTGATTGGCCAGCTTGAGGTGCAGCCGATGAGGTCACTGCGGTAGTGAGGATGCCTGGTGACATCACTGTCGAGGCGGGTTCTGATTCTCTGACATACGGGACAGCCTGGGTCGGGTTGGTGGTAGTAACTGTGAGTATGGATCATAGATGAAAATAAAAAAAAGGAAATGTAGCTCAACAGTGATAACGCAGAAATGGTTCTTTATTGAAATGATGAAGAGCAGTGGTGCCCAAGTAGTTTTGTTTCAGGATTGTTTCAGATTTGGATTTCAAGTGAATAACCATAACAGTATCAAAACTGTTTATTGTCTGACAAAATTAAAAATACATTTTGTTATAGTAAAATCAAACATTGAAATGAATAGTATTACCATAAATATTACCATGCATAATTCAACTAGCTTCTACCAAGTGAAAGATGAATGTGCATCATGATATCATTGAGTTTGATTGGATGCACAGCATTCTGATGTTCCTCCCGTGCAGACAGAAAAAAAAAATGTGTGCAGATGGCGGACTCAAGTGTGTGGGAAAACCTAGAGATTTTCCTGAATCAGAGCTAAATGCATTCTTAGTGTTTCACCTGGAGTCCATATGAATATAATTTTTTTCCAGTATGGAGCTGAAGCTTTGAGAGAAATCTTGTGTGTAAACAAGGTGGAAATACACATTATTGAGTCAAGACATACACATACCACGTTTACTGTGAGAGGCAAGCACTGTCGGTGAATGCGAAAATGCGGCTGCGAGCCGCATATCTATCTATCTGTATATATATATATATATATATATATATATATATATATATATATATATATATATACATATATACAGTACTGTGCAAAAGTCTTAGGCACATAAGATGTTTCACAAAAGCATTTGTCTTAAGATGGTTATTTATATCTTTAGCTTTAGTGTGTCAGTAGGAAATATAAATGTTAGACTCCCAAACATTATTTTGCAAATAGAAAAGATTAGAATAGAAGAACAGAGAGCCCTGCAACAGATGTCACGGCCCCCACAAAGCCCCCCACTGAACATCGTGTCTGTCTGAGGTTACATAAAGAGACAGAAGCAATTGAGACAGCCTAAATAGATAAAAGAACTGTGGCGAATTCTCCAAGAAGCTTGGAACATCCTATCTGCCAACAACCAAGAAAAACTGTGTCCAGGTGTACCTAGGAGAATTGGGGCTGTTTTAAATGCAAAGGTGGTTACACCAAATATTGATTTAGTTTTTTATGTTTACTGGACTTTGTATGACATTAAGTGATAAATGAAAACTATTTATGTCATTATTTTTGAAGACATCCTCACTATGCAACATATTGCACAGTACTGTGTGTGTGTGTGTGTGTGTGTGTGATATATATATATATATATATATATATATATATATATATATATATATATATATATATTGTATATTCTGATCAGGTGATCAGGTGACCAAAGGTTCTGCCAAACAGAAATGGGATTTGCTCAGCAACAATAAATGTTAGAGGGAACATTGCATGCAATGTTGGGTCACAATCCACAAGTTGATCACCACTATTGTAAAGTAAAGGAAGTAACTTGTTTTTAGGAGGGACTGACCTCTGCTTCCAGGGGTGTGTCCAAGGTACTCCTTACTTAGAAGTGCAGCGTGGATGAGTTCTCCCAAGGGGTGGGGACTAGAGGTCATGATGGGTGGAGCCTCAGTATCTGACGTCCCTAAAGATGCACCTGTAAGGGCAAAGAGTAACCAAGAAATCTGTCAAGCCTTATTCCTTTCTGTTTAATTATTTCATCAGAAATGATCTACATACTATGTTCATTCACTTTGCGTAAATAGCTGAACATACAAAAGTACACACACTCACACAGGAATGAACACATTACCTGAAGCCAGGTACAGCAGTGTGACAGACAGTGTCACAGCAAGAACTGTGGACACCATTGTTTAATATGAGAGGACAGCCTGGGCGCAAGCAAACAAGAGAAAGAAAAGAAAACAGTAAGAAAGAAGGGTAAAATGGAAAGATCTAAGACTAAATAGAAGAAGTTTCAAGTAAAAGTTTGTAAGTCAAAAGTTGATCTTAAAGAGGTCATGACATGAGGAATAAAATTGTCCTTGATCTTTTCACATCAAAGAGTTCATTGTACTATAAAAACATACTGTAAGTTTCAGAACTCAAAACTTCCTTCTCACTGCAAAAAGAGCACTTGTTGAAACCAAGCTGCCAAAATGACTCGTTCTCTACTTCCTCCAGATTGTGATGTCACAATGTGGAAGACATTTGCATCTGAGTGCCTCCACAACAACACATCAACTCCTACTTTACCTTATCACTTCATTAGCCCCACACAGTAGCTGTGAGCAGTGAGATGGCAAGTAGAGAGCAGGTCAGTGAAGAGCAGAGAGCCAATCATAACAGTGGGCGTTTACTGTCAAGTCTTAAAGGAGAAGCAGCACCAAAACCGAGCGTTTCTGTCAGAGGGTCAGAATGAGTGTGGAAAATTATCATGTTTTACAAATATAAGACACATTTATTTTTTGTGCATAAACTTTACTAATATTATAGGTGAACCTCAAGGAATGTATTAAAATGATACACAAAGGCCCAATTATGATCCTTTTAACTCATCTCTGGTCAGCCTTCATCTGACAACTAAACCTCTACCTCCTGTCTTTTACTTGCAGTTTGAACATCCGCCATAATGATGTTCTAACCATATTTGATGGCCATGATCTGATGTCACATGTGACTGGGCAGTACCTGGGCTCAAGAGAGAGGTTCAGGGTGGTATTTGGGGGATCTGAGGTCACCATTCAGTTTCAGAGCGATCCTGGTGACTCTTCATTTATCCTTAGCCAAGGATTCTTTACACACTACCGAGGTAAAACACATCAGCTGATTCACTCTCTTTGGCTGCGTCCGAAAGCTGAAAATTGCTGCCTCCGGACATGGTATATTGAGGTAGGTTGGAATTAAGGCACATCCGAATCCAGTGTTTGCGTCACATCCTGTCTACTGAGATACTTTCATCTGGTCAGTTTTTGAAAACAAGCATCTTTACAAGGTGCCTTCATACATAAATCCGTGTCCGAAAGCTGAAAATTGCTGAAAATAATTTTAAAGGAGAAGCAGCACCAAAACTGAGTGTTTCTGACAGAGGGTCAGAATGATAATGTTTTACAAATATGACTTTTTTTTTTGTGCACCAAAAAAAAAAAAAAAAAAAAAAAAAAAAAAAAACGTACTAACATTTTAAGTGAACCTCAAGGAACATATTAAAATAGTAAAAAAAGGCATGTCATGACCCCTTTAAAGTTTCAATGCTTAGATGGTCGTTTTATTCTCTTAAATTAATTTAGAGAAAAGGTGGTTAACCACAGTTTTTTTTTTTTTAAACAATGACTGCAATTATTAATTAATTATGAGATGCACCTAAAAATATTACTTTTTTCAGAAGTAATACAAGTTCTCTGATACGCCATAATTGCTCTATAAAAATAAACATATAAAAACATAATAGAGTTGTTAGATCTATTGCGGTACACCAAATCTTATAGTCCCGCCATGGCCCTGGAGGCCTGACAGTGCACGAGACATATGGCCCCCAGCCGTGCCCACGTTCACTGATCAATGATGTCACCGCTAACACAAGAGGCAGGTAGCCGAGGGCAGGTCTAGGCTGCCAGTGGCCCATTTGGTATTTACAGCACACGCCGATGCTGATAAAAAAAAATAGGCTTCATAATGCAAATTACAACTGGAGGAACTCGGCTCTATTAAAACACATCGGTGATGGTCATTAGTTGGCATACAGTACCCACACATACAGAAATGATCCGCGAGAGAATGCGGGCAGATGTAGATATAATGTGTCTGACACTGCGGGCAGAGCGTTCAGATCCGTCTAGTAATTTATTCAGATGCTCTCAAAAACATCTCCTCTCATCTTTTCCCTATGACGCAAGACGCCCATTTCCCCCCAAAACGCATCAGCAAACCGTCTAGACTGGATAAACCCGCATATTTCTGACTAACAGCAAGATCGGATGAATATAAATGGTTTACATTGATTTCATAAATGTATCCATGCCATTTATTGTATACAGGTGGCTGTCGCGCAAGGGAAAGGGCTCACCAAAATATCTGTATAATCTGTAATATATACCAGTCAGAGGGAAGCAAAAAATATACGCACCCGCAATACGCTGTCTCTGTTTTATATTCGTCAAAACAAATCCAGGAGGTTTCTTCCCTTCTCTGGGAAATTCTTTGAATTTTTAGTGTGTTTTTTCCCTCTAAGCCTCGTTCTTGCTGTTGCGTTTCTAGAGCGATGCTCCGTCTCTCACTAATCCACCCCCATCCAAAATACCCCAACTGGTGCGTCAAATGGCTTTTAAATAATCATTTGCACGCGCTCCCAGTTAATGTTAATTATTCGTGTCCCAATCAAACCCCGGTTAAAAAAAAACGATTGTTGCCAGTCCACTGAAAACAATCAGTTGCATTCGGTGTTAGTTCAGTATATTTTAATTCGTTTTCAAGTCCGTTTAGGCCTAAAGGCAGGCTTGCAGGTGAGTGAAACAGACACAGATACCAGTTCCTACCCGTATGCTTGACGCGTTGACTGTCAATGTGTTTGGTTGGTTTGAGGGTATTTTTTTAGTGGCGTGTGTTCATCTCGTTGGCGCCTCGGTGTGGTGAAACTGCAGTACTGCAAGACGTTGAAGGCGCTCTGCATGGGAGCTGTCCAGCAGTTCGGTGCTGAAATTTGCCCTGCTGTTTCCCGCGGGCCGCGGCTCTCTACGAACGGCAAGGTCTTCCACACCTGGTGGCACAAATGCAAAATAAGGCTTAACAATCCAGCAACGAGAGCCTTACGCATTCAAATGCGTCAGTACATAAGCAAAGGTAAAAAAAAAAAAAAAAAAAAAAAAAGAAGGAATCATTCTTCAATTCTTAGGGGCAGTTCACACCGAACGTGTACAAAATAATAATAATAATAATAATAATAATAATAATAATAATAAATAAGCCAGACGTTTCTGTCTCGAGACGCAGTTTTAAAGGAATAGTTCACCCAAAAATGCAAATTCTCTCATCATTTACTCACCCCCATGCCATCCCAGATGTGTATGACTTTCTTTCTACTGCTGAACACAAACGAAGATTTTTAGAAGAATATTTCAGCTCTGTAGGTTCATAAAATGCAAGTGAATGGGAACCAAAATTCTGAGGCTTCAAAAGCACATAAAGGCAGCATTAAAAGTATTCCATATGACTCAAGTAGGTAAATCCAAATCTTCTGAAGAGATAATGATAGGTGTAGGTGAGAAACAGATCCATGTTTAAGTCCATTTTACTATAAATCTCTACTTTCACATTCATCTTCTTGTGTTTTAGACGATTTGTATTCTTCGTGCATGCCGCCACCTATTGGGCAGGGAGGAGATTTATAGACCATTTCAAGGACTATTCTTCGTGTAAGTAAGTGAAGTTTTTGTCCCTTGAAAATTTCCTGCTAGTTGTCAAACTCATTCAAAACAACAGCGGGAGGCGCTTCATTCATAGTGACTTTAACACGATTATCATTACTAATGTTAACATAAATTATCAGAATTATCATAAAATGTCATTATTAAAATGTGCACTATGTTGTTTGGTGGGTGGCTGCTCACTGGATGCCTGGAACTAACGGAAATTAAAGTGCTTAGATCTCCGAAAAAGCAACCACAAATGGACGCATGTACCGGGACAAGAGACAAGAAAAGTATTTTTACATTAAAAAAAGAAATAATAGGAGTGATTTAATATTCACAATATTTTCACTGAGGAAATAATTGTGAGCATTAAACTATGATACAATTTCATCACCTCTCTCAAGTAGACACTAAGTATCAACAACACGTCTGGTCACATCAGGTAAACATTTGATGTTCTTTGAGAAAAGTTTGAACTCCTACTTTAGCCTTATTTAAAGGATTCGGTAATGATATCAGAAATGCTTCAGGATCAGTAGCATTCTAATTCATTTGTTATTGCTTACATCCCTGAAATGGTCTATTGTAAAAAAGGACTTAAATATTGATCTGTTTCTCACCCACACCTATTATATCGCTTCTGAAGACATGGATTAAACTACTGGAGTCTTATGGATTACTTTTATGCTGCTTTTATGTGATTTTTGAAGCTTACAATTTTGGTCACCATTCACTTGCATTGAACAGATCTACAGAGCTGAGATATTCTTCTAAAAATCTTCATTTGTGTTCAGCAGAAGAAAGAAAGTCATACACATCTGGGATGGCATGAGGGTGAATAAATGTTGAGAGAATTTTCATTTTTGGGTGAACTATTCCTTTAACACTTGAAACTCTTTTTAACTTGACACTGCGTCTAAACAGTGTGTGCACAGCGTGGACGAACGCAAACCGCGTTCGGAGTGAACGGCCCCTTACGGAAGCACTGAATGCGGAATCTCCTGTCATTTCAGGGCTGCAGACCGGGAAAGAGATAAACAGATTAAGGGACGTGGTGCGAACGAAGGGGGAACAAGAGAGAAGTGGAGAAGTGGTAAGCTGACACACATACACCATAGCATAATATTTAATTAAATTGCGCTGCAAGAGTCCGAATAGGAACTTGGAATTTCGGTGCAGATCGGTTCTTTCCGTCGTCGCTCTCTCCCGGACATCCGTGTGCCATGTTTCATCAACGTGAGTACGGAGAATGAAAGCGACCACACAAACTGAGTGCAGCAGGAATCCTTATGCAAAAGAGCAAGATACATTATATGTTTCACTGCGGGGAAGCCTTTGGTAATTTGGATTGACACAGAAATATTCATCATCTGTGGTCTGCTAAATTGTAATTATTGCTCATAAACATGTAGAAATGGGGAGCTATATTGTATATTGATTTTACTGACTGAAGAAGTCTCATGTAACAAGTACTAATCTTGCTATTGAGTTGTGATATCATAACTGAGGCAATGAGGCAGCTACTGTAGCTTGCTTATAAGAAGACACATTTGCCTGAATGTCCTTTTTCTGTATCTTTGTTTCTTAAAGCTCACTCTCTCATTATTATGTCCTGGTCTCTGGACTTGGTGCTGCTTCCCCCATGTGCACTGCTGAGTGGTCACCCCCTAAGCGGGCTGCTCTGGATCATCCTCCTCCTCTTCCTCTGGTACTGCTACCGTGTGGGTTCTGACCCGCCATCCCATGCTGGAGTGCTCAAAACCAGCTCCTCTTTCTCTCGGTCATCCAGTCGCTCCCCTGTCGACCCCGGACACTCTGCCACTAAAGCATCAGCGGCAATCGCCATGGAGTTTGTGGAGGAAGAGGAGGGGACAGAGAGCTACCTGACACCAGTGTGGAGCCATGCTCCTTTTCCCTCTGAGGCTGCATCGGGAAGCAGGAAGTTATACAAATCACTACAGGAGTATGCCAAGCGCTACAGTTGGGCCGGCATGGGTCGTATTCACAAGGGCCTGCGTAATCAGGTCAGATGTGGGAAAATTGGGGTTTAGTAAAGAAAGAAGAAAAAAGCAATAGCGAGGAGAGGAGAGTTGAAAAGGGCAGATGTCAGGTCAGAACCCTGCTGAAAAGAAAAAAAAGAAAGCGAGAACCATCCTAAACTGGTTAGCAGGTCTTAGCTTGTTTCCCAGTTTTTGTTTTGGCCACTTTTGGTTAGAAAACCAGTTGAAACCAGCTGAGACCAGAAAACCAGTTTATAATTTAGGGGATTAGGGTTCACCTGCACTTTCTCAAATGTTTGAATCTTAACATTTATTTCACTGTTTGTTTCGTCAACTCCCCTTTCTCTGCTGTCTAGGCCAGGATCAATGATCGGCCCTCCATTCAGAAACCTCATCTCTTTTACCTCCCAGATGTTCCCAGCATACCTTTCTTTCCCAGGGATGCTCATCGCCATGACATTGAGGTTCTGGAGGCCAATTATCCCATCATCCTTGCTGAGTTCCAGGCAGTCTACCAGGGGGGAATTGATACTAAACTAGGGTGGACCTACCAAGGACCAAAGGTAACTAAACCTTACAGCCTCATCCTGGCTTCAAGCAACCATTCCAGGGAATAAAGGGATATAATCACCTATAAATGAACATTCTGTTGTTATTTACTCACCCTAATGGCATTCCAAACCTGTGTGACTCACTTTCGTCCGTGGAACATAAAATCATTGTATAGAAAAAAGAGAGTGAGAGTGAATTGTGACTGAGACCATTGAAGCTCCAAAAATCACATAAAGGC